>NC_140167.1:87111164-87563664 GCF_963971535.1 Notolepis coatsorum
TCAGTTCGGTCTTTAAGGCTGTAAACACTGTAAACCTTTAAAAAAAAATTAATAAATGAAGCATGTTTAGATTTTTGAGTGTAAATTTTTTTTAATAAAAATTTACGTATATCGAACCGAACCGAAAACCGTGACCCCAAAACCGTGATACGAACCGAACCGTCCATTTTGTGAACCATCCCACCCCTAATGACGTTTGTGTATTCCAGTGCTTGGGAGCGTTCAAACCTCGATCCATTGACCTCTAAAGGTTGTGTTAAAGTGACATGCGGTCCAGTTATGCTGCTCTTAACTTAAAGGTTATGTTAAAGTGGAATGTGGTCCAGTTATGCTGCTCTGATTAAAGGTTATGTTAACCTCTTAACTCAATGGCCGCCAACAATGATTATATACGTGTTTGGCCGACAACCGTTGAAAGCCAACCACGTATATACGTTATTTGATCGTTATTTCTTTTATTCAATATTTCTATTCATTACAGGCACACGGACTCGGGGTTAACATGGGGAATCATCCTGAGAATGCCAAAGTGCAATACCGGCCGCATCCCGCTAGATGGCGGTATCAAGCACCCTTTGTAACCTTGTATCTTGGCCTGTGGAACGGCCAAATGTCTCGCGTTTAATTTTTCCTTGTTGGGCGAGGCTAATGGTTCTCCCGGTTCCATTGAAGCACGTCAAATATCCACAATCCATATGTTGTGGTGGATTATGCCGTGGACCAAATCGACATTCGATGTACCAGATGGCGATCAAACAATTGGAATATTACTTTTGGAATACTCCCGATCACAGGTAAGGACAATTTGACGTACATTTTTGCTTGATCCTGCAATGCTTTTATACCGATCGGGCTGATACACGTTTTTAGTGTTCAATACGAATGCCGTTACTGACAACCAAATAATCAGAAACGACCCCCCCCCCCCCTTTCATGCATTCATGATGGAACATAATACCTATGATATAGATTTGATTTCGGAATAATAGCGGGTCCAGGCAAGAAATGGCAACGTCTATAGTGGAATTGACGTATACGGCTATAACTCAGCATTTCGGGAATTACCCTAGACCGCTCTAAAACCATACTTATATTCCCCACGGTATAACGCGGGAACGTATGGATGGAAAAATTTATTCTTTTTCACATATTGAACGATAGATAGGTGATTTCAAATGGGCCATAGTATTGTATCCATAGCTATAATATAGAATATAGTTATAGCTCTACAAACAAGGTGATCCACTCCTATCTTTTAAAGCGTGGCAGTGCTAGAGCGGGGCCCCTGTTAGGAATTCAGGTAAGAATGTTGAGTTCAAGTGTGGCACGGAAGAAGGAGACGGAGAGGGTGTTGCTCTTCTCGAATATGTGTTATTTTATTATCAGAACCACTTTGAGCGATAACAATACTTTACAAGGTAAAGCAGGTAATAGTAATACAAGGAAAGATACTGAGATAAACAACTTAATGAAGTAATAAGAGAAAAGGTTGGTGAGAGATCCGACTTCTCGACCTTAAGTAAAGATAACTTTAAATCATGATAACGGGCGAGATATCCGACTTCTCCCCGTGGACGTCTGTTCCCAGTAACACTGCTGAAGAACCGACAGAAAGAGAGGGGCAAAGTATTACTATAAAGGCCTCAACACAGCCAGCAGACCCAATCAGAACCAGTGACACAAACACAGGCAGGTGACAGCAATCAGGATAATTACAGAGACAGCAGGTGACGACAATCAGGATAATTACAGAGACAGAGTGAGAATTCCAGGATGGCAGCAGAGCTTCCAATCCTGAATAGGGAGAGAAAGCCCAGACGTTACAGTACCTCCCCCCAACGAACGGCACCTGACGTTCATCTGGGTGCCTCAGGATGCAGCCGGCGATAATCGTCGATAAGGCTGCGATCTAAGATATCCCTTTGAGGCACCCAGGAACGCTCTTCTACCCCGTACCCCTCCCAATCCACCAAGAACTGGAACCCCCTACCCCTTCGCCTACAACCCAAGATCCTCCGCAGTTTGACCGTCAAGGATGCGGGGCGGTGGAACCGCAGGAAGTGGCGGGTACAAGGGCGATGAGAGGAATAGCTTCAACAGGGACACATGAAACGTCGGGTGAACCCTCATAGAGGCCGGGAGCCGCTGCCTGTAAGCCACAGGGTTCACCCGACGAACCACTCTAAAGGGTCCTAAGAAGCGGGGAGCTCGCTTCCTGGATTCCACCCGGAGAGGGAGATCACGGGTGGAAAGCCAAACCCGCTGCCCAGGATGGAAAACCGGAGCCGGGCGCCGCTTGCGGTTAGCCTGGTGCTGAGCCTTAACCGAGGCCTTCCGCTGTTACGTTCCAAGGCCCGGTCCTGGCTGGACCGGGCATGAGAATAACATTGGACAGTGCTCTCCTCCTGACATTGGCTCCCTACCTCCCTCTGGTGACCTAAGCCCGATGGTGCGGTCTGCCATTTTATGTTGGTTGCACATTATTGATTTGATTTCTAATATTCTTATCCCGTGCCAGAGCCGATCTTACCACCCTATCTATGCCAAAATAAGGGCCTGTGGAATAATAGGGTGGGGCTTCTCCTCCCGGTCCGGAGTATCAAACTGATGAGACAGAGCGTCAGGCTTGATGTTCTTGGAACCAGACCGGTAGGAGATGGAAAATCGAAATCGAGTGAAGAATAACGCCCACCTGGCCTGGTGGCGTCTATTCAAAGCCCAAACAACTCCTGCTTCCGCGTTCGAGTTTTGCGCTCTGATTGGCCACTGACCTACGGTATTACGCCCCCCTTATCTACGCCAGTTCTGCACGCCCAACTCTACTAACAGCCTGCAGCCTGCTCGCTAGTCCTGCCTCTACTAACAGCCTGCATTATCCAATTCATATCAATCGAAATAACGTATTGTTTTCATCTCTCTATATTAACGGCTCGCTAGTTCTGCCTCTACTAACAGCCTGCATTATCCAATTCTTATCAATCGAAATAAGGTATCTCTCTATATTAACGGCTCGCTAGTTCTGCCTCTACTAACAGCCTGCATTATCCATATCAATCCTCTCTATATTAACGTGATTCCATCAACACAACATAAATGTTCAAAACACGACAAGACCGTTTGCATCACTTCCCACGGTTCTCGGCACTTATTCTACCGGTAGTGCGGTAGTTGTTGCCACGGTCGGTATTGGGTCTTTGGGTGAATACTTCATTGGCAGGGAAGAAGAACACTGATAGCGGGGTGTGAACTGTCCCGCGAGCCCCAGACCACCGCCCCGCGAGCCCCAGACCACCGTCCCGCGAGCCCCAGACGTTATGCACGTTAGAGTTCAGGGTGGTGATGGCTCTGGGGAAGAAACTGTCTATGATGCACCTGTAGCTCCTGCCCGATGGCAACAGGTCGAACAGGTAGAAGCCAGGGTGTGAGCTGTCCTTCATAATGTTTTTTGCTCTGTTGAGGCAGCAGGAGTTGTAAAAGTCC
Organism: Notolepis coatsorum; assembly: GCF_963971535.1. Lineage (NCBI taxonomy): Eukaryota > Metazoa > Chordata > Actinopteri > Aulopiformes > Paralepididae > Notolepis > Notolepis coatsorum. The sequence continues at coordinate 87,114,645 of NC_140167.1, forward strand.
TTCAGGGAGGGAAGGGGACAGCCGATGATTCTCTGTGCCGAGTTTATGACCCTCTCAATCGCCTTTCTGTCTGCTTCAGTGCAGCTGGCGTACCACAATGTTATGCAGTACGTCAGCAGGCTCTCAACACCAGAGCGATAGAAGGTCACCATCAGCTGCTCCTCCAGTCTGTTCTTCCTCAGCACCCTCAGGAAGTGAAGCTGGGCCTTCTTGATGACAGACCGTGGTTGTATTCGCGGTCCAGGAGAGGTCAGCAGATATGAGGGTACCGGGGAACTGACTCTCTCCACATGATTTGATTTTATATTATTGACAACAAACATAACAACATTGACAGATCAACATTTGTATTGGCCTTGTCAGGGATAGAAAAACATCCTCACCATTGATGCAGAGCCTGAGGGGGGTGGGGAATGAACAGCGAAGTGGAATAAACTGTAAAAAGTTTTGCATGATTGTTCTGGGATTTAGCCGGTTGGCGAAGATTTGTGAGAAAGTGTTAACGTTATTCAACACAAGAAGTTTTTGTTGCTGATGTTCATCTAACAGCGAAGTGGTGAGTCCATCCTGATTTACTCAAATTAATTGGCTGCTGGTTTATAAGTGTTTTCGGTATGCTTTAGTGTCGTGACATTAATGTTTTAGTCTGTCTCATAATTGTTATGTCGTTATTGCATTGTGCATTTTTTGTCATAATGTAGCATTTGTGTGTAACGTAGGTAGCGTGTCTGTGTGTGTGAGAGAGTGTGAGAGTGTGTGTTTGTGTGTGTGAGTGAGACATGTGTCTGTCATCACATTGTAATATTGGCCTCGGGCTTAAGTCAGGCTAGGGCAGAGTAATTACTTAACTGGTCAGGCTAGGGTAGGGCCGGGCCTGAATGCTACAGGCTTGGGTCGGGCTGGGGCCGACATTTCAGGCCCATGCAGACCTCTATGTGAAGCTTTGCATTCATTTGTGCTTAAATGATGATGCCAATAAACAAATCATATAGTGTTAGAAGAATCTCGAACAGATAGCAAACAAACACACAATAAAAGTCCATTGCGTTTCGTTGCCCCTTATCGCCTCAATCAGTCACGTGGTGCGGCCGGTGTTATGCCGATTTATGCTGACTACTAAACGCATGCGCATGACCCACAATCGTGTTCAACATTTTTTCACCCATCAATACATGCTACCTTGCTGTCGAAAGTCTCGTTGATGGTGATCAAATCTTTTTTATTTTCATTTTTCAAACACAAAACAACACAACTCACAACACAATAATAACAATAATACATAAAAGACATCCAAGAACATAAACACAACAATGATTAGACAATAAATTAGACAGATCATATATTTGCATACACAACCAGTCAAAATAATTTGACACAAAGTAAAATATATACTATAAAAAAGTGCTTACCGAGCCCCCTCCACCTCCAGGCCCGGCAACCGCAAGCCACAATCCCGGAGGACCCACAGCCCGGCCCATCCGTGAGCCAAAGCACCACGCCTCTTTAGTGCCTCGACCCGCAGAGACCCCCGAACCCCCCCCCCCCCCCCCCCCCCAGCCAGAGCCCACGATCACAAGATAAATACATAGGATCAACATTGAATGAAAAATACAAAAATTCTAAAAACACCATAACCACCAACATACATGAATATTCGCTTGTTCTCCTCCCCCCCCCACCCCCCCCCCCCCTCTCGCCCCAGGACCCCAACATGAGACATTCATATAATACCTTATTCAGTACTCAATTTCCAGAGTCATATGCGTTCTTTTAGTTTTTCCACCACAGCCAACCAGACCGCAATATTGGCTTCATTAACACCTATGACACGTGCAATGGAAATCTCCAAATAAATAACATCAAGATAGGTGAGAATCCATACATTCGGACATAACTTATCTGGTTGTATCCAGCGTGAGGCAATCAGCTTTTGGCAGCCGTCAGACCAGCCAAAATGAGTCTCTTTACATGTACAGAGGCCGGCAATTGAGAAACATAATTTAACAATAAAACAGAAGGCAAGGCCGGTATGGTTAGAGAGAAAATCTCTGATAACTGAGTGGTAACATTTTCCCAGAAAATCTCAACAGGAGCAGTGTGCCGCGTCGGGGGGGGGGGGGGGGGGGGGGGGGGGGGTGCGCGGCGCGCCTCTCAGCGAGGAGTGCTCAGGAGTCGGACTGTGTAATCGCAGACGTTACTAGTCTGTAGCCTGTTGTAGGTAGAGTAGAGTTAGAGTAGACAACTCACTTACCGTCCGGCCGTCTGGACGGGCTTCCACAGCACATTCCATGATAAAAAAAGTTTCTATTTAGTTAAATAGAGATGATTATCTCTCAGACTCCTGACTTACTAACAATATGAAATACTCCTGGTCCCAAGCATTATTTTCTCGACTGACGAGTCACTGAGCTTGCTTCGACCACTAGGAAACGCGCCCATATTTCATATCATATTTGAAGACCCTAATAGGCTACATTTATTTGCTTGCTGCATTTACATTGGCTGCGACGAATCGATACATTGGCTGCCTGCAGTGACGCTGACGCCCACCACAGTCACCACTGTGAGTGACGTGAATCTCAAAACAATGATTTATATTTAACTAATAATAGTCCCCACGGCCACCGGAGCAGCACCAGCCGCAGGTGTAATTGCGCCTGTAGATGATCCGATTCCGCCTCCTGCTGCTCTGTCAGCTTCACTGTCAGTGAATAATATATAATAGTAATTTAGAGACCCCCCAAAAAATCGCAAATCAAGTTTGCAGGGGAGCTGATGTCTGATCTAGGGGAGCTATAGCGGTCCGGGCTCCCCTCGTGGATCGCACCCTGAACAGGAGGGCACTCCCAGTACATATGCATATATGTTCCAATGGCACCGTCTGGACACAAGGTACATCGAGAGTCAGGCCTGAGACCCATTAGGATCAATCGCCTGGGGGTCAAATAAGTCCTATGAACAAAATTTTGATGAATCTGTTGGTGATCTGGGTTGCGTGATGATAGCCTAATATTTTCCCAGACTGCATCCCAATCAAAATCTATATCCAACTCAGGGATATCCTTTCTCCAAATCGTATCTAAGGGTAGGTCTTTATATGAGGACGTAAGTAAGTGCCGATAAAAGTCAGAGACGAAGCCTCTCGATGTCTCTCTGTCATAAAAGAATTTGTGAAACCGTTGTCGCTCTAGTGGAGCGTCCCATGGGACTCCATGAGCCTTCAGAGCTCATGCCCTCATTTGTAAATAAAAGAAAAAGGAGTTTCCGGGGAGATCAAATCCGTTGGATAGGTCCTGAAAAGACCGGATACCAGAGTCATTGAAAATATCCCCCAATGTATGGATGCCTTTCCCCTCCCATCTAGGGAATCTAATGGGTCGTTGTCCAATAAGGAGCAAATTGTTATTGAATAGTGGGGAATGCGTGTGCCATTCATGGCGGTTAGTGCGTGCTCTCTGGGTGTCACGCCAAATCTGGATCACATGTGTGATCAGAGGGCCAAATCGTAATTTGCATTGCTTAATTGAAATGTTGGTATACACGACATCTTGAAGTCTATGTGGGGACACCATCTCCTCCTCCAATACGGGTCATGTTTTGTAAACTAACATTATGTTTAGAATGGAATGAATACATGGGTCGGGAAAGATAGTTAGCTCAAAGCTAATCCGGCCTGTTTAACCACTAGCTGCTGTTAGCTAATGCTGGCTGAGCAAGGAAACTAACAGTAAACGTTTTTACATGAAATACAGCCCAAAAACCCTGCTGACAAACGTTTGCTTATTAAATACATTCTATACTATAATAATACAAACGTTTCATTGCCTCTCTGTGACTGTCGTATTCGATTTATATAGAATAATCTTCAGGACGAGGAGATTGCATTTAGATATTTATTCAAAGGTAGGTACTCGTTAAGCATGAGTGTAACTCCATCCACGGCTGGCAGCCAACTGACTGTCAGGACCCCTTGTCAGGTATACATAATAGGAAGGTGCGCCTGGCGCGCCTGTCGTAAATGATATATTCAAAGCATGAATATTACATCCTCCTTCTTTTAAAGAAAGCTTTATAAGCTATGAACAAAATTGAAATAAAGAAAGGTTGTGCAATACTCTGTAAGAGTTTCTTTGTAAACAATAACAAGTGCGTTACCTGTGTCAGGACCAGGCAATGTAAACAGGTAGGATTAATATGTTAAACATAAAAGATTCATGTATCAAGGTATTACAGTTCGTATTGTGTGCCCTCTTATTCTGGAAAGTCTGCTTTAATATTTGAATACTTCAGCTGTGAAAAGGTATGTATTCATGGCTTATTTGATCGTGTGTCTCAACACTCTTACCATATGCAGTTCTTATTTGTAGAATTAGCTTGCTAACAAAATGGGAAAATATCGACAATTAAGCAAGGTAAGTAGGTCATAGATTCAACACATATAGTAAGTCATCATTTCAGCATACATTAATATTTTGTTACATTTCACCACCCCTTTTTTCTTTTTTTTTTTTTTTTTTTCATTGGGGTAAATGGTGTTATAATAGGGCAGCGATCCGCCTGCACCCTGTACATTTATAGGTCTAAAATGTCCCGAGGCTTCACTGCTCGGCCGGATCTGGTGTAGTATGAAGCTGAGTTCTCTTCTGAGTCCTCTGACAGTTCAGGGTCGTTGGTCTCCGGCGGTTGATCGACGCTCTCTGGACTTGGCATACCGTCGCTGTCCTGGAAGTGTTCCTCTTTTGTGTCCCTCAGGTGCCTGCGGTTGCGGCGGTATTCGCGTCCATCTTGGGTGCGAACGTGGTATGACCGCGCAGTGTCGGCTGGTTGTATGACGCCTCCAGCGTCCATGTTCTTGTAGCCTGACAGATTCACCACAATGTAGTGGGGGCAGCGGTCTAGCTGACCTGTCATAGTATTTCTTCTGGTGCTGTTGTCTCTGCACTCGCTTGTTATGTCCATCTTTGGGGCTTACTACCCCTGGCCGCAGCTGTTGGTTGGTGCTCGGGAGGGTTGAGCGTAGCCTGCGGCTCATCAACAGCTGTGCCGGCGATTTGAAGTTGTCGACTGGGGTGTTACGATATTCCAGGAGGCTTAGGTACGGGTCTCTTCCGTCTGCCTTAGCCTTGTCCATGAGTGATTTTGCCGTCTTCACAGTTCTCTCCGCTAGTCCGTTGCTTTGCGGATAGTGTGGGCTTGACGTGACGTGTGTAAACTCCCACGACTTGGCGAATGCCTCGAACTCTTTAGACTTGTATTGTGGTCCGTTGTCTGAGACTATGGTCTCTGGGACGCCATGCCTGGCACAGGCTGCCTTTAGCTTGTGGACAACAGCTGCCGATGTGGTGCTGTGAAGTCTGTCTAGTTCGAAGAATCTGCTGTAGTAGTCGACGGTCACAACATAGTCCTGGTTGTTCCAGTTAAAGAGATCTGTCCCTACAACCTGCCAGGGGCGGTCTGGGATACGATGAGGCATCATGGGCTCCTTGGTGTTTGATGGGCGGCGCTCTTGGCATATTGAGCACTTCTCCACGACTTGCTCTATATGTCTACCCATTCCAGGCCAGAACATGATGTCTCGTGCTCTCAGTTTGCATTTTTCCATTCCCATGTGGCCTGCATGGATCTTGATCAGCATCTCTCCTCTGAGGCTGGTAGGGATGACTATTTTCTCCCCTTTGAAAATTATTCCATTCGTTTTGGATAGTTCATCTCGGTGATTCCAGTATTCGGTGATGTTCTGGGGGCATTGTTTTCTTTCCTCAGGCCATCCCTCCAGGATAGCCTGGCTGAGCAGCTTTAGCTGTGTGTCATTGTCTGTTGTTTCTTTGATCTCCTGTAGCCTGTCGTCGTGTACAGGTAAGCTGTTGTATACCATGTGTACCTGAAGGTCCATCCCTTCACTGAGACCGTCGTCGTGAGAGGTGAGTGATTTCCTGGACAGCGTGTCGGCTACTGGGATGTCTTTCCCAGGGCGGTGCACGATCGTGAAGTTGTACTTGTGTAGTTGCAGTATCATCCTCTGTAACCGCGGTGGGGCTGCGGCGATCAGCTTCTTCATGATCGACTCCAGGGGCTTGTGGTCAGATTGCACCATAACATGGCGACCGTAGGCATATTGGTGGAAGCGTTTGAATCCATAAAGGACTGCGTACATCTCCTTTTCGATTTGTGCGTAGTTGACCTCGCTGTCCGTGAGTGATCTGGATGCGTAGCTAATGGGCCTTCCTTCCTGCATCAGCACAGCACCCAGACCATACTTTGATGCGTCCACTTGTAAGCTGAGCTCCTTATCTGGGTCAAAGTAGATGAGGACTGGCCCAGGTTCACTGGTAAGTATGTCTTTCATCTTTTGGAATGCAGCGTCGTGCTGCGCGTCCCACAGGAACTCATTCGATTGTTTAAGCAGCTGTCTCATGGGTGCGTTGATCTCGGAGAGGCTCGGGGCGAACTTCGCCAGATAGTTGACCATACCTAGCACGGTCTCCAGTTCTGCACGGCTCTTTGGCGCCTCCATCTCCTTGATGGCAGCTATCTTGCCTGGGTCAGGCTTCATGCCGTCAGCTGAAAGGATGTGCCCGAAGTAGCTCACTTCGGTGGCTCCGATGGTGCACTTGTCTGCGTTGAGCCGAACGCCTCTCTCCCGTGATCTCACCAACATTGCATGTAGGTTCTTATCGTGTTCTTCTCTGGTCGCGCCATATACAAGGATGTCGTCTACTATAGCTGCTACTCCGTTCAGTCCCTCGTATGTCTCGTCGATTTTTCGTTGGAACTCGTCCTGGGCAGAAGCGAGCCCAAATGGTAATCGTAGGAATCTGTATCGTCCAAACGGTGTGTTGAACGTCGTCAGCTTCGATGATTCTGTGGAGAGCTTGATGGACCAGTATCCCGACCTTGCATCCAGTACGCTGAAATAGCGTGCGCCTGTTAGTCTGGGTGTGATGTCCTCTAGTGTCGGCAGAGGGTAGTGCGGGCGCTTGATAGCCTTGTTTAGCTCCTTAGGATCCAAACATAGTCTGAGCTTGCCTGTGCGTGGTTTCTCAACAATGACCAGTGCACTGACCCACTCCGTTGGTTCGATGACTCTAGCGATGATCTGTGTGTCTTCCATACTCTGTAGCTCCTTCTTTAGTCGGCCACGCAGGGCGATCGGTGTCCTTCTCAGTGGGCAGACTACTGGCGTGGCGTCTGGGTCTATATGGATGTGACACTCTCCTGGGAATAGTCCTATCCCTTTAAACACGTCGTGGTATTCTTCCATGATGGTCTGTTTATCTGTGTGTGCATTTACTGACAACACTAGTTTAATGAGGTCCATATTCAGGCATGCCTGTAAACCTAGAACTGGGGGTGCCTGAGTGTCTACTATGTAAAAGTCTAACAACATGCCACGCTCTTTGTATTTACACTTTAATGTGCATGTGCCCTTTACCACTAGCTTCTCTCCACCATATCCTGTCAGTCTGCGTGAAGTAGGCTGTATTTTGCGTTTATCTTGTAAACTGTGATACTCTCTCAAAGGAATTACATTTACTTGTGCACCTGTGTCTAGCTTAAATTTAAGCTCTGTGCCCTGTTTTCCTACTTGTATGTCTGCGAACGCTTGTTCTGTTGCATCAAATCGTCTGTCTGTCACGGTGTCTACATACAGTTCGTCTGACTCTTCTCCTGACTCAGAGCGCATGCTAATCTCGTGTACTGACTTTTTCTGGAAACTACCGGCCCTGCAGACTTTGGCAAAGTGGTTCCATTTTCCACACTTTGTGCACTGTTTCCCCCTAGCTACACAGTTATCCCCTTCCTTGTGAGCTCTACCCCCACAGTATCCACAGTTCTTACGTGTGTCTGTGTCGCTCGCTCTGTTCGCTCTCTCTGTCCACTCTGCTCTGGGGCGATATCTCTGTGCGCTATACTTCTGTTCATGTCTGTGTACCTCGTGCACGAGCTGCTCCTGCGCGCTGCTCGTGGCGCCAGTAAAGCTCTTTATCTGTGATTGTGCTAGCTCGTGGGCTCTAGCTATATCTACCGCTTTGTCTAACGACAAGTCTGATCCAACGTTTAATAGTTTCTCTCTTACTTTTGCTGAGTGTATGCCAAACACAATGCGGTCTCTAACCATCTCATCATTGTTCACATATGCACAGTCCTTCACGAGTAGTTTCAATGCAGTGACAAATTGTTCAAATGACTCGCTAGGTTGCTGGGTTTTCTCATGGAATTTGTACCTAGCGAAAATCGTGTTCCTCCTTGGAAGTACATATGCTTCGAAATTGTCATAGTAGCTCTTCAATACCTTTGCTTCATCTGCACTGAGAGTCCATGTGTTGTGAATGTCTCTCCCTCTTTCTCCGCTCCACAGTAGCAGATAGCTACATTTCTCGTCCTCTCCTTTCTTCTTGAGTGGGCCCGAAAACATTAGCTCTGCATGCTGCCTGAACTTCTTCCATTCTCCCGGTAAGTCCAGAGAATCCCAATTCATCCGTGGCGACGGGACTCCGTTGATATCCATGTTCATCCCGCTTCTGACACCATGTCGTATTCGATTTATATAGAATAATCTTCAGGACGAGGAGATTGCATTTAGATATTTATTCAAAGGTAGGTACTTGTTAAGCATGAGTGTAACTCCATCCACGGCTGGCAGCCAACTGACTGTCAGGACCCCTTGTCAGGTATACATAATAGGAAGGTGCGCCTGGCGCGCCTGTCGTAAATGATATATTCAAAGCATGAATATTACAGTGACGACAAAGTTGTTTAAATAAGGGGAGAAAAGTAGCTAAAACCAATGTATTTGGATGGGACAGGAAGTACCATTGGCAACCGGAAGTCAGCCGGAAGTGCCTACTTTCAGATTGTGCAAGTGGAGAATGGAGAGCGACATCACTGAACCGCCGCCATCTGGCTCCAGTCAGCCTTGAGTGAGAGTGAGTGAGCTGCACAGACAAAAATACTCATAACTCGCTGAAATATTGACGGATTTACAAACGGTTTGGTTTATTACAAGCATTATTAACCTGGCTATGATTCAAGCAGTTTGTAAAAAAAAAACATCTTTAAAAAAAAAAAAATTATAAGTATGCAGTATCATAACTACATCTTTGATGTTTATAGCAAACCAACCCGTTTGTAAATCCGTCAATATTTCTGCGAGTTATGAGTATTTTTGTCTGTGCAGCTCACTCACTCTCACTCAAGGCTGACTGGAGCAAGATGGCGGCGGTTCAGTGACGCTGGTGACTCCGCCTTAAGCTATCTAGTGTTCTATAGATATCTATGGCACCTCCGAGTACTTCGAGAAACTTCCGTACTTTCCGCCAATCAGCCCGCTCTCTGTGGCTGCCACAGGCTTGCCCCTTGATTCTCCGGCGCTGCAGCTGGACCCTACTGCCGGCTGCGTGTAACTGTTCCGCAACAGTAAGTGACTTCCGGGGTAGGCCTGATTGGCCCCGACAGGCACGTGACGCGCAACTTTCTCTGCCGCGCGGCACGCTCCGCGGAGCCGAGCGGCAGAGCTTACGGAATTACGTAACCGTCCAAATACGCTATGACTCTCATTCGGCGCTATAGCTCACCTGGCAGAGCACCGGTCCTGCGATCCTGCGGTCCGTTGTTGGTGAGTTCGAATCCCATCAAATCTTTTTTTTTTTACGTGATTTTTTTTTTAACGTGTATTCTTTCGCCGGTTAAGGTTAGGCATGGTTAAGGTTAAGGTTAAGGTTAGGCATTGTTTCGGAGTTGGTTAAGGTTAGAACGGTTAAGTTTAGGCGCTGTTAAGGAGCTGGTTAAGGTTAGAGTTTGTCTTAGAGAATGGCAATATTCTTTCTGTAGAGTTCCGTGTTCCTTCGCTCTCCATGTTCAATGTAGAGGGTTCTGTTGCTTTGTCATCAGTGTCGTTCAATGTAGAGGGTTCTGTTTCTTTGTCACCATGGCTCAGATCTTATCATAATGTATTTATCCACACAAAGAACGCCTGATCCGTTTTGTTTCTTTTATGTGAATAGTTTATTTACAATAAGTGAACCAAACTTCTCCTCCATTACAAACACCCCAAACATTCCCAGCTGTGACACACCCCTTTCACCCCTGTGCGCACTGACAGCTGACCGATGACAGCTGACAGCTAGATATACGTGCTCGGCTTCCCGCCACTGCGTCATGCCGTCATGTCTTTACGTACTGCAACAAGAACAAAACACAATACTTAGAATAGAGTTGCACCACATTTCCAATACAACACATGCCTATGAACGTCTAGGCTACTCACTACAAAACATATTAACAACCATAACATATGATCCCATTTTCAACATATGAGAACATATATCTCAACACCCCCACTTGTTCTCATCATCTCAAGCCGAAAATGACGATACTCATGTTAGTTTCCAAAAAAGAAACTCTTGAATTTATTAAACTTGAACTTCACTACCGGTTTTGTAAGTATGTCTGCAGCCATATCTTCTGTTGGGCAGTAAACAATATCGATTTTCCCTTCGGTGACTGCCTCACGAATAAAGTGATACTTTACATCAATGTGTTTGGACCTCTGTCTGTTCACTGGGTTTTTACTGAGTGCAATGGCCCCCTGGTTGTCTTCATGAATCTTTGTACAATGGTAGACTCTCTTATCCATGCCATTTAATAGTTGAGTTAGATACATGCTTTCCTGAGTAGTAGTAGCTAGACTGATGTATTCAGCCTCACATGTTGAGAGTGCTACTGTTGGTTGTTTCTTTGACTTCCAGGATATTGCAGGGCCTTGTTTAGTCAGGCTAAAACAGTATCCTGTCGTACTTCGTCTATCTTCCACAGAAGATGCCCAGTCAGAATCACTGTAAGCTATAAGACTTAAGTCTTCATCTGATTTCTTGAAGCACAACTCGTAGTCACTGGTTCCCTTTAGGTATCTCAAAACATGTTTAGCAGCTACTAAGTTCTCTGTTTTTGGATTTGCCAGTGTTTGTGATAATTTACTAACAATCCAGCTAATATCTGGTCGGGTACAAGTCATTGCATAGATCAAACTGCCTATGATCTCACGGTATTCTTTGGGATTAACATTGTTGTTGTCACTCTCCTCAATTCTATCAACTTCCACTTTTAATTCACATGGTGTATATCTAGGTTTACAGTTTGACATTCCAAATCTATCAAGCATTTTTAGAATGTATGTTTTCTGATTCATTTTTATTTCTTCTCCCTTTTGTTCAAACTGAATGCCCAGGAAGTATGATATTTTCCCCAGATCCTTCATGTTAAACTGGGCTTTCATGTTTTCCTTGAAACTGTTCAGAAGTTCGTTACTGCTAGCGGCGATGATTAAATCATCGACCCAGATTAGTACGATAATAGTTTCATCACCCATCTCTTTTCTGTATACACAGTGATCAGATAGATTTCTTGTAAAGTTGTCTTTCTCTAGATGATCATTTAGGAGTTTGTACCAGTTCCTTCCGGACTGTTTCAGACCATAAAGGGATTTCTTTAATTTACATACCAACTTCTTCCCAGTCTCTGATACCTCTTCATAACCCTCAGGTTGTTCTAGGAATATGTCTTCCTCTATAGGAGCATGTAAGTATGCCGTTTTGACGTCCATTTGATGGACAATGAGGTCATCTTGTACTGCGACCTGCATCAATGCCCTTACTGACGTAAGGTTTGCTGTTGGAGCAAACGTCTCATGGTAGTCTATGCCTTCTGTTTGATTGTAACCCTTAGCAACGTATCTAGCTTTATATATTTGGCCTCTTTCAGCATTTTCTTTAATGGCATAGACCCATCTACCCCCCACTGTGTTCCTGCCCTCAGGCAAAAAGGTCAGTTCAAAAGTGTCATTTTCTTTCAGTGAGTTGATCTCATCGTTCATCGCTTGTTCCCATTTGGGTGACTCTGGTGACCTCAGAGCTTGTCTATAGGTTTGAGGGACTCCACAAACCGCCCTGTAACAGTAATCAACACATGTATCGGTTACATCATCATCTGTAAAATCTGATACATAGTCGTGTAAGTATTGTGGTTTCCTCCTCTCTCTTTTTGGATAGCGGCATTTTTCACTAGGACTAGGTTGTGGATCTGCATCGTTTTCATCCTGTTGATCTGTATCTGTATTTACAGTCTCGTCGCTCCCCTCTAGAACCTGACTCTCTGTGTTCTCCTCAACCTGTGGCTGTGGTACATGAGTGCTGTTCTTACTACCAGACTCTCTGCCTTGTGTCAGGAATTCTGTATCATCCTCATCAGTTTGAGTCTGTTGTTCCACACTGTTCTTTCTAATGAATTTTACTAGCCTGTGTTTTGATACCTTTCCTGTATGCGGTTTGTATACTAGGTATGCCGGGCTGTTTTTACTGTATCCCACAAATATCCCCTTTTCACATCTGGGGTCGAGTTTCTTATGATCGTGTTTATATGCATAACACTCTGAGCCAAACACCCACATTTTTGAGAGGTCTGGTTTCTTTCCTGTTAACATGAAGTAAGGGGTATTTTTGGTCCTTTCATTGTAGCATCTATTTCGGATGTGAGCTGCATTTTGTACAGCATAAGGCCACAGTGTCTTTGGTAATCTCTTTTCTAATAATTGGCACCTTCCCATTTCAAATAAAGTCCTAAACTGTCTCTCAGCTGTGCCGTTTTGATGGGGGGAATAGGGGCATGATGTCTCATGTCTTATCCCTCTATCTCTCAACAGTGACTGAAAGGAGTTGCTTGTGTATTCCGTACCGTTATCTGACCGTATGGTCTTGACTTGACCATATGGTGCACTATCTGCCAGGAATTTTTCAGTTGCCAATGTCGTTTCACCCTTGTTTTTGAGGAAATAAACAGACACTGCTCCTGAGAAATCATCTGTGAATGCGATTGCATATCTATGTCCATCTTGAGTAGTTGGGTCAATGGGACCTGCTAAGTCAGTGTGAATTAACTCTAGGGGGGCACTAGCTTTTGCATCAGGTTTCCTATTTCTGTTGTTGGTCAATTTTCCTTCAGTACAGACACTACAGTCTATCTTAGTGTTACCTGTTATCTTCATACCCTCTACCACCTTTGGTAATTTCAACACATCATCTACGTTACAATGTCCCATGATCTCATGCCAAGTTTTTACATCACAAGTTAAGCTCACTTTGTCTCTGGACATCATATCATTAATTGAATGATCAACACATGTTTCATTATTTACCGTTTCCAGGTAGTACAGTCTCTCATGCTGCTCTATGCGGAAAACAGCGCCATCTCTGTTGGTGACCAGGTTCTGTCCTTCTTGGAATGTCACCTTGTCTCCGTCTGCTGTGGCTGCTTGCACGGAGAGTATGCTCTGTGGATACGATGGGATGAACAGCGCATTCCTCAGTGTGATTCCGACGCATCTTCCATCTGAGTCCTGTAGGAACACCTCTGCGTCGCCTCGTTTCATTGCCACATTGTTCATCCTGGTCCCGTCAGCTAGTTCCATGTAGTGTGACTTTGGGTCAAATGTCTCGTCAAATCTTATGAACTTGTTTTCCTCTGTTATGATGTGGGATGTAGCTCCGCAGTCTACCATTAATCCGTTTCTTCTGATAGTGTCTGGGAGGAATCCTTGACTGACTGTGAATACAAATGTATGTTCTTCACGTTCTGGTCTGTCCGCCGTCTGTTTTGCGTCATCTCTCTGCTGGGGTTTTCTCCTGCATGTCTCATCGCTGTGTGTAGAACTTTTATGGTAGTTACACCACTTCGCTACACTGGTTCCTTTTTGCCGACACTCTCTTGCTATATGACCACGGCCTCCGCATCCGTAACATGTCACAGATGATACGTTTACTTTCATCACATTGTCGGATTTTTCTTTAGTGTCAAACTTTTCTGTCTCCTCGTAACTCCGTAGTTTCCTCTTGAACTGGATAAACGTCAGTTCATCACTGCTCTGTGTCGTATGGATGGCAAAAGGTTTATACGTATCTGGAAGTCCTTTTAGAATCATGGCTATAATTAGCCCGTCACTAATAACTTCCTTTGCATTTCTTAGGGAAGTTACTGCCTTTTCAGCTCGAATGATATAATCTGTCACCGTTTCACCAGACTCTTTCTTCAGTGACGTTAGTTCTGTGTACAGGGCAATAATTCTTGGCTTACCCTGACTTGCGTAATGACTTCGTAGTATTTCGAGTGCTTTGTTACCGTCATCTGTCGCCTCTCTCATAACCAACGATAGACTTTTGTCATCCAGGAATTGTATTAGCTCTGCGTAGCATTCTTCGTTCTTGTCGTCATCTGGACCGTCCTCACTGGTGCAGAGTATCGTGTCTTTTAGTCCCATCATTCTCATGTGGCCGAGAAACTTCACTTCCCAAAGCTCGTAATTGTTTTCATCTCCGTCGAAAACTAATCTCTGCCATCGTCCTCCTGCGGTACCACCACGTCTGGGCCCATAACCTGTAGAGTTCCGTGTTCCTTCGCTCTCCATGTTCAATGTAGAGGGTTCTGTTGCTTTGTCATCAGTGTCGTTCAATGTAGAGGGTTCTGTTTCTTTGTCACCATGGCTCAGATCTTATCATAATGTATTTATCCACACAAAGAACGCCTGATCCGTTTTGTTTCTTTTATGTGAATAGTTTATTTACAATAAGTGAACCAAACTTCTCCTCCATTACAAACACCCCAAACATTCCCAGCTGTGACACACCCCTTTCACCCCTGTGCGCACTGACAGCTGACCGATGACAGCTGACAGCTAGATATACGTGCTCGGCTTCCCGCCACTGCGTCATGCCGTCATGTCTTTACGTACTGCAACAAGAACAAAACACAATACTTAGAATAGAGTTGCACCACATTTCCAATCCAACACATGCCTATGAACGTCTAGGCTACTCACTACAAAACATATTAACAACCATAACATATGATCCCATTTTCAACATATGAGAACATATATCTCAACACTTTCTATGGTTAAGGTTAGGCATGGTTATGGTTAAGGTTAAGGTTAGGCATTGTTTCGGAGTTGGTTAAGGTTAGAACGGTTAAGTTTAGGCGCTGTTAAGGAGCTGGTTAAGGTTAGAGTTTGTGTTAGAGAATGGCAATAGACAGCCTATTTCCGCGCGACAGCTCTCAGCAGCCTCGTTGCGCGTCCTGAGTTTGCCGCGTCACGTGCCTGTCGGGGCCAATCAGGCCTACCCCGGAAGTCACTTACTGTTGCGGAACAGGTACACGCCTCCCGCCTTCGAACGTCGCCACCACATACGTCATCAACACGAGCCTCGATACGCCTTGAACGTTGTTGTTGAGAACAGACATCAGACTGTGGACACCACAACATCTGTAAGTACAATCATGTACTGTTTACATTTGTAGTACTTTACCATCTCCATGGTCAACTAACTGCTAGCACATACAGCGACGTAATTATCTTCCCAATAAAATATTACATTTCTCCCGATACCGGAAGCTTCCTCTGATAGCTCTAGTATGTAGCTGTAAATACATTCATTTTCAATGAATTTATCAAAAAGGACAATAGAGACGCTGCTGCGATACACATACGTAGTAAAACATCAGTGAACAATAGCTGATTATATTGTCCTTTTTTGATAAGTGAATGACAATTGACAATACGGATATTGTTTAGCCCAAGAGTAGCCTAACGATAGATCATTCGTTTGTAATATGCTCACATGGACACGCACACGGAAAGACATTTATAAAAAAGCTGTATGAGGTGAGAGTTTGACCAGCAAAGTTGACCGAATTGATTGAAGTATGCTGCTATGCAGAGAGAGAAAGAAAATAATTGAAAACTATTTAATTTCACATTCAAAGTAGACTTATATTTGGTTCATCATGCCTCAAAATTATTTTGGTTTGATTTATGATTGTAATAAAACACGGAATGTCCAGTCGGGAAGCTTTAGTTGAAGTAATACTTTCTCTCCTGGTCCGTTTCACATGTACAAAGTACAACCACATAAACTCCCGCCTCCAGTATTCAGTTACGTTACCACGCTGACGTACTGCAGGTTACCGTAATCACTCTAATACTCTGACAATGATGACATATGATGATTATCAGTGGTGCGTTATTGAAATCATCTGGGCTTGCACGCACCACGTGCGCGCGCTCCCGCGAATGCGCATTTAATGTCCCCTCGCTTGAGCACAGACTAAAGACAGTGCCTAATTGCCTCTACGAATGGAATGTAACACATGTCTTCACAACAAGTTAGGTGTGAATGTATCTGAGAACGTATTTAACACACCTGACGACCGGCGCTATTGATATGCAAATAGCGAGTACTTATCTGGGGTTGCACAGTGCAACCCCGTCCCATGAAGAACGCATGCCTGATGATTATGAGCAGCGTTGCGATGCTCATATCAACACTGGTTGCATGCACGCTAATGACGCCCACGCAAGCGCATAAATGTTCCCTCGCGTAAGGACAGACTAAAAACAGTGCCTAATTGCCTCTACGAATGGAATGTAACACCTGACGACCGGCGCTATTGATATGCAAAGTAGCCAGGTGGGTACTGCGAGTTGGCGCATCAGTCGAGTGCAGCGCCTTCCTGTGTGCACGCGTGTGCACATCCGTGCATGTGCGTGCGCGCGCTTCTGCTCACAAAACTTAGTGCAACCTCGTCCCATGAGCAACGCATCACTGCTTATGATACAATCATTCTAAGGATTACATGTGTAATAAATTCGTTTTGTACACTAATTGCAAGTTATGCAAATGTAAACAAATCCGAAACTGCATAGTGCACTTTTAAATTACCGTAGTATCTTTGTGAGGTTACTGTTTTGTTATTTACATGTGTTACACCCGCTAAGTCCCTAGCGTAAAGAATGACGAGTCGAGAATGCAGCTGTGACCGCGTCCCCGACCGCCAAGAACCTTGGTGTTACAAAGGATCAGATTAAACCGAATATATATATTTATTGATTGATATATATGGCATAGTATTTGTATATCGTTTGATATCCCTTGTATATTCCTTGTACATATACACGGAATATCCCTTTAGCCTATTACAGACCATAATATTTCATTCTCCTATTGGACAGCGGTCCACAGGCGCCGGGGCCGTGCCTCCAGAGTCAGGTTCAAAGCCACCGTCAAGACATGTCTGTACATGCCCGGCCTTGCCCAGGGATACGAGACAGAAATGAGGTTGGCACTAGATTGTTCGCCGTGCATATAAATATGGCGCAGGTGAATACAGAAGTAGAGTTACCCAATAAGTTGAAGCCTCACCCACGATACAACGTGCGGTGAAGTATGGCCTGTTTGGCCCCAAATAGAGCATTGAGACCGCGTGCGAATTAATAACTGAATTGTCAGAGTTTGGCGCTATACCGTCGAGTGCGACATATTTCTATTAAGTCAGTAATAGTCTATTTGTGTATAGTGTATCGTGCGGCTAAAGTTCTACAGTGACCAGCATCACCAACGCTTCCTCGTATCAGCTAGAGTGCTTATCCAGGCTGGGCTGCTTTCATGGCGCTTTCACCCGAGGAGACCTAGACGAGAACCGTGTGGACATGTACACTGGATTAATCTACCCGACGACTACATAGCCCTTTGCGGCTGGATTATATTTGTTTTGGTCCTGTGATTTATGGAGCGGAGAATCGCCGACGCCTACACGTGTTGGATTTACCCTGTGAGGAGACCAGTCGAGTCTGCGCCTCAGAGAGCCTGAGGCCGGCTAGCTTTCTTCACTGTGGAGCTACAGTCTACGGAGAACAGCTGTATTCGTCTGTGGATCAAGAGACTATTGCACCGTCTCCTGTACTTGGAGTCTCCTTAGTCATCGTTGACCAGACTCTCTACTACCGACAGATCCTCTACCCCTGCTGGCTTACAACCGGGGGGACCCTTCCAGTATCTCCCGCTATATATTACTAGTGTACCTAGGCCTGCCGCGATAAGCAATAAATCGATTAATTGCCGCGATAATTAAAATGAATGCAATGATTTTGACGGGCGCGATTAATTGCTATTTGCGCGTTTGTTTTAATGAGGCGGAACCAGTGCCCCTTGCAGTCTCTCTCCGTGTGGGTTGGCCGCTGGCGTTACTACAGAGCACAGCACGGGAGCTCCGTGGGGCAGTAGCAACGCCACATAGCTTAACTACATTTCTCAATAGTGTTGCTCCTTTTAACCAAGTAGCGTTATTTGTAGTGTAACGTTAGAATAACACAGAATAACGTTAATACAATTACATGCATCATTGTTTACAATGAACGGGTGGGGCTAGTCAAAGCACTGGAGACGGGGACAAGTTAAACATGAATTAATTTATTATAACGGGTCGTTTTCGAGTCGTGCTGCAGTGCCTACGCACCACAGCTATTCTATTATATACTGCTTTGACGCGTCCTCCTCATCGTTGATTGCCTGTAGTAGCTGCATCTAACGTTAGTAGCTAACGTTAAAACTAAAAAACACAACCAGACGAGACAAGTTGTCGGCTAGGATAATCACAACAATACTTCCGGTCCGGTCGGTGGGCTTCAAAATAAAAGTCTTAAACCGGAAAAGACGGAGCGGTGGGCTTCAAAATAAAAGTTTTGGGAAATAAATTTCTCAAAAAAATTCTCTAACCGGTCGCAATAATATCGCTTATCGCGATATTTTTGGGGGCAATTAATCGCCCAGCAAAATGTGTTATCGTGGCAGGCCTAAGTGTACCATAGATATAATTCCCTAAGATTCAGGTTGTATAATTACCTCCTGCGTAACCAGAGAATGGACATTCATTATTGATTTGCCTACGCACATTCCTTTGCCTTATAAGCGCATCCAAAGTAAAATACAGAGAAGTATATTATGTACCTTTTGCTGCAATAAATACTTGATTACAACTTGGTGTGGAACCGATTCATTGTGGGAAGTGTTCATCATATTTATATATCATGTACTGTATGGCCAGTAATTAAAGTACATAAAGCGGTAGTGGTTTAATGATACCATACTTATCAATACAGTCAGGGAATTGTACCCCTCAGTTAAAATTGGTCCTTCGAGCCGGAGGGTAACTAGCGTAATATTAATATAGTGGTATTAATATTGACATGGCCTATGATGAACACTCCACAAAACGGTTCTCCTAAAGTAGATCGCCCGCAGCGTAGACGGCAGACACCTCAGTACTTAGAGGATTACGTTGCCAATATACTACCTAGCTTTCTACAGACGGTAAACGCGGAAAAAGTAGATAGTAAAATTATGTCCGACCTAGGGCTGGGCGATATGACGATATTATATAAATATCGGGTACAGTTCATTAACGATACACCTTTTTAACGTATCGTGGATATCGTGATGTTTTGCCCAAGAGGATTGTGTCGCGTCAATCTGGTCCACCCCGTTCAAACTTTTGAACAACGCCGCTCCCACACACACACTACTGCATCAAAGTTAGTTAGTACTTATGATTAACAAAGGCATTCGTTTTGTGGCATCAACATTATATAGTTACACGTTATATAGTTACACATCAGCGTATTTACCCAAACATAGCAACGTCCGATGACGACATAGATAGCAAGCGTTACTGTTCATATCTCAGTCCGTGCCGAGTTGTGCGTGCCCATTCTGCGGTCTGTTAATAAAGTTTTCAATCAGACAGATGTATGGAAAGGCTTTTATTATAACATTTGTTGCAGTAAAATCATTATGCCTCGTTGTCATGCTGCGGTGCGCTAGTAATCACTCGTCGGCTGCGGTGAGCTGTTGTTGTTGTCGTTGAGCTGAGCTCTCGTTAAAATCAAGGAGGGCATTCAGGAAGTAAAAAAAGAATAGCGCTGCTTGCCGATTGGTGCTAAGAACAGCAGGGCGGGTACAAGCGAATGATTGAAGAATGAAAACGTTATTAACGATTGCAGAATGGGTACAATACAGTACAGCTCAATACAACAACAGTGGACTGACTGGAGGATGAAGACCAGAAAAAGACTTTTGGCTTTTTTACATAAGGGTCCTCCATTTTCAATTCATCAAAACATTTAGAGACATACAAATATACAGTAGTTTCATAAAAATGCTAAAATCCTATTGATTGATTTAAAACTTTATTAACATATTGCAGAATGGGTACAGTACAGCTCAATACATACAATTGTTAAGGGGATGCAGACCAGCGAAAGACTTTCGTCTTGTTTACATCAGGGTCCCCCATTTTCAATTCATCATATTTCATATCTAAATCATATAATATCTCATTGCTAAATATATGCAATATATAATCTAATAATCCAATAATCTAAATCTAATATATAATATAAAAATGCTAAATGCATGGGTATTTTATTTTGTCTTTAATGTTAGCTTGCAAACTCAAATACTGTCTTGGTAAGCCTCATAATGAATTGTTTGGGGAAAAAAAGAAAAACATCGTGATGCGTATCGTGTATCGCCGAAAGGTCAGAAAATATCGTGATATCATATTTAGGCCATATCGCCCAGCCCTAGTCCGACCCTATCAACCAGGCTACCCCGCCAATAGAGGCCCTAGTGGGTTCTAACGTAACTGACCAAGCTCACGGTAGGGACCAGGAGGGACCCGACATGACTTTACCCCCCGCCAAGACCGAAGAAGTAGTCCCCGGAGAGCTCCAGGATAAAGACAGCTCTCCAGGGATGGAACTCTACCCGCTACAAGAAGAGGAGAGCACCCCGGAGATGGATCTCCAGGACTCGCCACAGGAGAACAGATCTCCAACGAGTACTGCCAGGAGCGGATCACCTCAACCAGCGTCTTCCCCCAGCGAGGCGGACAAGATGCTGGCACAGGCATTCCTCGCCAGCCTAGCAGCCTCAACAGAGCGCGATCGACTCCAAGCACAGACGCTTAGTGAGCGCGAACATTCTTCCATGGAAAGAGAACGCCTTCAAGCGCAGCAACGGAGCGACGAAGATCGTATACGTCTAGAGATTAGACGCCTTCAGACGGAAGAGAATATGGTAAGGGACCGGGCCGAAGCCCAGCGCGCCGCCGCCGAAGCCCAGCGCGCCGCTGCCGGTGCCCAAAGAGAAGCAGAGCGCAACCTCGCTCTCACCAAGCGCGAAGCCGAGCGCGACCGATTACAAGCGCAGATAATGGAGCAGCTGATCACCAGGGCAACACCCTCCCTCCGCACGGGGTTCCAGGGCCTCGTCAAGACAAGGGTCAAGGGCACCCTCCCCTACCCGATCAAGCGACCCTGAGCCCGACCACCAGAGAGAGCCTATACCCCCCTCCGAACTCCTTCCCCGACCGGTCCACGCGAGACCCAGCTACAAGGAAGAAACGGTCTACACCGTGGAGAGGCTAAATAGACGACTACAGGATCTAGAGGACCTGCCAGAGGAAGAAGAAGAGGGAGAGGAGGAGAATCAAGCCCGACAGCAGCACAGTACTCCACAGGACCAGGAGGTCCAGTACAGCCCAGGCTCTACCCCCGCGGCTCTGCGCTACAGACCCCCGACTCAATTCACGGGTGAGCTTGACGCACGACCAGCCCCGAGGAACAGCACCTGGATACGCGGGCCATGGTACCCAGCAGGTACCAGCCCACCAAGAGGCGTAAGAGGAGACTCGCCTAGGAGGCCTCTCTTCCAACGCTCACCGATGTGCCAGCCATCCATGGCATCATACATTGGCACACCGACGTTTCCGGACTTCACCCACGAGAACAGAGCACAGTACACGGAGCTACGAATGTGCTTAGAGACAATGATGTCCGATGTAGCTGATGAACCGTACAAGTATGCTATCCTACTGAAGCACCTCAAGGTGCCCCGAGCGCACAATATAGCGCTGGCCTATGCCACCTCTACTACCCCATACACAGCGGCTCTAGCAGCACTCGACCAAAGATATGGACGCATATGGGACTACGTAATACAAGAGATAAGGCATATTGACCGCCTACCCCCAGCCACAGACAATCGCTCACTAGATGACCTGTCTATCAAGGTACAATCCCTGGTAGGGATGCTGGGGGCGCAAAGAGAAAAGGGTATGCACGAACTGTACGCAAACTCTAATGTCGAGAGGATTTTAGAGAAGCTTCCGCCCGCCCGACAAGAGCGCTTCAGGCGGCAAAGAGACCACCGTGATCCTAACGGTCCCGAGCCATCCCTCCTAGACCTAGCCGACTTCCTGGCGAGAGAAGTCAACAGCCTACGGTTGGATACGTTCATGCGGAGCACCCCAAGCTCCAGAGAGGGACCTAGGAGAGCAAACGATGGCCGCAGATTGGTGACCGTCATGCACCAATCAGAATCAGTACCGAGCAGCAAGAACCACAGTACCCCCTCGATGAAAGAGAAGTGGAAGATGGTGTGCCCGTACTGCGAAAAGGAACACTGGTTGTCACAATGTGACACGTTCAAGAAGATGACCGCCGACGAGGTGAGTCAATGGATAAAGTCCAACCGACGCTGTTACCGATGTGCGCGCAGTCACATGGCAGCCGATTGCCGCTTAAAGAAGAGGTGTAGTCGGTGTGACGGAGCCCACCTAGATGTCCTACACGACAGTAACAGAAGAAAGCCTGCACCCTCAAGCAGCACAAAGGCAAGTGTTATGTACATTGACCCCGCCAGCAGCGGGGGCGCCCGGGTGCTCTTAAAGGTGGTCCGCGTAACACTGAGTTACCAAGATATGGTCATGGACACTTACGCCGTCCTTGACGACGGGTCAGAGAAGACCCTTCTCCTCGCGTCCGCTGCGGCCCAGCTGGGGCTGCGGGGGAGCGAAAACCAGATGACGATTCGGACAATAAGAAGAGATCTAAAGACGATAAAGGGCGAGAATGTCTCCTTCACTATCGCAGCAAGCGGGCAGCCAGAGAGACGGTATAGGATTACTAACGCTTTCACCAGCCAAGAAATAGGCCTGTCGCAGTACACCTACCCCATCGCCAAGCTGATGGATAAATATGTGCACCTGCGTCAACTACCTATACCGCTCATAGACGGTGCCACCCCGACCCTGCTGATAGGCTCCGACCATGCAGACCTCATCGTCCCGATTGACCGGGTCCACACAGGGCCCAGAGGCTGTCCTGCAGCAGTCGAGACCCGCCTAGGATGGACACTACAAGGCCCCCTCGCTAAGTCTCTTAACCGAACAGCAGCCACTAACTGCCTCCACTCCAGAGTGACAGAAGAAGACACCACCCTCCTACAGCATGTCGAGAGGCTATGGACACTAGAGACGATGCCCTTTAAGAACGAAAAGAAAGACATTCGTTCCAAGGAAGACATTTACGCTATAGCCCTCCTCGAGCAGGGGACAAAGAGAGTCAAAGTCAACGGAGTGATGAGATACGCAACTCCACTCCTGAGGCGAGAGGGTATGCCTACCTTCCACGCCCCAAAAGAAGCGACGGAGCGGTATCTATTGAACACAGAGCGGCGCCTAGCCAGAGACCCCGCTCAAGAGACTGTGTACCGCGCTGAGATTAACAAGCTAATCACAGCGGGACACATAAAGAAAATTGACATTAAAGAGGCCGATCAGACGACCGAATCATGGTACGTGCCGCACCACAAAGTCCACCACAACGGCAAGGATCGTATTGTGTTCAACTGCAGCTACCAGATCGGATCACAAAATCTGAATAAAGAGCTCTTGCCCGGCCCAACACTCGGCCCCTCTCTACTAGGCGTGTTACTACGTTTCCGCCAAGACAAGGTGGCCATCAGCGGCGACATCAAAGGGATGTTCCTGCAGGTGAGACTAGTGGAGGAGGACAAGCCCCTGCTGCGGTTCCTATGGAGAGAGAGGATCGGGGATGAGCAACCAGCCATCTATCAATGGGAAGTCCTCCCTTTCGGAACCACATGCAGCCCATGCTGTGCTACGTTTGCACTGCAAAAACACGTCGCAGAGGACCCAGCAGCTGATGAAGAGGTCCGACAAAGTGTAGGAAATAGTTTCTACGTGGACAACTGTCTGCAAAGCGTCTCGACGCCAGAAGAAGCCGAGGCCCTTCTACTCAAGCTCCGCGCCTCCCTGATCAAAGGCGGCTTTGATCTCAGGCAGTGGGCCAGCAGCGACCCGCAAGTATTGCGCAGCCTCTCCCCCGAGGACAAGGCAGCAAGCAGCGAGACCTGGATGGCGACCATCCCAGGAGAAGCCCAAGAAATGACATTAGGACTAGTCTGGCGCTTCAAAACAGACTCGCTCCATTATAGAGATGTTCCGATACCATTTTTTCCTTCCCGATCCGATTCCGATACCTAAGCTTTGGGTATCGGCCGATACCGATACTGATCCGATACCAGTGCATACATTAAAAAAAATAAAAAATGTATTATATAAATTATAAAAAGAAATTATTTTAAATGTTTTTACAGCTACCGTTTTATATATACTGTTTTTTGTAATAACTATAAAGTAATGGTATTTATTCAACAACAGGTGATTGTATAGATTAGTATTATACAACTATGCTTAATGAGTTCACCCACGGAAAGGTTGTTGTGACATTGATTCCGCACGGAGGTTACACGTTGTTGCACTTCCTATCCAGTCGGCTCCGTTTAGGTTAGCTACTGTAGTAGCAGAGGCTCTGTTGTGATTTTTAATGCACAATAAATATTCAACATTCTCTTTTGAGACTCCGCCTCAGACTCTTATAATTTGGCACTAAAAGCTAAACATTGTCACCGGTATCATGGCTGTCCGCATTATGTCATTAATTGCATGCATGTGTGGGAGAGTTTGATCAGTTAGCCACGTTAGCATGAGCTAGCAGTTAACACGAGCTAGGTTAGATGGAAACGACAATATAACGTTACTGGTGAAAAAGTGATTTACCTTGGAATACTCCTTTGCCAACTTGCTGTACTTTGCTTGCAGGTCTGCAGCCATTATTGCTGGATTATGAATAGTCCCAACTTTAGCCAAGGTAACGTTAAGCTAAAACTAGCTTTTCAGCTAGCGCTTCAGCTAATGCTAATAACACCAGCAAGCAAACACATCAGAGCTCCCCGTCACACCGCTCTGTCGGGACGATGGCATTTAAGAAAGTATCTGCTGTTAAAATGACAAACAGCATTGACACTTTAATTCACGGTCGATTAAAAACACGTTTGTTTTATAATGCTCACTCTCAGTAGGAGGATACGTGTTGTTTATAAATGACGTCATATGGTATCGGAGCGCAGAATTAGAGGGTACTCGCCGATACCGATACCAGCATTTTAGGCAGTATCGGAGGCATTTCCGATACTGGTATCGGTATCGGAACAACTCTACTCCATTATAAACACACACCCCTGACCAAGGAGCAGGGAAGGTCGACTGCACTACCGACCACCAGACGGAGTGTATACAGAACACTCGCCAGACAATATGACCCGTTGGGATGTATTCTACCTTACACCACCAGGGCAAAGATGATTGTAAGAGCGTTATGGGACAAGGACCAGGGCTGGGACGACCCCATACCCGAACACCTTGCATCCACATGGAGAGAGTGGGAGACGGAACTCAGCTCACTCCCAGGTGTCAACATACGCCGCAGCTACTTCCCACCCACAGTGAGGCCGGAGACGTGCCAGATGGACCTGCACGTCTTCAGCGACGCCTCCGAAGTAGCCTACGGTTCGGTGGCCTACTTGCGTGCCCGAGAGGAGGGAGGAGAAATACATACTGCTTTCATCCTGGCTCGCTCAAGAATAGCCCCACGAAAGCAACAATCTATCCCACGTCTAGAGCTCTGCGCAGCCCTAACAGGAGCGCAACTCGCCACGTTAATCCAACGTGAACTCACCATTCCGGTGCAAAGAACAATCTTGTGGTCAGACTCCACGACAGTACTCACATGGATCCGGTCTGATTCGTGCAGATACAAGGTCTTCGTGGGAGTCAGAGTCACAGAGATTCAAGATTTAACAGAAGTAGCAAGCTGGAGGTATGTGGACACAAAACACAACCCAGCTGACGTCATCACCCGGGGAATGTCCCTGGATGACCTCACCCGTCACAACCTATACAGTGACGGGCCAGAGTTCCTCAAGCTCCCGGAAGAAGAGTGGCCTACACCCACCCCACGGGAAGCGAGTAAAGAGGAGGCCGAAAACAAGAAATCTATGTTCTGTGGATTGAACACACTCGTCTCCACAGACCCCGACATAGACGATTGCCTCACCCTAGAGAGTGCGCAGCTAAAGACATTCCTGTGGCACCACCCAGAGGTCCAGCTCACTACTGACATTACAGCAGCTGACTACGAAGAAGCAGAACTTCTTCTACTACAACGAGCCCAGAGAGACTCGTTCCCCGATGAGCTAGACTGTCTACAGGGAGCAAAGCCCGTCCCATCAGACAGCAGACTGCTCCACCTAGCCCCCGAGAGCGACGCCCATGGTCTCATCAGAGTGGGTGGTCGTCTGCGGAGAGCTCCAGACTTACCGGATGACGTCAAGTACCCGATAGTCTTAAACAGCCGACACAAGGTCACAGAGCTGATCATAAAGAAATACGACGAGGATGTGCATCACGCCGGGGCAGAGAGAGTCTTCGCGGAGATCAGGCGTCGTTATTGGATACTGCAAGGGAGAGAAGCAGTGCGGCGCTTCCAGCGAACCTGTCTAGACTGTCGTAAGTGGCGAGCGCAGCCCAGTATACCCCGGATGGCTGACCTACCTCCCTGTCGCCTCCGACTCGGCGACAAGCCTTTTCACTCCACCGGTATGGACTGTTTCGGCCCGCTGTATATAAAGAAAGGAAGAGGAACCGAGAAGCGGTGGGGTATTGTATTCAAATGCATGACCACCCGAGCGATGCATATAGAACTCCTTCCAACCATGAGCACAGACTCATTCCTTATGGCCTTCCAAAGATTCACATCGCGGAAAGGCAAACCGTCTATATTATTGTCTGATCACGGGACAAACTTCAAAGGCGGAGAAAGAGAGCTGAGAGAGAGCTTCCAAGCTATGGGCCCAGAACTTAAGACCCACCTCGCTCCATCCCAGATTGACTTCCAGTTTAATCCCCCGAACGCACCTCACTTCGGTGGAACTTGGGAACGAGAAGTACGTTCAATAAAGACAGCCCTGTACGCCGTGCTTGGGGCCCAGACCGTGGCGGAAGAAGTCCTAATGACAGTCCTCACGGAGATCGAGGGAGTATTGAACTCAAAGCCCCTCGGTTACGTCTCAAGTGATGTAGCAGATGTCGACCCAGTCACCCCCAACACACTCTTGATGGGGCGGCTGGACCCCGCGCTACCACAGACAATGTACAGGCCTGAAGAAGCGAACGGGCGAAGAATGTGGAGGTACAGTCAAGTATTGGCTGACAAGTTTTGGAACAGCTTCCTACTCCACTATCTACCGTCTCTACAGACCCGCCAGAAATGGGTGAAAGAGAGAGACAATTTGACAGAAGGAACAGTCGTCATGATTATCGACCAGTCACTACCCCGAGCTATGTGGCCGGCTGGCCGCGTAAGCAAAGTGATCACCGGTGCCGACGGAAAGGTCCGAGCAGCCGAAGTGCTCGTCCAAGGACGGATCTACACCCGACCCGTGGCGAGGCTAATAGAACTGCCAAGGCTCCCCGATACTATCGATGACGACCATGACCCCATGACTTTGTGAACTGCCCGACCCCTCACAACAGACATTGAGTAGTGGACAGTGCGGTTAATCTGTCTCTGCTTAGCTAATTAGGTGGGACTAATTAGGAGGCGGCTGTTACAAAGGATCAGATTAAACCGAATATATATATTTATTGATTGATATATATGGCATAGTATTTGTATATCGTTTGATATCCCTTGTATATTCCTTGTACATATACACGGAATATCCCTTTAGCCTATTACAGACCATAATATTTCATTCTCCTATTGGACAGCGGTCCACAGGCGCCGGGGCCGTGCCTCCAGAGTCAGGTTCAAAGCCACCGTCAAGACATGTCTGTACATGCCCGGCCTTGCCCAGGGATACGAGACAGAAATGAGGTTGGCACTAGATTGTTCGCCGTGCATATAAATATGGCGCAGGTGAATACAGAAGTAGAGTTACCCAATAAGTTGAAGCCTCACCCACGATACAACGTGCGGTGAAGTATGGCCTGTTTGGCCCCAAATAGAGCATTGAGACCGCGTGCGAATTAATAACTGAATTGTCAGAGTTTGGCGCTATACCGTCGAGTGCGACATATTTCTATTAAGTCAGTAATAGTCTATTTGTGTATAGTGTATCGTGCGGCTAAAGTTCTACAGTGACCAGCATCACCAACGCTTCCTCGTATCAGCTAGAGTGCTTATCCAGGCTGGGCTGCTTTCATGGCGCTTTCACCCGAGGAGACCTAGACGAGAACCGTGTGGACATGTACACTGGATTAATCTACCCGACGACTACATAGCCCTTTGCGGCTGGATTATATTTGTTTTGGTCCTGTGATTTATGGAGCGGAGAATCGCCGACGCCTACACGTGTTGGATTTACCCTGTGAGGAGACCAGTCGAGTCTGCGCCTCAGAGAGCCTGAGGCCGGCTAGCTTTCTTCACTGTGGAGCTACAGTCTACGGAGAACAGCTGTATTCGTCTGTGGATCAAGAGACTATTGCACCGTCTCCTGTACTTGGAGTCTCCTTAGTCATCGTTGACCAGACTCTCTACTACCGACAGATCCTCTACCCCTGCTGGCTTACAACCGGGGGGACCCTTCCAGTATCTCCCGCTATATATTACTAGTGTACCATAGATATAATTCCCTAAGATTCAGGTTGTATAATTACCTCCTGCGTAACCAGAGAATGGACATTCATTATTGATTTGCCTACGCACATTCCTTTGCCTTATAAGCGCATCCAAAGTAAAATACAGAGAAGTATATTATGTACCTTTTGCTGCAATAAATACTTGATTACACCTTGGTGTGGAACCGATTCATTGTGGGAAGTGTTCATCATATTTATATATCATGTACTGTATGGCCAGTAATTAAAGTACATAAAGCGGTAGTGGTTTAATGATACCATACTTATCAATACAGTCAGGGAATTGTACCCCTCAGTTACACTTGGTGTTGTCCTCGACGACCAGTTGAACTTCTCTGCTCACATCGCAGCGACAACCAGAACCTGCCGATTCCTCCTGAGCAACGTCAGAAGGATCCGCCCCTTCCTGACAAAAGAAGCCACCCAACTCCTCGTCCAATCAACAGTCATCTCCCGCCTCGACTACTGCAACGCACTGCTCGCTGGCCTCCCGGCCACTGCCACTAAGCCTCTTCAACTCATTCAGAACGCAGCGGCCCGCCTGATCTCAAACCTACCGAAGTCGGCCCATGTCACCCCACTTCTTAGGGACCTGCACTGGCTCCCCATTTCTGCACGAATCCGCTTCAAGGCCCTCGACCTAGCATACCGTGCGGCAAAGGGAACTGCTCCCGCCTACCTCCGGTCAATGGTCTCTAACTACACACCCTCAAGACCCCTACGCTCTGCATCTTCTGGCCGCCTCAGACCTACTCCTATCCAAGCTCCGGGAGGGTCATCAAAGAGAAGTCGCCTATTCTCAATCCTTGCCCCACAATGGTGGAATGAACTACCCACCCCAGTTAGGACAGCCGAAACACGTCCAATCTTTCGCCGTCGACTAAAGACGCACTTCTTCAACCATTATCTGAATAAAAAAAAATAAATAAAAAATTATCTAACCATACTGTCATGCACTTGTCCTAATAAACTAACCTACACTGTAGCACTCAACACTTTGATGAACATTGTTACTCAGCTGATAGAGTTGTGCCCTTCCTGATGGCTTGTCGTACAGAACTTGTAAGTCGCTTTGGATAAAAGCGTCAGCTAAATGACTAAATGTAAATGTAAATGTAAATGACAACTGAGAATGTAGGTTATTACAAAGTCCTGTTTCACAAAGACATGTACTGTAGGAAGGTTGACCTCCTTCCAATCGACCTCCACAGTCAGTGCTAACAAGGCAGGCGCTATTTCCACTGCACACCTGTGGGTAGAATTCACTGCACAGCAAGACAGACAAAAAATGTCACTTCACACAATGAATGGGTAAATAAATCAAAGACACTAATAGGCCTTTCACACCGGCCGGGCTTCCAAACCAATTATTCCCGGTGTGAACGCGCCGGCCGGTTCGAGATTACGTTCAGGAACCGGCTCCGGCACGGTGTGAAAGGCCTATCAGTGATTCAAGGCGTAGCCTACACTCGTGCTCAAAGTCACTGCAACCATTTAACGTTTACACGCGTGCTTAGAATCACTGCCACCATTTAAATATATGGCACACTGTAAGCTTGCCCTGACCAACGGTCTGACAGGGGTTCACTTGGTGAAGCGGTATTGTGGGGGAATAAGCGGACGAACAAATAAACAAACGAACAGAGAAAAAGAAAGAAAACTAGTCCGCCGTAAGGGCAACACCCATCTCTTTTTGCCCGCTACCGGCACACTAGCCGGACTAGACCCAGAATAAACACCAAAATAATAAACCAAATGTAATCTTACGGCAAGAGCAGCTGGACCACTGATGATTCTCTGCAGGGAAACAAACATAACACTCTTAAAACACTTTATTATAAAAACAATTAACATACATAATTATTAGGCAAACGTTACATGCTAAAACTAAGTGGCTGCATTCAAATAGCTGGTATAGGGCGGCCGGGTAGCGCAGGGGACTAAGCGTCTGTCTACCACCACGAGACAGTGGGATCGAATCCAGCTGTGGTGCTTCCGGGTTGGCCGACCGTCCATACTAACACAATTGGGAAACCCGGCGAGGGTGGGTCCTGGTCGTTGTAAACAGCGACTCCTACAGTTTGGTCGGGGCGCCTGCCTGCACAGCAAGGGAAGGATCGGAGGGAGGTAGTGTGACCTTCCACACGTTACACTCTTCCAGTGAGAGTCCGCGCTGCCAGGTGAAAAGAAGCGGTGGGCTGGGTACACATGTGTCGGAGGAAGCATGTGATAGTCTCTCTGCCCTCCCGGACCGACGTAGGGGGTAGAGTGCGCAATGACCAGGAAGGGGATTGGATCTAGCAAAAAAAGGCGTTGCAATCTGATGAGAAATGGCGTTATTTTATAATTTTAGCATGGTGTTATTCACCGTCAAAGATTAAAAAAGAAAAGAAAATATTCTCCTTTGGTTCATTACAATTTACTCAAGCCTAGTAACAGACACAATATTTCTGACACTGGGAATACATGTTCTTGGTATCTAGTGACATCTATGGATCTCATGGAATGTATTCCCAGTGTCAGAAATATTGTGTATATTACTAGGCTTGCTTAAATTGTAATGAAACAAAGGAGAATATGAATTATGATTTTTATTTGCATCTTTGACAGTGAATAACACCATGCTAAAAATTACCAGACATGAACAACTGCCACTGAGCTCGTTCAGTACCTTCTTGAGATCACGTGTACAAGAAATCTAAGGAAATTAATAAAGGGAAGATGATTAAATAGAAGGTTTTGTAGATACAGTACTGAATTCTGCCATCCGGACCGCGTGTATGCTTTCTACAACGCAGTTGGGTTTCCGGGTTACTCTGATTGGCCACTAAGCCCACGTGACCATACGCAATTACGCCCTTATCGCCGCCAGTTATCGCTTACGCCCGCGCATGCGCATGAGCCGCGACAAGCTCCTCAGCCAGCCAGCAATACTAAGCTCCAGTTAACCTAATTTATACCGTAACGAATCATTAAAAAAATATATGCTTAACTGGAATATGTTGTTTCTTTACACATATGTTGGATTATGTACAAATCTAATCATGACATTTAAGACATGCATGACATACAGATATATATATCTCTGACTCTGAGCACCTGAAGACTGTGCTATTAAACCAGGAAGTGCAGCACTATGTCAGCAGAGTAGAGCCTCCACTACTGCAGTGCAACACACAACTATCATTAAAAAAATATACCGTTAACTGGAATATGTTGTTTCTTTACACATATGTTGGATTATGTAATTGGTTTGTCATGACAAACCAATAAAAAATCACGCGACTCGGGCTTCATCAGAAAGATCTCTATGCGGGAATACCAAACCCAACCGCATTTCTTGGAGACGCTCTCTGATTGGCCGACGCCTGTTTCTACTAGGGATGCACCGAAATTTCGGTGGCCGAAAACTTTCGGCCAAAAATGGCCTTTCGGCTTTCGGCCGAAAGAGTTTTTTCACAGAAAATATGTCACAGAAACAGAAACAACCTGTAACCTAACGCGTGTTGTTGTGATGATGTCGGGAGTCGCGCTGTTTCTATGTAAACTCTGCGCGCAACGCGGCCAATAAATGCGTCTTTAACATGCTTTTATATCCTTATTTACTATATGCCCGTCGCGGTTAATCACTGAGTGATCTAATATGCATATTATTCAGAGCGAGAGGGGGGGGGTTGTGTTTCTCACATTGACGCTGTCTGTCTGTTGCGCGTCTACTGTGCCGAGTCAAGCGAGCACATTCAGTTGGGGACTAGAAAGGTGCGCTCAGTAGAGCACAGATGTCCGCTGCGGCAGCCAGAGAAAAGATGGAATTAATGTACTGTATGCATTCAGAAGTGCTGAATAAATGTTTTATGGACCCATAATAGTGATTATTTATTATTTAAGTTAAGTTTTGCCATAATCATATATTTAAGCATTACATCACGCGCAGGAGTGGTTTGTGACCAATAAACCATGCCTAGGGGTGGTCGTTAGACCCCCCTAGGCATGGTTTATTGGTCACAAATCACGACTGCAAGTGATGTAAAGCTTTTATACAACTGCTAGATTCATCCAACCTTATTTATTTCTATACAATAAACACACATTAATTGAAGATTTATTGAAAAAACCATCCGCCAGAAAAAGAAGTTCCCACAACTACAAAAAAGACAAGTTGCCTCCATGTGGAAGCAGCTTGAAGTGCATCCAACCAAACTAACACATCCAACTGTGTATTATTGGAATGATTGAGAGAAGTTGCCTCATGTGGAAGCAGCTTGAAGTGCATCCAACCAACTAACACATCCAACTGTGTATTATTGGAATGATTGATTGAAAATGTTATTACCAGATGCAGAATGGGTACAATA
Source organism: Notolepis coatsorum (assembly GCF_963971535.1). Taxonomy (NCBI): domain Eukaryota; kingdom Metazoa; phylum Chordata; class Actinopteri; order Aulopiformes; family Paralepididae; genus Notolepis; species Notolepis coatsorum. Next base: position 87,147,728 of record NC_140167.1, read on the forward strand.
CAGTACGGCTCAATACACACAATTGTTAAGGGAATGCAGACCTACTTTCCATAGAACTTCATTCTTAGATGCTTCTATATAAAGTAGGTAAAACAAATTAAAAAGTCTTCTTTGCCCTATAGGAAAAAAACGTTTTCTTCGCCCTATTCTTTTATTTATTTTTTTAAACCTACTGTAGAGGGCCTAAACTTAACCAGTTGGAAACCAAGCGTACAGTAATAAAATTAGCAATCAATCAATCAATCAACTCAATAGGCCATGCTCACTTAGAACAGCGCAGCACCCAGCTCTCTGACTATCCCCCGCGTTGCAGGCAGAGTGTGTGTGTGCGTGTGCGTGCATGTGTGTGTGTGCGTGTGTGTGTGTGTGTGTGTATGTGTGTGGGGGGGGTGTGTGGCGGTGGGTGGAGACTAGAGCGAGCGCTGACAGTCGAAAGGAAAAAGAAATTGAAAAAAAAATCGCAAATTAATCCATCAATCAATCCGCGATTTTTCTTTTGTTACAGAATGATTCAAGACCCATCAATTACATCATCCAACATTGTTTAAACGACTAAGACATTCGCTGTGACAGAATCGCTTGATATTTAGTCGTTTAGTCGCCATTAACATATCCATTTGTAAAGATTATTGGCCACCTTCTTGTGATCCGGCGGAGTGATGTGATGTGGGTCGGTTGTGGGCGGGTCCTGGGCCAGCAGCGTGGATTGTTGCCAATAAAGACGTGTAAAATGACTGTTTCAGCCAATCAGAATCGAGAAATTTGCATGCCGTTGTATAATTTTCCATAATCATAATGTTCCACAACATTGGTAAACAAAAATCTATTCGGTTTTCGGCCAACTGTTTTCTATTTTTGGTATCGGTTTCGGCCAAGAATTTCCCATTCGGTGCATCCCTAGTTTCTACACTGGTTAAGTTTCGAAGTTGGTTAAGGTTAGAGTTTAGCTTAGAGCGTGACGGCAAGTTCTTTCGACGGTTAAGCTTAGGCACTCTTTCGAAGTTGGTTAAGGTTAGAGTTTGTCTTAGAGCATGGCGATAGAACGGCAGGTTTGCAGGCTGTTTGACGTGGAAAAAAACGAGAAAAACAGAGAAAAATAAAAAATAAAGTAGCACTGCGTTGCGTGAAATCACTGCACCCAGAGAGGAGTGGTTAGGCAAAAAATTGTTAAGAGTATATTTGCTTAGAAAACGTAAATGTCTAATTCAATAATTTTTTATTTCTCCACGTGGTAAATACACAGGTCACAACATGTTTACAGGAACGTTTTGGAGTTGTATTTGGAGTGTATTTCGTGACTGTAGGGAACTTCAGGGTAAAAGTCTGACCCACTTCCAGTGATGAAGCTAAGCTACGCTAACGGTGCGGGCGTTCCCTAAGCCTAACACCCCTTCCTGACAGGGAGCGACGCGAGCGAGCGTGATTGCGAAAATGATTAAAATGTATTCGTTTCAATCAGACTATCCTGACCTACCGCGAGCGACAGCGAACTGAGCGGCGATGTCGCTCCCCCCTCAAATATTCGCTCGCTGTGTCTCTAGTTGAGCGATTACGCGGCCGAGTCCCGCCCCTAAACACTTTTTATTGGTCAAGAATCGCAGGCCCCCCCCCCCCACGTGTGCTTCCAGGTAACACACACACACAGACACACTCGGACACGCGCCGCCTCATATCAGGACAGTGTCGCGCGCGATTTCGTCTCCAGTTCGCTCGCTCGCTCCCTGTCAGGAACCGGTGTAATGCATGCAGATAGACAAAAAAGGTATGTATCTTCTTGTCTAACTCCAGGGAAGATGTTAAATAAGCTAATTTCACAAAATGTTGGAGTTTTCCTTTAAGTTAAAAATAATAATAAAAAACGTATTGCTGAAAATATACACTGACTGCTGTTGTGACATGGTTAGGATGTTTACTCTTGGATACATTTTGGGGGGGGAAAGCGGTATTATGTCATACAGTCTAGACCAGCGGTTCCCAAACTTTTTTGGCCGCGCACCCCCTGTCACCTCCCGACCTAGCTCGCGCACCCCCCAATGCAAACATAAAAAATTATAAATAAATAAGTCCCGAGACTCCGTGCTGCTGCTGACTTTAAATCAAATAGGTATCTGTGGGCAGTCGGCCCGACATTAATAAACAGCAGTGTGTTATAATCACATTTTTATGAGCTAACGAATTCCGTTATATTGGACATTTGTATTAATTATATCAAGCGAATAACTGAGAAATTTGGCAGAGAGAGACGGCAACATTATCGTGAAATATAAACGTTGCGTGATGACTATTATATCTCCCCTCCCAGTCCCAACGAAGCACATACCAATAGTATGCAACTGCAGAGCCGCAGAGCCAGCGGCGCTCTCAGTCCGGTCTGGGGACCGCTCAGCAGCGCCACCCACCCAACAGCTGAATTGCCAATGGCTGAATTGGAGTATTGCACTGTGCGCGCACAACTGTCTGCTCTGCGGCTCTGCAGTTGCATGCGTCTCGCAAATCTAGCTCTCACTGCCAAACCAAATGAATCTCGACATCGCTTCACCAATAGTCGTTATCAGAACACTACACACATATCATAATTATAGAACACACATCGTTGTCATTATTAGACCTGTGCTTAGAGGGAATTATTTTCAAAAATGTACCGAATGTACACCAACAGATTGGCCAGATTTGCCACATCAGTGGACTCATCTACTTGGAGAGAATAAAACTCACTGTTATTCACGCGACTGACTAATGTAGCCAGGATTAGGGCTGGGCGATATGGAAAAAAATCATATCGCGATAACGATATGATAATTTTATTTTATTTCTCGATATCGATAATTATCGAATTGTTATAAGTATAATTTTTTTTTTTTTTTTTTTTTTTTTAACAACAGATGTATGTTTATTTTGCAGCAATTCTTTGTCATTGCCGCCATCTTTAGTGTTACATCCCCTCACACTCCAGTTCTCAGGCTGCAGCTGGTTTAAAAGCTAAAGTAAACCAGCTTCTCTGCTGGCTGTGGCTCCAGAGGAGTTGAACAGTTCTGGCTCTGCTAGTTTATTTTCGATCTTTTGGCGCTTTTTTGGTGGACAAACCACCGCACATGTGCACTGTGACTCGTGACTGGAGTCTAGTTCTGCTAGCACACATAGCCTACTGTGTACAGACGGTTTCAAAATGTATTTTAAATTAGAAAGCAAACAAAATAAATGGACAAGAGAAAAAGAAATCTGAATTTGGTCAGTATTGTCATTTGGACAAGCAAAGCCATTACTTTAAGTTGCAGGCAAGAAAGACAAGTCTGTCCACTGTCTCTGGTTTTAAAACTGCCCTGTTGCAGGTAAAAAAAAAAAAAAAAAAAAAAACGATTTTTCGATTTTTTTTTTATTTCGATATTCGATATCGATTATTAAAATATATCGCGATATTTATCGTTATCGTTATATCGCCCAGCCCTAGCCAGGATGTTTTCGGACATCATATCGATGCGTCGCGACACCGTGTTTTTGCTCCTTTGTGTGAGGTAATCCCTTTTTAGCAATTCTGTAACTTGCGAGATAAGAAGCCTTGCATGCCTTTGTGTTAGCTCCACCACATGAATGAAACTGGAGTTTATTTTGTCTGCCTTTCAAGTCCTCCAATCCAAATCCAAGGGGTAACTTCGGCATGCTTAGTCGTTAAGTGGCGACGTAAATATGAGGGCTTCATGCTGCTGTTAGATAGGACATCACCGCACACCACACACTGGGGATCTGGGTGATCCACATCACCAATCCAAGTGAAGCCCAGACACAGATAATTTTCATCATATTTCCTTTGGCTTTTTCCAGTCTGTCGCCCAGTCTCGTTGTCTTTTTTACCCTGTTTTCTTGGTGGAGGGCCGGGCTGTTGTGTCTGTGCTCCAGCTCCACACACCCCCATTTCACTGTCATCATCACTCTCTGTCTCCACTCTAACGCTGCTCTCCGCTTCTCTCGCCTCCAATTCCTCCTGTCCTCTTTCATTACTTTTATTGACTTTAGATTCACCTGACAGTTTCCCTGTTTTTAGCCAGCTCTGCATGTTGTAAGTGCCACAATCCCGCGCTGGTCCCGCGCTTTTGGCAGGATGTTATTAAGTGCACTGGCTCGCGCTCGCTACTGTCATCGGCCCGCTGTTAGCCCGCATATTAGGAGACCTGAGGAGACAGACTCCAGGCAGAGCAGAGCGCATCAGCACAGACGAAGCGCACCTCGCCCGAGACATTGTTTATTATTATTATTATTAAAACGTACGTTTTTTATTAAAACGTTTCTTGAATTTCATGATTTACACAGTGAAAATCCCCATTTGAAATAATGTATATTAGTTATATATTTATTGGTAAAATAACGCCATTAGCCTTTTCATGTCACGCACCACCTAGAGGTCGCTCGCGCACCACAAGGGGTGCGCGCACCACAGTTTGGGAACCACTGGTCTAGACAGATTGATTTATGACGTGATGTCATTTGCGGTCCGCCGATGGACTGCACGGGTGGAAGAGGTTAAGAGGTTAAGGTGAGTTAATAAATTCACTCTGAAAATCTGCTCTGCTCTGATAAACAGTGTGCACTCTGAGCCTTCAGAATTCCCTAACAACTTGAGTGCGCTCTGACACACTGAAAGCCAATTTTCCTTAAAACAAGTTCTACAAATGCAAATGCAAAACACACAAAATCTGAACTCTTCATTTGTGTACTTCTCTCTTCTCCAGGTACAATTGCTGCATTGCTCCCCAACAACAAGCAGAGATATGAATGAGTCAAGGTCTCACGGCTGTGACCAGTGTGGAAAGCACTTCATCAGAAAGGCCACTTTTCTAATACACCACCGCATTCATACAGGAGAGAAGCCCTACTACTGTGACCAATGTGAGAAGAGCTTCAGTCAATCTGGAGGCTCAAAGACACACCAGCACATTTACCACTGTGACCAGTGTGAGAAGAGCTTCAGTCAATCTGGAAACTTAAAGGAACATCAGCGCATTCATACAGGAGAGAAGCCCTACTACTGTGACCAATGTGGAACACGCTTCATTACCGCTAAAATCTTAAAGATACACCAGCGCATTCATACAGGAGAGAAGCCTTACCACTGTGACCAGTGTGAGAAGAGCTTCAGTCATTCTGGCAACTTAAAGATACACCAGCGCGTTCATACAGGAGAGAAGCCTTACCACTGTGACCAGTGTGAGAAAAGCTTCTGTCATTCTTTCAACTTAAAGAGACACCAGCGCATTCATACAGGAGAGAAGCCTTACCACTGTGACCAATGTGATAAGAGCTGCAGTCAATTTGAAGAATTAAAGACACACCAGCGCATTCATACAGGAGAGAAGCCTTACTACTGTGACCAGTGTGAGAAGAGCTTCACTACATATGGCAACTTAAAGAGACACCAGCGCATTCATACAGGAGAGAAGCCTTAATGTACTTGGATGCACATTGGATGCTGTTATAGGCCACCAAGCAGGCACGTGCTCGATAGAGGCCAAGGGGTGCTTGAGCACCTGCCTTTTTGAGCCTCATCAAAAAAGTGCCCTTTTTGATTTTTGATTTTTTCTTTTTACTGTTACGCATATAGACTGCCCTTCCAACTGAAAAATGTCAGGATAGAATCCAAATATTAGGTAAAGAGAGAGAGATGCCCCATATTCCATTGCAGTTTGCACGGCCTCCTCAGCGTGCCTCTCCGCGGACCTATATATTTTATGCATAGCGTGGGTGGTGATGATGATGATAAAACCGCTGTGGCGCATACAGTTGAATGCTGGTATTACACTCATTGAGGGACACGAAGAAGTCGAGTCCGATGGGATTTGGGAATCTCAAATACAAATCGGGATTGGAATAAAAAATGCATTTATATTAAACAATACAGTACTTCTTGGGGTCTGTAGGGTAAGCACTTATTCCCTCCCCCCTGAACATTTATGGAGATGTATGGGCTTTTTAAGTCAGTGATAAAAGTGTCTTTCAAGGATAAGTGAGCTCCTGCACTGATTATTATAGTTCAATATTCAATATTTGATCACCAAAACCCCCCAAAAAGCATAAAAAGGGGGCCCCCCGCCCGAAAAGGGCCCTTAAAAACCGTGCTTGCGTGCTACGCGCGCTCGGTTAATATATACACACAAGTGTAGTGCCCTTTTCAGCCTTTGAGCACCTGCCCCTCTAAAGTCCTGTGCACGTCCCTGCCACCAAGTGCCAGTTAAAATGATCTACATGGTATATGTGAAATGTTTGACAACACAGCTGATTGTAATAGTGAAATATATTTCATGGGAGACCTGAATATCAATGCCTTCAATGAGAAAAAATCACAAATTCCATAGATCAAAAAAAAACATGTAGCTGGAGTATTCATTGATCTAAAAAAAAAAAGCATTTGATACTATTAATCATGATATATTAATCAGGAAATTGGAAAGATATGGGATCAGGGGGGTAGTATTGGACTGGGTGAGAAGCTATCTAAATAAAAGACAACAATTTGTGACAATGAGAGATTATAAATCTGAATCTTTGAACATTGCTTGTGGTGTCCCCCAGGGGTCAGTGTTGGGTCCAAAACTGTTTATCTTGTACATTAACGAGATATGTAAAGTATCCAATATATTTAAATGTATTTTATTTGCGGATGACACTAATCTTTTTTTTTCTGGTGAGAATATCCAGCAGCTTTTAGAGGTCATCACATCTGAAATGAAGACATTTAAAAAAAAAAAAAAAAAATTGATAGAAACAAATTATCATTGAACTTGAGCAAAACTAAAATTATGTTATTTGGAAACTGTAGATTAAATACTCAAGTACAAGTTAAAATAAATGATGTGATTATTGAAAGAGTTTATGAAAATAAATTCCTAGGTGTAATAATAGACCATAAAATCTGTTGGAAACCTCACATAAAACATGTCCAATCTAAACTGTCAAGAAGCATTTCAGTCATGAGTAAAGTAAGGCACATTCTGGATAGAAAATCACTCTACATTCTCTACTGTTCACTAGTTTTACCATATTTAAATTACTGTGCTGAAGTCTGGGGAAACACTTATAATTCTACACTACAACCACTTTTTATACTCCAAAAAAGGGCCATAAGGATAGTTCACATTGCAGGTTATCGTGATCACACAAACATATTATTTTTAAAGTCAAAAACATTCAAGTTAAATGATCTTGTGGAATTTAAAACGGCACAATTAATGTATAAAGCAAAAGGTCATGTACTTCCAGGAAACATTCAAGAACTGTTCTTTGATAGGGAGGGGGGTTATAATCTGAGGGGAGAACTCAATTTAAAAGTTCTAAATGTACGCACTACCATGAGAAGACACTGCATCTCAATATGTGGAGTGAAACTGTGCAACAGTCTAAATGTGGTGCTAAAGCAATGTCCAAACATGAGACAATTCAAACTGATGTATAAGGAAATGATGTTCACGAGGTACATGGATGAGGAAGGGACTTGATATTCACGGGTGTTTACATTTTTATTTTATTTCTTTCATGTTTTACATATATAGTTTTTGTTTTTTGTTTTGCATATATATATATTTATTTGTTTTATGTTTTAAAATAGTACACTCATTTGAGTAGTGGAAAAGGGGTAGGATCAAATAAGTGTATACTTCTTCCTACTCCTTTTCGAACATGTAAATTGTAGGGCTGTCTTAAATACTTCGAAGCTTCGTTCGATGGCACAAGCTTCGAACATTAAAAAAAAAACTAAGTTAAAAAAATATATATATATATTTTTTTTTTAAGAATCTTTTTCAATTTTTTTTTTACTTTTTTTTTTTTTACTTCAGTGTGTGTGTGTGTGCATGGGGCCATTGGGTGGGGCCGGGGGACAAATACACTGGAGGAAAGGAACCCAGCTCAGCACTGCCCAAATTATATCATCACTATTGCCTGTTTGAAGGATATCATCCTCAAACACATATACACCACCTACACGCCTATTCTCAGTCCTTGCCCCACAATGGTGGAATGAACTACCCACCCCAGTTAGGACAGCCGAATCCCGTCCAATCTTTCGCCGTCGACTAAAGACGCACTTCTTCAACCATTATCTGAAATAAAATTAAAAAAAATTTATTAAAAAAATCTAACCCTAACTAACCTTACTGTCATGCACTTGTCCTAATAAACTAACCTACACTGTAACACGCAACACTTTGATGAATATTGTTACTCAGCTGATAGAGTTGTATCCTTCCTGATGACCTGTTGTACAGAACTTGTAAGTCGCTTTGGATAAAAGCGTCAGCTAAATGACTAAATGTAAATGTGAATGTAAATGCCTTGTAGAATTCCACACATAAGAAAGAAAGATACTGGGATGAATAAACAAAATAGGAAATAAAATGTAGAAATGCATGCAATACATAAATAAATATGAATCTCCATATAAGAAATAGAACATTTAGATAAGGTGCTACTGAGATGTTTTGGTGAGTTCTTTGTTTTTTTGTGGAAGTAGCCCTTCTTAAAAATGCATGAACATTCACTGATAATTGGTCTGTAGTGGAGTCTACAAGGTCTACATTGCCGGACCATGTAGAATCCGGACCTTGTAGACTGACATAATTCTGTGCATAGTTTAGTCTACACAGGCCATATTTCAAATAATCAAAATCTTACTTCATTCATCTTAAACATTCTTGATTTGGGGGATTGGTAGTTCCCATGAAATCTGAAGTTCAAACGACAACAGCGATCCACCTTGAATTAAATCACACAGCTGTGTTGGCTGCGTCACAGTCACGAAAGGGGCTACTTAATTCATTAATCCAATCCACTTTATTTATAGAGCACATTTAAAAACAACCAAGTTTACCAAAGTGCTGTACAAGTCCCACAACATAAGATAAAAAAAAAAAAAAATTATATTAAAAAAAGCAATTAATATTTTTTTTTAATTCGAAGCTTCGAATTAAAATCGAAGCTCGGCCCCGAAGCTTCAATTGCCAAAAAAAATTCGAAGGTCAGCCCTAGTAAATTGAGTTATGTTTTGCTTTTGTTTAGTTATTATTTTGTTTGAGTTATGTTTTGATTTTGTTTAGTTATTTATTTTGTTTGTATTCATTTACATGTTCGAAATAAAGATTTCAAATAAAAAAAGAGGGAATACTACATGCAGAAAATCAGTGATTCTAAAAATGATGGAAAAATATTATGGAGAACGTTAAATAACATAATGGGGAGGAACTCAAACATGCATCCTTCCTTTATAGAAACAGGGTAAATTCCTTACCAAGCCAGCAGATATTGCAAATCATTTTAATGATTACTTTACAAATAAAGTAGACAAGCTGAGGAATGCCATGGGTGCAGTCGAGGACACAGTGTCACATAACATCATTAAATATTGTATCGTGAAGGAAAAGCAGTGCATGTTTGAATTCCACCATGTTACAGAGGAACATGTTGAAAATATGCTTTTACACCTGTCTGATGATAAATCTCCTGGTATTGACAACTTGGATGGTAAACTGCTCAAAATGACTGCCAAATACATATCTAAGCCATTAAGTCACATCTTCAATAAATGTTTAGAGCAAGGTGTGTGCCCTGAGATCTGGAAGGAAGCCAAGGTTATCCCATTACCTAAGGACAAAAGAAAAACCTTCGCTGGTTCCAACAGTCGACCCATAAGTCTCCTCCCAGTGTTAAGTAAAATAATAGAAACAATTGTATACACCCAAATTCAAAACTACTTTTCAAGTAACAGTCTGATAACGAACTACCAACATGCATATAGAGATGGTCACTCTACAAGCACAGCACTTGCCCAAATGACCGACGACTGTTTTAAGAGCATGGATGATAGGAGCTTGTTGGAGCTGTGATGTTAGACTTTAGCGCAGCTTTCGATGTGATCGATCATAGTCTGCTGCTGAACAAACTCAAATGCTATGGCTTTGGCTCTGTTGCTATGTGTTGGATGGAGACCTACCTGACTAGGAGAAGCCAGCGAGTCTTTTTCAATGGGAGCTTTTCTGAAAGTAAGGTGTTGCAGTTTGGGGTCCCACAGGGAAGTTCGCTTGGGCCTTTGCTATACTCAATATTCACAAATGACCTCCCTTATGTATTAAATAAATCTAGTGTAATCATGGGCTTAGGGAACAGTCGCTCCGTTAGCGTAGCTTAGCTTCATCACTGGAAGTGGGGCGGAGTTAGAGCCTGACGTTCCCTACAGTCACGAAATACACTCCAAATACAACTCCAAAACGTTCCTGTAAACATGTTGTGACCTGTGTATTTACCACGTGGAGAAATAAAAAATAATTGAATTCGACAATTACGTTTTCTAAGCAAATATACTCTGAACTATTTTTTGCCTAACCACTCGAGTCTATGGGCGCAGTCAGTGATTTCTACATGAAGCCGTGTTTGTTGACATTCTCATTCATTCAAAGGATCCGAACCGATTGAAGTTTATGGATACCATGACTTAAAATCCTCTTACCTTGATGATTAAAAGCCTCCCCAATTTAGAAAACAATATTCCAATGGCTGGTCTTGATATACTGCACGCTAACGGAGCTAACCAGCAACCGGACACTCAAGCAGATAACGAGAGCAATGACTTCCTTTCTGGGGGGTTTCAAAATAAAAGAGCGACGTCTATAGCAGCGGAATACGTTTATTTTGTACATTATCTAACGTTAACACAAACCTAAACTAACTTTAGGTTAGTTGTAACGTTAGTTTAGGTTCGTGTTAACGTTAGATAATGTACAAAATAAACGTATTCCGCTGCTATAGACGTCGCTCTTTTATTTTGAAACCCCCCAGAAAGGAAGTCATTATATTTGCTTGAGTGTCCGGTTGCTGGTTAGCTCCGTTAGCGTGCAGTATATCAAGACCATAGAAAAATCCATTTACGGCCTGAAACAGTCTGGGCGAAATTGGAACGAGATGCTTCATACATGTCTCATTGAAGATCACTTCCTACAGAACCCAGTAGACCCCTGTGTTTACTCAAGGGAGTCAAAAGAGTCAGGAAAAGTGATAATCGTGATTTGGGTAGATGATTTGATCATCGCAGCAGACAACACTAAAAACCTAGAACAGGTGAAAGGTATGCTCTCCACCAGATTCAAAATGAAAGACCTTGGAAGGTTGAAACATTTTCTAGGCATGGACTTTGAACAGTCTGTCAATTGTGTAAAAATATCCCAGAAGAGATATGTGGAAAAGATCCTGAAACGTTTTGACATGCAAGAATGTAGATCAAGGGAAACACCATGTGATCAAAAACTAGACTACCAGGAGGATGCTCAGAAACTGACAGATGTAAAAATGTACAGAGAAGCTGTGGGTAGCCTCATTTATTTGACCACATGTACTCGCCCTGACCTATGTTTTGTAGTGAGCAAATTGTCACAGCATTTTGCTGACCCCACAGAGGAGCACTGGATTACAGCAAAACATGTTTTTTGTTATCTCAAAGGTACAGCAGATAAACAGCTGTGTTTCAGAAAGAGCAGCGAGGGCTTAGGGCTTAAAGCCTACAGTGATGCAGACTGGGCAGCTGACACCACAGACAGAAGAAGTACCACAGGGTATTGTGTGAGTTTGAACACAAACAGCTCACTGGTTTCGTGGAAAACAAAGAAGCAGCCCACAGTGGCACTATCAACTTGTGAAGCCGAATACATGGCTCTAGCTATGACAATACAGGAATGTATTTATCTAGAACAACTGCTCGAAGGAATGGATACCTATGTATATAAGAAGACTGTTGTTTATGAGGACAACCAGGGAACCATTGCGATTGCTAGAAACCCTGTGTGCTGACAGAGATGTAAACATGTCGATATAAAATATAATTTCATCAGATCTGTCATCAGAGAAGAAAGAATGACACTGATTTATTGTCCAACAGACGACATGGTAGCAGACGCTATGACAAAACCTGCTTCCAAACTGACATTGAAAAGATTTGCAGAGGTCATGTTTGGTGTGTAAATATTGCCTGTTATATAGTATTGACTGCCATATTCTTTTTGATGATTCTGAACTGTATTATTTTCTTTGAAAATTGTTTTTGGAGAAGTTGTACAGTGTACTAGACAACCCTAAGTGGGAGTGTTAAAGTTAGAGGTTATATATGATTGCTAGTAACTGTCTAACTATGCATAACTGTTTCCACTAGAGGGCGCTATAGGCGGAGCCGCTAATGCTACCGCCAGGTAGAGGGTATTTAAGGAGATGTCTCCTCCCCCTCTATCTCTTCCCACCTACCTCTCACTGAGAGGAGAACTCATGTGCTGCTGTGTGCCAATGCAAATAATAAACCACACCGATTAAAGGCTGAAGGGAGAAACCATGTCTCATGAACATATTATTGTCGCCCCATAGCCAGACTCTGTCAACACTTTTTACTAATAAATATCTTGTACAATATCATCCTAACTGAGGATGAGATTGTTAATGATGTTGACAATGATGTAATTGATGTTGATAATGATGTAATGTATTGAATATTGTTGTATCGTTGTGTGTGCCGGACCCCAGGAAGAATAGCTTTTGTCAAGTGCAAAATCTAATGGGGATCCTAAATAAACATAAAACATGTACGTCATGTTCAGTGATGTATTTAAGGCGAGACACTACAGGTGAATAGGGACAAAAATTTAACTAATAGATATCACAATGAAACTTCCCCAGTTGATTACTTATATTAAGACAAGACTTTTTTCTATTACAAGTTTTCTGAAATTGTATGTTTAAATATGCAAATGAGGCACGATCTACTTAAATATGCACTAATTTGCATATCATTCCAGGACAGAAATCTGAACATTGGATAAAGCCATTTTCAAAATTATAGTTTCATTTTGTTGACATATTAGAGCCAAAGGTTATTACAGAGGGGATTTTGGATATCTCTTTTTATCACTCCAGAATCAGAAAATACTCCATTCAGTCCATTTGTATGGTAAAATTCCATAGTTCACCATGTTTTATAGGAATAAATGTGATATAAATCAAATCAAAGTTGAATGCGATATCAACAAACCCTTCTGTAAATACCTTTAGAACATAGATATGAATAGAACTGGAAGGTTTGGTGTATGTGAGTGCTACTGAAGTGGAGATTTCTGGCTCAGAGTATGAGGAAAAACTCATTAAAACTCATTTTTGACTCATTTTTTTGAAACAGCTATTTACAAACACAATACCTAATCAAACCATTAGTAATTGACAACCTAAACGCATGCCTGATAACTGAATAATAATAATAATAATAATGATGTTATTGAACTGAACAGAACTACACACAGGCTACAAACAGTGTAGTACCCCCTAATAGGCAAAACATATTTGAATAGATATCACTATGAAACTTTCCCAGTTTGTTATGTACATATAAACTAAGAAAAAATATATTGCAAGTTTTCTGAATTGTTTGGTGTTTATATATGCAAATGAGGCACTTCCCCATTAAATGTGCACATTTATGGATGCAATAAGGCAAAATTAAGTAAAATAAACAACTAAATGTGTGTTATTGACGTTTTATTGTCACTAGTTTCATAGAAGACATGTTTAGGAAGCTAAATATAACAAAATCAACAAAAAAAATTATATTTGCCTATTCACCTGGGGTGTCTCGCCTTAATTGTACGTATGACCAAGGTTCTTTCTCATTTCCTGGTCAGATGCTTGTGTACACTTGTCTCTGATTTGTAACTGAGGATTTTTCTGTGATCACAGAAAATAAATATATGTAAATCTTTACAACTCGACTCGATCTGAATTACTACAGCTCATCGTCTCTTCTCTTAGAATAATTTCCACAACAAGATGCAACAATGTATTTTTAAGTGTTGAAAGATTTCGTCCCCAACTATTTTTTGACATCTGTAAGCTTTGCAAAAGGACTCACTAGGAAATACTGCATGTGGTTTAGAGGGGTGGCTCCTAGAGCAGGTCAGGACGCAGAAAGAGACAATGGGCCTCATGCATGAAGCGATATAAGAACAGATTTTGTTCTTAACTAGCATTTCTTCTTATTTTGTTCTTACCTGGGATTCAGCAATGTGTTCTTATTGTTGCTTTTCTCTCAGGCAAGAGCAAATTCTAAGAGTGGTCGAGAGCACTCTTACCCATATAATAAAATCGTACCCAAAAAATAAATAAAATTTAAAAAAGCATACCATTGGTTAATTGCCCCCAAAAACGACTTAAAAATACAGAACTTTTCAATAATTATTATTATAGTTATAACGTATTGCATGCGTTCTGTCTGAAATGGATTATATGTTAGAACAGTTATGCTCTGGCATCTGGCTGCCCAGGCCATTGATTGATTGAAGATTTTATTAACAGATTGCAGAATGGGTACAATACAGTACGGCTCAATATACACAATTGTTAAGGGGATGCAGACCAGAGAAATACTTTTGTCTTGTTTACATCAGGGTCCCCCATTTTCAATTCATAATGACATTTATGACATACACAACATACAGATATAGATATTAGATATATATCATGACATTTATGACATACAAATATACAGTACTGTATACGTAGCATAGAATGCATATTTAGAGATTGTCTATATCAGTGGTTCCCAAACTTCTTGTTTATGCGGACCACTATATTGTTATCAAGAACATTTGCGGACCACCTCGTATGCAAACAGTAAAAATAAATAAATAAACAACTGACTTTGACCCGCATCGTGGGCACTGCGTTCCAGTCTGACTTGGAGCATGCACTCACTGTACTATAGTATGCGCACTGCCAGTCAGGCTTATATGCGGAGATATTCAGACTCTAGATCTATTTGCAGAGCCAGATGAGTGGCTGCTTAACCGTTAAGTATTTCCCAACCTACTGTGCGATTGGCTCTTGACAAGCGCACAGTAGTCGGTTCAGTATTGACAAAGCCTACTTTGCTGGAACAATTAATTTTGCACGTACTGTATATACAGTATGTGTGTGTGTGTGCGCACTGCGGGAGGTGGCCAGAAGCGTGCAACTACTATTATGTGACTACTATATTAATACAGTCTATTCCACTATATAGCTATAGGTGCTGTATGATGACAATATACATTTGATTCCTATCTAATTTTGATCCATCGCAAAGCGCTCCAGCGCTTGAATACGGCCGGGGGATCCGCTCATACAATGCAGACCCAAGTTCGCACACGGCTCTCGTATTATAATGAGCCCGCGAGGCGTGTCTCTGTATGCAAATGACTTGCGCGAGAGCGTGCATTCCCATTTAGAATGAGTGGGATTCATCATTCAACAGAACAGATTTGGACTTTAAGAACGGCTTGATGAATGTGGCGGTGGCTTTTCTTATTGTTCTCTTAACAGACAGTTAAGCAAGAATATAAGAAAAATTATAAGAGAGTATTGTTGAATGAGGCCCATTATCTCCTCCTGTGTATGAAGATCATTTAAATATTTATTTAAAATATGTATTGTTATACCTGACATCGCCGCGAATGAGGGCAACCGTAACCTTTTTCTAGTTAAAATAAAGGTTTGAAATTAAATGAATGGTATTCAATACAGTGAAATAAGTGACCAACAGTGCAAAAAAAATTACATTGTGAAACTATATAAATTGCTTACAATCAATCCAAAACGTTTGTATTAAGTTTTTATACAACGGCATGCAAATTTCTCGATTCTGATTGGCCATTCACACGTCTTTATTGGCAACAATCCACGGTCCTGGGCTCAGGACCCGCCCACAACCAAATCACATAACCCTCCCCGGCTCACTCCGGGAGAAAACAAGATCGCGGACAACAAATGGTTATGTTGAAAGCACCATAATGACTAAATATGAAGCGATTCTGTCAAGGGGAATGTGTTAGTCCTTTAAACAATGTTGGATGATGTAATTGATGGGTCTTGACTCAATCTAGAACAAAAGAAAAATCGCGGATTGATTGATAGATTAATTGATTGATTTAAATTTCTTCCTTCCTACTTTCTACTGACTGCAGCGTTCTCTCTCACACTGTCGCTGGCGTACCCACAAACACACACACACACATACACACACACACACACACACACACACACACACACACATACACACACACACGCACACACACACTGTGACACACACACACACACACACACACGCACACACACACACACACACACTCCTGTCTGCAACAGCGGGGGAGTCAGACTGAGAGAGAAGCAGCGCTGTTTTAAGTGAGCATGGTCTATTGAATTGATTGATTGGTTGATTGCTAATTTTATTACTGTACCCCTGGTTTCCAACTGGTTAAGTTTAGGCTAAAAGAAATAAATAAAAAAATAGGGCGAAGAAAACGTTTTTTTCCTATAGGGCAAAGAAAACGTTTTAATTTGTTTTACCTACTTTATATTCTGCATCTGGTAATAAAATTTTCAATCAATCATTCCAATAATACACAGTTGGATGTGTTAGTTGGTTGGATGCACTTCAAGCTGCTTCCACATGAGGCAACTTCTCTCAATCATTCCAATAATACACAGTTGGATGTGTTAGTTTGGTTGGATGCACTTCAAGCTGCTTCCACATGGAGTTGTGGGAACTACTTTTTCTGGCGGATGGTTTTTTCAATAAATCTTCGATTAATGTGTGTTTATTGTATAGAAATAAGGTTGGATGAATCTGGCAGTTGTATAAAAGCTTTACACCACGTGCAGTCGTGATTTGTGACCAATAAACCATGCCTAGGGGGGTCTAACGACCCTCGGCTGCGCCTCGGGCCTAACAACCACCCCTAGGCATGGTTTATTGGTCACAAACCACTCCTGCGTGTGATGTAATGCTTAAGTATTAAACTGCTGGATGACCATAGTTTCATACAGGCTAAAACACTGAGAAGCACTCATTTAATATGTAGAACTTTGCTGCAGTCTAGTTCTCGACGCTCGCCTCCACACTGTTTGGAACATATTGGGCACATCTCGCAAACTCACTCAAATCTTGTTGAGACTAAAGCCAAACACTTTCATTGAACTATCAGCGGGAAAAGGCCATCTGTACGCAACATTGTTGTGTTTGGAACAGGGTTAGTTAATCAATACGCCCGCCCGCTCGCTCTCTGTGTGAATTCTGCCAACAATTATCTGCTTGTGTTCTGACATGGGCTCAGTTTGGCGGTTTTATTACTTGGGTGCTGGGAGGGTAAAACTCTGCGTTTTCCAGTTTAAATAAAGGTTTAGATAAAGGGGAATGGGAGGGAGAGAGAGCGAGAGAGGACAGACAGCACAGTAAAAACAACATGTGCCTTTGATTGTTCTGCCTGTAACCATTGGTAACCACTTTAAAAAGAAAATGCCTAATTACTGTACAGTGGTAGAGTAGGTCAAACATTGAAAAAGCATATTACTGTTACTATTTCTCAAATATCTACAAATCAAATCAAATTTATTTATAAGGCCCGACAACACACGTTAATGTCCCCATGGGCCGTACAGGTCTTCTTTAAACAAGTCAAGAAGAAAACATAACAATAAGTCAAGAACAGAACAAGAACACCATAAGGTCCAAAAAATTTAAGATAAATGCAAATAAATGAAATAATGCAAGCACTCCCAGACATACCCCACGCGAAGGTACGGGAAAAACTCACTAAAACCTAACAATAGGGAAAAATGCTCCACAGGCAGTGTGGAAGAGAGAAACCTTAGAAGGGCCATTCAAGGGGGGATCTCCCTTCTTAGATGTCGGTGATAGTAGTGTTGCAGACTAACAGTTGGTAAGCATGCACTCAAGTGTGTAGTGAAACACAGATGAGTGCATGCAATAGCAACTGAACATTTTGAAAGATTAAAGATAGAGCTAATAGCGATTGTTCTGAAGGTCCAGATTAACACTGAAAGTCTGCGTTTATTATTTTGTATAACTTATATATTGTTTATATATATAAGATATATATCTTTACGTCATCTGTTTGCATAACAGTATTCTTTGTTCGCTTTATTGTGTCCCAGTCTTGACGCTGTAGGCGCCAGAGGCGCGCCGCCTAGACATGTTTTCTAGACATGTTCAGACATGTTCAGACAAGCCCAGAGCAAGCGCATTGATTCTGTACAGGTGAACAGGCTGTTGTATTTAGATATCTATTAAATCTGGTTTATTTATCATCTGTTCCCCGTGTCTGTCTGTTCCGGGGTACTGGCACTGCCACACTTGACCACTTGGTTTGACCGTAGCAATCAGCCTTATAAACAAGGTGGCCTATTGGGATGTTAGATCCTTATGTGAACAATTTTGATTTTATATGTCTGCAGTTTATGTGCTCATTTTATGCCTGTCTTTTTTCTGTTATGAAGCACTTTGAGCTGCAATTTTTGTATTAAAAGCGCTATACAAATAAAGTGTATTATTAATATTATTACACATGCACTATTACACTATTACACATTATTACACTACTACACACTATTACATGATTACACTATTACACACTAGTACATGATTACACACCATGACACTATGACACTATTACATTATGACAATATTACACAGTATTAGACTATTTCAGTATTACACACTATTACATTATTGGGTGGAATAAACCTTTAAACATGTTTGTATGGAATAAACCTTTAAAACGTAAAGATCTCAGAGGAACAAGGCAAATGAAACTGACAGACAAAAATACTTTTACTGTAAACTGAGGAATTATGAGAAACCTAAGCAAAAGAAAAATAAACAATATTATGTTCTATGTCATTGACCAATATTCCAGGATTCACGTCCTTGGCCTGCTGTTAGCCGTGGCCTTGTAGTTGGTGTGATTAGCTCTGGATAGACACACACACACACACACACACACACACACTACACGATTACATACTGACACACTATTACACTATGACAATATTACACACTCTTACATTATTACACCATGACAATATGACACTATGAAAATAGTGTGCCAGTTTTTTTATTTAGATTTGTAACGTTTTTGAACATTGGTCAAATAAGATTAAGATAAAAGGTTAGGAGTTATGATGAGCTATTAAAGCTAGCAATGGCTCATTTAAAATTGTGATTTAAAAGAAATATCACAGATTGGGCCTTTAAAGCACACTCCCACGAGAGAGATATCATCGACCCATTAAATTCTCCCAGCTTCTTTGGAAATTAGTCATTCCAACAACAAATGATGTATTTTACCAATGTTCAAAAAAATATCTAAATGACATGGTGTAATAGTGTCAGTGTCATGGTGTAATAATGTAATCATGTAAGAGTGTGTAATAGTGTGTATAATAGTGTAATCATGTAATAGTGTGTGTGTGTGTGTGTCTATCCAGAGCTAATCTCACCAACTACAAGACCACGGCTAACAGCAGGCCATGGACGTGAATCCTGATATATTCATGGAATATCTGGAATATCGTTCAATGACGAAGAACATAATATTGTTTATTTTTCTTTTGCTTAGGTTTCGAGACATAATTCCTCGGTTTTAAAGTATTTTTCTCTGTCAGTTTCCTTTGCCTTGTTCCTCTGAGACATATAGCCATTTAAATTGTAAAGGTTTATTCCATCCAAACAGTTTTAAAGGTTTATTCCATCCAAACAGTTTTAAAGGTTTATTCCACCCGATAATGTAACTGTGTGTAATACTGAAATAGTCTAATACTGTGTATAGTGTGTAGAAGTGTGATAGTGTAATAGTGTGCAATAGTGTAATATCTTTGTAATAGTGTAATGATGTAATTGTGTCATCATAGTGTAATAGTGTCATAGTGTATTAGTGTGTAATACTGTGATAGTGTCATAGTGTGTAATAGTATAATAGTGTAATCATGTAATAGCATGTAATATTGTCATAGTGTCATGGGGTGTAATAGTGTAATCATATAATAGTGTGTAATAGTGTAATAATGTGTAATAGTGAAATAGTGTCATATTGTGTAATAGTGTAATTATGTAATCGTTTGTAATAGTGCCTTGTTCCTCTGAGAACGTCAGTTATACAATCACTTCGTCTTTTTCCTTTGTCTCATTCCTCTGAGACATATAGCCCTTTAATTCCTGGTCAACATCAATGAACTTCAAGTTTTAAAGGATTATTCCATCCTATAAATATATAAGTGTGCAATAGTGTAATATTTTGTAATAGTGTAATAGCGTGTAATCATGCAATAGTGTAATAGGTAATCATGTAATAGTGTCATAGTTTAAGAGTGTGTAATAGTGTAATCATGTAATAGTGTGTAATATTGTAATAATGTCATGGTGTAATAGTGTAATCATGTAATAATGTGTAATATTGTCATAGTGTAATCATGTTTTATTTGATTTTGTCACTATTATTTAGATACACTTTATAATTGAATAATATTGATGGCAACACAAAGTCACACACACACTACACAAGCGGCGCTCTGCATAAAAAGATATGTGAACGCTTGTACTGTATTTTATCATTGAGTTTAGTTTAGTTCAGAGTCTGTCTGTACAATACGCACATTAACTCTTTACAATTGAATAATAGTAATGACAACACAAAGTTGAACAAATTCCATATAAATCGATAGTATACATGATGTGACACACAGACACACACTACACCAGCGGTGCTCTGCATTAAAATATATGTGAACGCTTGTATTTTATATCATGAACTCACAGTACTGTAAATCATTTCACTGAGTTTTTAACGGCTTCATCTGTGATCATTGGTGATTCTTCTAATCTAGACAGCTATTAAATATTTCGAGACTTTGCGCCTCCTGGTGGCATATAATGGGAGGTACAGGAGACATGATACAGGTCATAGAATTATAGTACAGTGGAGAAGTAACAATTAAAATAGAATAAAAATAGGCAGTGTAAACAATATAACAATATAATTAAGTCTGGACATGGGCAAGTAGGCAGTGTAAAAAGGTCAAGGTGCAAGATGAGGGTATGTATGCCCGTTCAGTTATATTTGCCCTACAATAAATATAGTTACAATATATTTATCTATATATATAATAGATATCTATATATCTAATAACTAATATCTAATCTAATATATATAATCTAAAAATGCTAAATATATGCTCTGATGAAGTAAGTATACAGTATAAACATAAGGTGCAGTATGCTAATCTAATATAATCTAAAAATGCTAACTGTAACTGAGGGGTACAATTCCCTGACTGTATTGTTAGATATGGTATTATTAAACCACTACCTCTTGTACTTTAACTTCTGGCCATCCAGTACATGATATAAATATGATGAACACTTTCCCACCTGATGAAACAAAGTCCACACAAATGTACAAATCGAATATTTAATATAGCAAAAGGTATATACAACGTTCACTTGTTTACACTTATGATTTGAAATGCACTTGTATGGCAAATGAGTATTCGTAGGTAAATCAACATTGAATGTCCAATCTCTGGTTACGCAGGGAGTAAGTATACAACCTGTTTCTTTAGGAAACTATAGCGATGGTACCTAAATGATTATAGCTGGATACACTAAGGGGGGGGGGGGGGTCCCGCTGGTTGTAAGACAGTAGGAGGGGGGGGTTAGAGAAACATCTGGCCGACGATTTCTTGGGAGAATTCAAAGTCTTGAACACGGTGCCCACAGAACCTCGGGCCGCAGACGAATACAGCCGGACCCTCTGGTGGACGGTAGCTGCCGGTCCACAACGGAGAGACGTGAGGCGACCTCACTGGTGTAGAGCGCCGTCTCACCTGGAGTCCTCTCCGGGGGGTAGTTCCAACACTCCGCAGTGTTGGCCGTTATCCATGGAATAATCAAAGCACCCAAAGCATAATCCAAGCCGTGGAAGGCTCGCCGTCGTCCGGGTAGAGTAATCCAATATACAGGTCCAGTCGCCCTGGCCCGGAGCTCCTCGGATGCAAGCACCACTA
The DNA here is from genome assembly GCF_963971535.1 of Notolepis coatsorum. Taxonomy (NCBI): domain Eukaryota; kingdom Metazoa; phylum Chordata; class Actinopteri; order Aulopiformes; family Paralepididae; genus Notolepis; species Notolepis coatsorum. Next base: position 87,169,628 of record NC_140167.1, read on the forward strand.
GTGGTCTGCCCAGCCTGGTTAAGCGTCCAGATAACGTCAGGAACGATGGGGGTACTGATAACTTTATAACTCTAGCCGAACGATGCACCATACATAAATAGACTATTATTAGCTTAATAGAATACGTCCAACTCGACGGTATAGTGCCAAACTATGACTATTCAACTATTAATCCACACGATATCTCAATGCCTATTCTGAGGCCAAGTAGGCCTTACTGCACCACACGTGCGTCGTGGGTGAGGCTTCGCGTCTGTTACTCGGTTGGAGGGTAAAGAACTGGACTAAAAGAAAGTTCTACTTTACTTGCGCCATATATATATGCGCTATGAACAAATAGTACCATTCGTATTTCGCCAGACGTATTCCTACGCGGAACCGGGGCTTGCCACGACATGTTGGGCGGCACGATTGAACTTGAACCTAGGGGTATGGCTGATGGCGCCAGGTTCTCGTCCAATGGTAGAATGAAACTATTATGGGCTGTTTAGTAGACTAAAGGGATATTCAGTGCATATTGTACAAGGAATATACAGGGGATATCAAACGATATACAAATACTATTTAAATATATATATATAAATAAATACATATATTCGGTTTAATCTGATCCTTCACAACAGCCGCCCCCTAATTAGTCCCACCTAATTAGCTAAGCAGAGACAGATTAACCGCACTGTCTACCACTCAAGGTCCGCTGTAAGGGTCAGTCAACTCACAAAGTCATGGGGTCATGGTCATCATCGATAGTATCTGGGAGTCGGGGCAGTTCTATGAGCCTCGCCACGGGTCGTGTGTAAGTGCGCCCTTGGACGAGTACTTCAGCTGCTCGGACCTTGCCATCGGCACCGGTGATCACTTTGCTTACGCGGCCAGCCGGCCACATAGCTCTGGGTAGTGACTGGTCGATAATCATGACGACTGTTCCTTCTGTCAAATTGTCTCTCTCTTTTACCCACTTCTGGCGGGTCTGTAGAGACGGTAGGTAGTGGAGTAGGAAGCTGCTCCAAAACTTGTCAGCTAGTACTTGACTGTACCTCCACATTCTTCGGCCGTTCGCTTCTTCAGGCCTGTACATTGTCTGGGGTAGCGCGGGGTCCAGCCGCCCCATTAAGAGTGTGTTGGGGTTGACTGGGTCGACATCTGCTACATCACTGGAGACGTAACCGAGGGGCTTTGAGTTCAATACTCCCTCGATCTCCGTGAGGACTCTCTCTGCTCCTGCGTGGTGTACATCCTCGTCGTATTTCTTTATGATCAGCTCTGTGACCTTGTGTCGGCTGTTCAAGACTATCGGGTACTTAATGTCATCCGGTAGATCGGGGGCTCTCCGCAGGCGACCACCCACTCTGATGAGATTTTGGGCGTCACTCTCTGGTGCCAGGTGGAGCAGTCTGCTGTCTGATGGGACAGGGTTTCCTCCCTGTAGACAGTCTAGCTCATCGGGGAACGAGTCTCTCTGGGCTCGTTGTAGTAGAAGAAGTTCTGCTTCTTCGTAGTCAGCTGCTGACATGTCAGTGGTGGACTGAATCTCTGGGTGGTGCCACAGGAATGTCCTCTGCTGCGCACTCTCTAGGGTAATGCAGTCATCTATGTTGGGGTCTGTGGAGGCGACTGTGCTCAGTCCACAGAACATAGGTTTCTTGTTCTCAGCCTCCTCGTTACTTGCTTCCCGTGGGGTGGGCGTAGGCCACTCTTCTTCGGGGAGCTTGAGGAATTCTGGTCCGTCACTGTAGATGTTGCGACGGGTGAGGTCATCCAGAGACATTCCCCAGGTGATGACGTCAGCTGGGTTGTGTTTGGTGTCCACATACCGCCAGCTCGCTGCTTCTGTTAACTCTTGAATCTCGGTGACTCTGACTCCCACGAAGACTTTGTATCTGCATGAATCAGACTTGATCCATGTGAGTACTGTCGTGGAATCTGACCACAAGATTGTTCTGTGCACCGGAATGGTGAGTTCACGTTGGATTAACGTGGCTAGATGCGCTCCTGCTAGGGCTGCGCAGAGCTCTAGACGTGGGATAGATTGTTGCTTACGTGGGGCTATTCTTGAGCGGGCCAGGATGAAAGCAGTGTGTATCTTTCCTCCCTTCTCTTGGGCACGCAAGTAGGCCACCGATCCATAGGCTACTTCGGAGGCGTCGCTGAAGACGTGTAGATCAATCTCGCATGTCTCTGGCCTCACTGTGGATGGGAAGTAGCTGCGGCGTATATTGACGCCTGGGAGTGAGCGGAGTTCCGTCTCCCACTCTCTCCATGTTGAGGCAAGGTGTGCGGGTATTGGGTCGTCCCAGCCCTGGTCCTTGTCCCATAGTGCTCGTACAATCATCTTTGCCCTGGTGGTGTAAGGTAGAATACATCCCAACGGGTCATATTGTCTGGCGAGTGTTCTGTACACACTCCGTCTGGTGGTCGGTGTAGCCGTCGACCTTCCCTGCTCTGGAGCCAAGGGTTTGTGTCTATAGTGGAGCGAGTCTGTTTTGAAGCGCCAGACTAGTCCTAGTGTCATTTCTTGGGCTTCTCCTGGGATGGTCGCCATCCAGGTCTCGCTGCTGGCAGCCTTGTCCGCGGGGGAGAGGCTGCGCAATACGTGCGGGTCACTGCTGGCCCACTGCCTGAGATCAAAGCCGCCTTTGATCAGGGAGGCGCGTAGCTTGATTAGGAGAGCCTCGGCTTCTTCTTGAGTCGAAACGCTTTGTAAACAGTTGTCCACGTAGAAACTGTTCTTCACACTGTGTTGGACCTCTTCATCTGCTGTTGGGTCCTCTGCGACGTGTTTCTGTAGTGCAAATGTAGCACAGCACGGGCTGCATGTGGTTCCGAAGGGGAGTACTTCCCACTGGTAGATGGCTGGGTTCTCATCTCCGATCCTCTCTCTCCATAGGAACCGCAGCAGGGGCTTGTCCTCCTCTACTAGTCTCACCTGCAAGAACATCCCTTTGATATCCCCGCTGATAGCCACCTTGTCCTGGCGGAAGCGCAGTAGCACGCCTAGTAGGGAGGGGCCGAGTGTGGGGCCGGGCAAGAGCTCTTTATTCAGATTTTGGGATCCGATCTGGTAGCTGCAGTTAAACACAATGCGATCCTTGCCGTTGTGATGGACCTTGTGATGCGGCACGTACCATGATTCGGTCGTCTGATCTGCCTCTTTAATGTCAATCTTTGTTACGTGTCCCGCTGTGATTAGCTTCTCAATCTCAGCGCGGTACACACGCTCTTGAGCGGGGTCTTTGGCTAGGCGCCGCTCTGTGTTCAATAGATAGCGCTCCGTGGCGTCTTTCTTTGCGTGAAAGGTGGGCATTCCCTCTCGCCTCAGGAGTGGAGTTGCGTATCTCATCACTCCACCGACTGTGACTCTCTTTGTCCCCTGCTCGAGTAGGTTGATGGCGTAAATGTCTTCTTTAGAACGAATATCTTTCTTTTCGTTCTTAAAGGGCATTGTCTCTAGTGTCCATAGCCTCTCGACATGCTGCAGGAGAGTGGTGTCTTCTTCTGTCGTTCTGGAGTGGAGGCAGCTAGTGGCTGCTGTTCGGTTGAGAGATTTAGCGAGGGGGCCTTGTAGGGTCCACCCTAGGCGGGTCTCGACTGCTGCAGGACAGCCTCTGGGTCCTGTATGGACCCGGTCAATCGGGACTATGAGTTCTGCATGGTCGGAGCCTATCAGCAGGGTCGGGGTAGCGCCGTCTATGAGCGGGATAGGTAGTTGTCGCAGGTGCACATATTTATCCATCAATTTGGCGATGGGGTAGGTGTACTGCGATAGTCCTATTTCTTGGCTGGTGAAAGCATTTGTAATCTTATACCGTCGCTCTGGCTGCCCGTTTGCTGCGATAGTGAAGGAGACATTCTCGCCCTTTATCGTCTTTAAATCTCTTCTTATTGTCCGAATCGTCATTTCGTTCTTGCTCCCCCGCAGTCCCAGCTGGGCCGCAGCGGACGCGAGCAGAAGGGTCTTCTCTGACCCGTCATCAAGGACGGCGTAAGTGTCCATGACTTTATCTTGGTAGCTCAATGTCACACGGACTACCTTTAAGAGCACTTGGGCGCCGCTGCTGCTGGCGGGGTCAATGTACATGACACTTGCCTTGGTGCCGCTCGGTGGTGCAGGTGGAGGCCGTCTTCTGTTACTTTCGTGTAGTATATCTAGATGGGCTCCGTCGCACCGACTGCACCTTTTCTTTAGGTGGCATTCGGCTGCCATGTGTGGTCGCGCACATCGGTAACAGCGCCTGTTGGACTTTATCCATTGACTCACTTCTTCTGCATTCATCTTTGTGAATAGGTCACATTGTGACAGCCAGTGTTCTTTCTCACAGTAGGGACACACTATCTTCCACTTCTCCTTTCTCGAGGGGGTACTGTGGCTCTTACTGCTCGGTACTGACTCTGATTGGTGCATGACAGTCACCGATCTTCTTCCATCATTTATTCTCCTGGGTCCCTCTCTGGAGCTTGGCGTGCTCCGCCCGAATGTATCCAGTCGTAAGCTGCTGACTTCTCTCGCCAGGAAGTCGGCTAGATCAAGGAGGGATGGTTCGGGGCCGTTGGGATCCCGGTAGTCTCTCTGCTGCCTAAAACGCTCTTGTCTTGCGGGTGGCGGCTTCTCCAAAATCCTCTCGACGTTAGAGTTGGCGTATAGCTCATGCATGCCCTTTTCCCGTTGCGCTCCCAGCATCCCTACCAGGGACTGCACTTTGATTGACAGGTCGTCTAATGAGCGATTGTCTGTTGCTGGGGGTAGGCGATCAATATGCCTTATCTCTTGGATTACGTAATCCCATATACGTCCATATCTCTGGTCCAGCGCCGCTAGGGCCGCTGTGTATGGTGTCGAAGAGGTGGCATAGGCCAGCGCTATATTGTGCGCTCGCGGTACTTTCAGGTGCTTCAGTAATATTGCATACTTGTGGCGTTCATCAGCGACATCCACCATCATTGTCTCTAAGCACATCCGGAGCTCCGTGTACTGTGCTCGACTCTCATAGGCGAAGTCTGGAAATGACGGCGTGGCAATGTATGACGCCGTGGATGGCTGATACATCGGCGAGCGTTGGGGGAGAGACCTCCTAGGCGAGTCCCCTCTTGCGCCTCTCTGTGGGCTGGTACTGACAGGGTACCATGGCCCGCTGGTCCAGGTGCTATTCCTCGGGGCTGGTCGTGCGTCGTGCTCACCCGTGAGTAGAGTCGGGGGTCTGTAGCGCAGCGCCGCGGGGGTATAGCCTGGGCTGTACTGGACCTCCTGGTCCGGTGGAGTACTGTGCTGTCGTCGGGCTTGGTTCTCCTCCTCTCCCTCTTCTTCCTCTATCAGATCTTCCAGATCCTGTAATCGTTTATTTAGCTTCTCCGCAGTGTATGCCGCTCCTTCCTTGTAGCTGGGTCTCGCTTGGACCGGTCTGGGAAGGGGGTCTGCGGGGGGTATAGGCTCGGTCTGTTGGTCAAGTTCAGGGTCGCTTGCTCGGTGAGGAGACGCTGCCCTTGACTGTTGTCTCGACGAGTTCCTTGAACCCCTGGCGGAGGGAGAGGGTGTTGCCTTGCGGATCAGCTGCTCCATTAGCTGCGCTTGTAACTTGTCGCGCTCGACTTCGCGCTTGGTGAGATCTGCTTCTCTTTGGGCACCGGCAGCGGCGCGCTGGGCGTCGGCCCGGTCTCTTGCCATATTCTCTTCCGTCTGAAGGCGTCTCATCTCCAGGCGTGTGCGCTCTTCTTCGCTCCGTTGTTGCGCTTGGAGTTGTTCGCGCTCGCTGAGCGCCTGTGCTTGGAGTTGTTCGCGCTCGCTAAGCGCCTGTGCTTGGAGACGATCGCGTTCACCCTGAAGTCGATCGCGTTCGGTAGAGGCTGTCAGGCTGACGAGGAACGCCTGTTGTAGCATCCTCTCCGCTTCGCTGGGGGAAGGCGGTTGTGGAGGTGAGCCGCTCCTGCGTGAGCCGCTCCTGGGGGTACTCGTTGGGGAGTCCTGGAGCTCTATTTCCTCGGCGCTCTCCTCCTCTTCTTCCGTGCAGAGTTCTCTCTCTGTAGGGTTGTCTTCCTCCCGGGGCTGGTCGGGGACTACTTCTTCGGTAGTGGCGGGGGGTAAAGGCATGTCAGCTCCCTCCTGGTCCCCACCGTTAGCTTGGTCAGTTACATTAGGACCTACTAGGGCCTCTGTGGTCGGGGAAACCTGGTCGTTAAGGTCAGACATAATTTTACTTTCTACTTTTACCGCGTTTACCGTTTGTCGAAGGCTAGGTAGTTGACTGACAGTGTAATCCTCTAAGTACTGAGGTGGCTGTCGTCTGCGCCGCGGGCGTTCTAGGTTAGGAGGACCGTTTCGTGGAGTGTTCATCATAGGCCATTTCAATATTAATAACACTATATTAATATTACACTAGTTACCCTCCGGCTCGAAGGACCAATTGTAACTGAGGGGTACAATTCCCTGACTGTATTGTTAGATATGGTATTATTAAACCACTACCTCTTGTACTTTAACTTCTGGCCATCCAGTACATGATATAAATATGATGAACACTTTCCCACCTGATGAAACGAAGTCCACACAAATGTACAAATCGAATATTTAATATAGCAAAAGGTATATACAACGTTCACTTGTTTACACTTATGATTTGAAATGCACTTGTATGGCAAATGAGTATTCGTAGGTAAATCAACATTGAATGTCCAATCTCTGGTTACGCAGGGAGTAAGTATACAACCTGTTTCTTTAGGAAACTATAGCGATGGTACCTAAATGATTATAGCTGGATACACTAAGGGGGGGGGGGGGGGTCCCGCTGGTTGTAAGACAGTAGGAGGGGGGGGTTAGAGAAGCCGCTGGCGGTATCCCATCTGGCCGACGATTTCTTGGGAGAATTCAAAGTCTTGAACACGGTGCCCACAGAACCTCGGGCCGCAGACGAATACAGCCGGACCCTCTGGTGGACGGTAGCTGCCGGTCCACAACGGAGAGACGTGAGGCGACCTCACTGGTGTAGAGCGCCGTCTCACCTGGAGTCCTCTCCGGGGGGTAGTTCCAACACTCCGCAGTGTTGGCCGTTATCCATGGAATAATCAAAGCACCCAAAGCATAATCCAAGCCGTGGAAGGCTCGCCGTCGTCCGGGTAGAGTAATCCAATATACAGGTCCAGTCGCCCTGGCCCGGAGCTCCTCGGATGCAAGCACCACTAGTGGTCTGCCCAGCCTGGTTAAGCGTCCAGATAACGCCAGGAACGATGGGGGTACTGATAACTTTATAACTCTAGCCGAACGATGCACCATACATAAATAGACTATTATTAGCTTAATAGAATACGTCCAACTCGACGGTATAGTGCCAAACTATGACTATTCAACTATTAATCCACACGATATCTCAATGCCTATTCTGAGGCCAAGTAGGCCTTACTGCACCACACGTGCGTCGTGGGTGAGGCTTCGCGTCTGTTACTCGGTTGGAGGGTAAAGAACTGGACTAAAAGAAAGTTCTACTTTACTTGCGCCATATATATATGCGCTATGAACAAATAGTACCATTCGTATTTCGCCAGACGTATTCCTACGCGGAACCGGGGCTTGCCACGACATGTTGGGCGGCACGATTGAACTTGAACCTAGGGGTATGGCTGATGGCGCCAGGTTCTCGTCCAATGGTAGAATGAAACTATTATGGGCTGTTTAGTAGACTAAAGGGATATTCAGTGCATATTGTACAAGGAATATACAGGGGATATCAAACGATATACAAATACTATTTAAATATATATATATAAATAAATACATATATTCGGTTTAATCTGATCCTTCACAACACTAACAGCTAACAATGCTAAATATATGCTATATATATATATTCATGTCTGGTCATTTTTAGCATGGTGTTATTCACTGTAAAAGATGCAAAGAAAAATCATAATTTATATTCTCCTTTGTTTCATCACAATGTGAATGTACTCAAGCCTAGTAACACAATATTTCTGACACTGGGAATACATTCCCTGAGATCCTATACCAAGAACATGCAAATGGAACTTGTAGAAATGGAGCAATCTTCCATTTACTTATGTATTTTTAGGCGGATTTTCAGAAAATAGGGCTTAACAGGTTAAGCGTGGCGTATGTCACCGTTCTCCTGGTAAGCCGGTCTGCCACACACCCAAATAATAACCCCAAAATCAAACTCTACCTTGCCGTCTTCCATTTTTATGCATTTTCCACTCTCAATGAACCATCTTTTAAACACCCCTTCTGTCAAGTACCTCTCTGCCAATACAACATATTTTCTCATTAAGGACTTGAACATTGTCCACACATCGTTTCCTTTTGCTCAAAATATGCCATCCTTCTTCTATCGTATCTTTGAAAGTACAAAATGTATCATATTCAGTTATTTTTTTTTGTCATACACACACATTTCCCCCACTCACTATCCTCCTTCATATCCAACCCCCAGTTTACATTCAATATATTTTTTTTTAAATGTATGGAATTCCCTAGCCCCTTTCGTGACTGTGATCCACAGAGTAAATCCACAGTCACTTCCTAGCCTGTAGCAAACCAACCTATGTTGACCATGAAGGACTGGTTCTGCCCGAACCGTTCGTTATACAAGTATCACAGAGCCATTTCAAAGGTACTCACAGTTGCACAAGGGTTTCGGACAAAAATGCGTGATGGTTTGAAAGCTCAGCGTTGCTAATAAACTTTTTTTTTTATTGATCTTTCCCCCCCCCCCCCCCCCCCCCCTTTTCCGTACTTTTTCTCCCACCCCAATGGAGTCACTGTTTACAACGACCAGGATACACACCCCACCCGGCTTCCCACCCGCTAACACTGCCAATTGTGTTAGTATGGACGACCGACCAAGCCGGAGGTACCGCTGACAGCTGGATTCGATACCAGTGTCTCTGCGGTGGTAGGCAGGCGCCTAGTCCGCTGCGCTACCCATGTCTCTGTAATACTTGTATAACGAACGGTTCGGGCAGAACCAGTCCTTCATGGTCAACATAGGTTGGTTTGCTACGGGCTAGGAAGTGACTATGGATTCACTCGGTGGATCAGTCACGAAAGGGGCTAGGAATTCCCTCAACCCCTCACATTCTATGAACAGATGCATGAAATTCTCATCTTTCTTTTCACAGTAGTCGTTCTACTTATCCTCTTGTCTATCTGGTGTCGGTGATGCACCGTTTTGGTGTACATTCTGTTGTGCTTCACCATATAGTCTTCTGTTCACATTTTATACAGTTCAATTTCACATTCAAATGAATCCATATTGTAATGTCCCCCCCGCCAGCCCTGGAAACACCTTTTCCCATACCCCCTCAGACACTGGCATCTTTTTTCTAGCAACAACCTATAAATCTCCCTACTCTTGACACTATCTACATTTTTCTGCACCTCTCCTTTACCCACCTTCAATTCCGGAAAACTAATCTCATTATTTTTCATGCACGCTATCTCTATCCTCTCTTTCCATTATCTCGGCATACTCTCTTTTATTTTTTACATAGTTAGAAGCTACAGTTGCAAATCTGTAGTCTTCATCATACTCACTCACTGTGTCAAAAATGGCCTGTACCGGGAGGAACGCAGGTACATATTCATATAACAGTCTTTTATCTGCACTATACCTGATGAGAACACTTTATTATACAATACGCTACACAGTAAATTTCGCTGAGAAAATTTTACTCAAACTGTGTACCTTCTTTTACAACCTTGGGGTTCATGAACACAGGTTGCTTTAGTACCATGTCTATCCCCGTACATTCATATTCCACATGGGGGAGCCTGCAGAATAATGAAGGACCCTCACCACCCCAACAATAGCCTGTTCAAGCTGCTGAGGTCAGGCAAGCGCCTCCGTATACACGCAGCAAGAACAGAGAGACTAAGGCTCAGCTTCTTCCCTCAGGCCATCAGAACAATGAAAACATTCTGCACTCGCACACACACAAACGCACCACAGGTCACTTTAAACACACAAGAAAAGGACACTTTAAAGGAAGGAAAAGGACACTTTAAGAAAATAACTTGTTGTGATTGTTGTATAGTATAGTTAGTAACAGCAAGTATAGCATAGGGACATAGAAGAAAAACTGCATTGTATAGGTATGCACATACTGTAGGATCCAGTGCCTTTAAGCGATTTATTAACATGTCTATTTACCATGTCTATTCTAGTTATCTTTTTATTACTATTACTATTGTTTTTATTGCACAATCAAAGCAGGCATGGCCAACCGCATTTCACTGTATGCCCTGGTATGTATGTGATGAATAAAACTCTTGAATCTTGAAGGTATTCTGCCCACGCTTGAAATACCTCCCTATAGTACTCCGGTATCTTCTCCATCATGGGCTGCTTAGATCCCATTAGGAGGCCGCTGTCTCCACACTTCCCTACTTTATACATAAATGATCTCTGAAAAACTGTTTCCAGCCGTACTCTGTCTTATGTTATCATATAAATATTTCAGTATATAGTTTACCCTTACCGCTTTTTTCTTGATACTTATCTCTGCCAGATTTAAACCACCTTTGCTACACTCACCTATCAGCGTTTTATGCGCTAGTTTGCTCGCTTTCCCATCACACAGGAAATTAATTCACTACAATCACCTTACCTTTTAATTTTAAACCGCTTTGCTTCCAGAACTGGAGCATGTGTCTAATCTTGTCCATGTTAAATCCCTTGCTTTCTTTCCATTGACTCCTAGCCATATACCCAATATTTTAATGTATTCCTCCACCACCTTAACCTCTTGAGCCCTAGCCCTATTTTCAGAGAATCCGCCTAAAAATACATACCTAAGTAAATGGAAGATTGCTCCACTTCTACAAGGACCATTTGCATGTTCTTGGTATCTAGGGACATCTATGGATCTCAGGGAATGTATTCACAGTGTTAGAAATATTGTGTCTGTTACTAGGCTTGAGTAACTTGTAATGAACCAAAGGAGAATATAAATTATATTATTTTATTTTGTTTCATCTTTGACAGTGAATAACACCATGCTAGAAATGACCAGACATGAAATACTGCCACTGAGCTCATTCTTGAGATCACATGTAAGAAAAATCTAAGCAAATGAATAAAGGCCAGATGATTAACAGGAGGTTTTGTAGATACAGTACTGAATTCTGCCATCCCGACACATGCAATTTCAAATATGATTATAGAATATAGAATATCAGGCCTAGTTAGAATATTTGTCTAGTTTTATGTTAAAAAAGAAAAAAAAACATTTGTTCAAAAAAAAGAATATCAGGCCTATAAATTACCTTATTATGGCCAAGTCACACATCTATGGATTGGGCCAAATCTCCCCTTTCCAATGGCAGAGTTCTATCTGGATTTAGTACCACCAGGTGCCCCTGACAGGGCAGCAAAGACTGTGAATGAAATCTACAGTCTAAAAGTACAGTTACTTTTTTATAATGTAAATTTCTCCGCCATTTTTCATCAGTTAGGGTCTTTACTCTTGGCTACATTTGAAAAGAAAAACGCAACATTAATTCATACATTCTGTAGAGATGGATTCATGGCGTGATATCAATCTCGTACCGGACCGCTCGTGCTTAAGAGGTTAAGTAATTTACAATAGATGGAATTATAGACGGATAGATATGGTAGATATATATGGATATTCTTATATTAGCAAAAAACCTGCAAATATCTGACAGAGCATGGTAGGCAACTGCAAGGTAGGCTTTTTTACCCTAGGAATCAATAGGAGCCCCGCATTTTGTGAACGAAGAGCACGAGCGGGCGAGTATCGTATAATGAGATCAAGTCAAGTCAAGTCAAGAGTTTTATTTGTCACGGCATACAAGTATACAATGAAATGCGGGTGGTCTTGCCCGCAACGATGTGCAATACAGTGGTACAACATATAATAGAATCCAATAAAAAACAACATTGTGCAATAAACAGGTAACATGGTGGGACATCTCGGTATCTGTACATAGTTATTTACAGAGCATGTAGGACATGCTAGGTCCTTTGGTAGTGCAATACACTGTTCTGTATCGTTAGTGGCTTAGCTTGGCATCGCCTTCTGCACTATCTCGCGTACGTGCACGCGTACTGAATAAACCACAAATGTACCTCTAATACCAGTATTAGTCTGACCACACCCCTCATCAGCTTACCTTCATAAGCAGGTGTGTGGTCACCTGCTCTCCTCCTTCTCGCTTTCACCACAAGGAAGAGGTGCCTCGGTAGATCCCCACACTTGACACCATGATGGAAGAAATTGGATTAGGAACAGCTTGGGAAACAAGGATACGTTGACATCATATCTTTATTTTCTCTCTCACTATTTTCGAGAAAATACGGCGATATTGTCTTCGTACTGGAGTGTCTAGAAGATGATGATCATTCTACAAACCCTCCACCGGTTTTCGTATTGGGAGCACGCCGCTGCATGCTTCTCAACTGCAGTTCCTTGCTGTGTTTGTTGGGGTGAAACCTGTCAGGCCGCAGCTGAACTGTCGGACATGCCGCTGTTGTGAGGAGCGGTGCGTTCCAGGTTGGGTGAGTAGTGTTTGCTGGCGGGCTCCACTTGTCTGTTAGTGCTATGGGGGCTACTTGACAAAGTTTATGGAAACCGGCCCCAGGCTAGGGTCCTTTGTTTAGCCGTCTAGGCGACAGAAGGCCTTGGTCTGGCGACCATTATAGTTTTAACTAGTGGGCCGCGACCATTGACACTGGTGATCCCTGTGTGTTCTGGACGAGTGGATTCTCTCTGTCACCGTGTTAAGACCCCATCTTTCATATCCAAATGAGAGTATTCCTTCACGAGGGGATATGTGCATGTAATGTGCGATAGCGGCAGATTCATGTTCAAAGTCAGCTATACAGGCCAGTTGGTACTGTGCTGATTCCGCCGGACGTGTTAATGTCACCGTTGTGAAGCGGTGTTGACGTCTTGTTTTCTCTTTTCTCTTAAAAAGTGAGGAGGGTTCAGAACGGCGGCCTGTCTGGGTGAGTGTTATGTCATTGTTTACATGTTCATAGCTTACGGTTAGCCGGTCGGTGGCCTGGCGCGGGGTAGCTTGGCTTCTCGCGCGCCGCCGGGAGCTCGCTCCTGATCGCGTGCGTCGTAGATCGGCGTCTCGCGAGCGGAAGCGATAGCACCCGAACGGTTGGAGCAGCCGTTAGCTTGATGCTATTCTGTTGAACGTGCTTTGATTTTTAACATGTTTTACACTCTTGACCACGACGTCATCCTTGACAGGGGATGTTCGTCAACCCTGCCTGAGCCTAGACGGGGATTGCGTCAACAAAGAGGGCTGTAGCGACTGGTGGAGCGGCGACGCTGCCCGGATCGAACAACACGGGACGGCTGTGTTCTACGGTGGCTTGTGACTGCACTTCGCTGATCTGCGTTCCGGGCAGGTACGGGGTTGGCCAGACCTCATAAACACGTCTTCTGGTTTTACCTTGCTAAATGTATTGTGAATAACGGTGTTTTTTTCCCAAAACGTGTGTTGTTGCAATGCATTTGAGATACGTTGCGGGTTGTGTGTGAGCTGTTTTTGTCACTGGCAGTAGCTTCTCCGTACAGATCGTGATGTATTGATCTGGTTGTTGTGTGAGAAACATCATGGTGTTTATGTGTACCGTGTACTCACTACTAAGGCAACTAACCTATGAAGCTATGCTTGGTGACGAGTGAGTAAAAGAATGTTCTTTCTCAGACTGTAATGACAATGAACAGTGAGTTCACACATTAACAGGTTTTCCTGTTTTAACTGGCCGTATTGAGGGTAAAATAGGAGGATTGTGTTTTTCCCCCCCCGGTTCCCTGGGGACTTTATCACCTCCTATCAGACATGTTGTGCATTAATTGTGTCTTTTGTGTGGTAGGGATACGATGTAACTCTCAGCTTGATTGCTGAGGTTGTGCTAAATCTGCTGGAGAAACTTATTTCCTAAAGGGAAATTGGTTTGGTTGCTGTCATGTGTGCTTAGCAAGGCCTGTGGTCGATACTAATCAAGAATGATGTATTCTCTCATTGTGAAAAAAACGGCGTTCCTCTGTTGAGTGTTTTTGCCATTTTTTGTAGGTGATGATGGGTTGTGTGTGTCATGTGACCTACAACTGGGTTGTACTGGCCACAGAAGCACATGTGTATGTTGGACCGGGGTTCTTAGAGCCCTCTCTATTCTGTGTTTTTCCTTAGTAAAAATCAGATAGCAGGTTAGCTCGTGCGCTGTGTGGAGCTGTGAAACGCTTCATAGAGCTGACTATGACTGTGTCATATTCTCTTTTTGTCGTTACGTCGTATCATGGGTGTGGGGTCGTAAAGGGGTGAACTGGTAACCTTTCCTCTCCCCATTGTTCTGTCGGTCAGGGGTACACCCCCTGTCCTTCAAGGTTCCCGTCACGTGGCGGTTCGGCACGTTACGGGGGGGGGGGGGGGGGGGGAGGGAGTTCCTGGTCCCACGGCCTGGTATATTGGGCGTGTGCACCGCAGGAATTCCCCCGCCATAGAGTACGTCACCGTGCGCGTCTCTGTTGGTAGGACTTCCGTGTGCTGTTCAGGTCCATGTGATGGATCTGTTTTCAGGGGGGGTGGTCAGGGCTCCTCCTCACCAAGCGCCTACTCAGGCCTTCTGTGAGTTCGGACTCCTTCTTCCATGTGAGGAAGCCTCCATCAGAGTACAGAGCCTTCCTCCTCAGATTGTCAAAGTGAGTGGACCCTCTAGAAGGGTCCTTTTCTATTGTATGTATATTCGATTAAATTCGTTTATTGAGTGTGTATGGGTTCGGTGCCTCTTCCCCGGAGGCCCTAAAACCAGTTTTTTACATGGCTCAAGGTGCAATATATCCTTTTCAATCTGTACAGCTCGCGTGGGAAGTCTCTCTGGGGATCCCCGTCTCTTTCCTATGGGAGGGTGGTGGGATGTAAAAATGTGAACATTTTTTACCCCGGCTGTGTAGACTGGGATACATACTGTTGATGCTTCCTTCTTTCTATTCCAGAAGTGTTGGAGTTAGGGAGTGTCACACCCCTCTTGTCGTTCCCCTGGGCGCCTTGGGGATTCAATGACAGGTCTAAATAGCCTGTTCATTGATGGGGGTGTGTCCCGACGCACGTATAGTGCTAGCTCGCTGTAAACAGGCGATTGACTGGCACGCCTTAGTTGCTTGTGGTTGAAACAGCGTTTTTATAAAGCAACTGAGATGGGGGTTTTTCCTCTTCCGGCGACCACATCCCATGACCTGGGTGGGTTGTCGACGGATTCTCGTTCATGTCTGGGGGATGATGACGGGATGGATCTGAACATATGTAGTGGGGTCTCACGCCCTTGGGGTGGGCCACCAGGCGCGGTTCGTCCCGACGTCTGGGTGGCGCCTTCTTTTCATGTTAAGATCAACACGCATATCTGCCCTTCTCCTGGGGCATGTCGGCGTGGTTAGGGCACGGGACTGGTTCTGGTCACGCTGGTCCAGATCAGTTGAACCCGTTGTCCGCCGGGGATGCAGATCTGCTGTTCTGGTACCCTGAGGGACTTGGGCTTTTTTCAGGGGGAAAAATGCCAGGTCGGTCTGGGTGTCACAGGGTTAAGCGCTATGGAGACCCTGGTTGGGTATGTTTTTACTCAGCACTGTCGTCATGGCTTACAGCCATGCCATTCTGTACGCGCTCGATCTCGTCGGATCTCGGCCGCTACACAGGTTGGTCCTGGTTAGTACTTGGTTGGGAGACCGCCGGGGAATACCAGGTACGGTGTGCTTAGGGGCTGGTTCTCCATTATTTTTCGCTCCTCTCTCACGCATGGCGAAGAGGGGCCTGTGGGGGTGGTTTTTTGACCTCCTCTGGTGACCCTGTGCTTCCCGTACCGCCAGGCCCGGTCCGAAGTGATGTTTGCGACCCGTAGGCCTGGGTTAACCCTTTTTGGAAACTGAAACACTTGTACTGCGGTATAGCCGGTGTATACCCGCAGGTGTGTTTTGGAGTTTTTTCTTGAGGGGTTATAGGAACAACCACCGCATTGGGTAACACCGAGGTGGTTGATTCCCTGGTGTGTTGGAGCAGTGTCAACTCCCGGGTTCACCGTTTGAGGGTGCCCCTGCACGTTCATGACGTCTGCCAATCGTGTCAGCCTTCTCTGCCTCGACCCCTCTGGGTGGGGGTTGTTCAATGGAGGCTTGGTCATGCAACACCGCCAGCTTACGCTCCTTCCGCCGGGGCGGCTGTGTTCAGCTGTCCCCTCTGGCGCCTGTCTCGTCCGCAGTCTCCAGGCTAGGGTTAACAGCCTGTTGCCTGGTTTTTCCCCGGTGCGCTGCCTGCTTCCGTTGGTTAACCTTTTTTGTGTGCTTACGGCCATGCTGACTGCCTATTCTGCAGGGTCAGTGTGCCAGGCGGTGTACTATTGGGGGGACGGGGCCCGCTCGGCTTACGGCCATACCGACCTGAACACGCCCGGTCTCGTCCGATCTCGGAAGCTGGGCAGGTTCTGGCCTGGTTGGTTCCGCCTGGGAATACCAGGTGCAGTAGCTGAGGGGCCTTTGTCCGAATACGCTGGCGATGTGGGGGGCGGGGCACTACGTGCCCACCTGGTGGGGTCTTGATGCTGGCATCATGGACTTCTCCGGGCCCCCATTCCAGGGAGTCCAGTCCTTTTGGTGGGTCTGGGTCTTCCTTCGTGCTCCGCTGCTACGGCCTTGCCACGGGGTTGGGTTTGCCCTTGACCCCGTGATTCTGGGGGCAGTAACGAGGTTGTTCCTCCGTTCGTTCCCGGGTGGCATGCGGGTTGTGCGTGTGTGTAGTCGTGGGTCAAGCCACGGTCTGCTCACCCTGTGCGTTGAGTTGCTTGAGTGCCTCTTCGCACGGTCGGGTCCGTCGCCCTCCCGTGACGTCCCTAATAGGGGGGCTACCCTCCATTAGGGGGGGTCGGGGGGGCTCGGCCCTCCCTGTTCTGATGGTTTTGGGGGGCTGTCAGCGGGGTGTATTTGTCAGCCAAGTGGCTCCGCTTGGCCTCCCTTGTGCAGAAGGCGATGCCAAGCTAAGCCACTAACGATACAGAACGTTAGGTTATGACTATAACCAAGTTCTGTTAGTTAGGGGCGATGCTTGGCATCGGACGCCGCTGCAGCCCTTGTCCTCACCTTGTGGTGAAAGCTTGGGAAGGAGGAGAGCAGGTGACCACACACCTGCTTATGAAGGTAAGCTGATGAGGGGTGTGGTCAGACTAATACTGGTATTAGAGGTACATTTGTGGTTTATTCAGTACGCGTGCACGTACGCGAGATAGTGCAGAAGGCGATGCCAAGCATCGCCCCTAACTAACAGAACTTGGTTATAGTCATAACCTAACGTTACTGTTGCTATACTATTTTTAAAGTGACCTTTCCTTTTTGGCCATAAGTGTGGGCGTGTGCAGCATGAGTGTGTGCCTGCTCATGTTAAAGTGGCTGCTAGTGTGTGAGCGTGCACAGCGTGCGTGTTGTGTGTGTGCTTGTGTGTGCTTGTGTGTGGAAAGTTCAGTGTTCTGTGGCACTCAGTGTTCATTGTTCAAGGCTCTGATGGCCTGGGGGAAGAAGCTGAGCCGAAGCCTCTCTGTCCTAGTAGCTGGGGTCCGCAGGCGTCTGCCTGACCTCAGCAGCTGGAACAGGCTGTTATTGGGGTGGTGGGGGTCTTTCATTATTCTGCAGGCTCTGGATTTGCACCTCTTGTTGTATAGAACCTGCAGGGGAGGTAGTGCAATACCCGTGGTACGCTCGGCTGAGCACACCACTCTCTGTAGGGCCTTCTTGTCCTGTGCCGTGCTGTTTCCATACCAGGCAGTGATGTTTCCAGTCAAGATGCTCTCTACAGCTCCGGAGTAGAAGGACTGGAGTATCTTCCCCGATACTCTGAACTTCCTTAACTGTCTCAGGTGGTAGAGGCGCTGCTTCGCCTTTTTTACGACTGTGTCTATGTGTGTTGACCATGTCAGATCCTCTGAGATGTGGACCCCCAGATACTTAAAGCTGCTCACCCTGTCCACGGTAGCCCCGTTTATCATCAGTGGTGTGTGTGTCTCCTGCTGTCCTCTCCTATAATCCACGATCAGCTCCTTGGTTTTACCAATGTTCAGGAGCAGGCTGTTGTCCTGGCACCAGCGTTCCAGTACCTCAACCTCCTCCCGGTAGGCCTTCTCGTCGTTGTCCGAGATCAGCCCCACCACCACCGTGTCGTCTGCAAACTTCACTATGGAGTTGGAGCTGAACTTGGCCACACAATCGTGTGTGTAGAGTGAGTACAGCAGGGGGCTCAGAACACAGCCCTGGGGGGACCCGATGCTCAGGGTGATGGTGTTGGAGGTCTGACCCCCCACCCTGACCGCCTGGGGTCTTTCACTCAGAAAGTCCAGTACCCAGGCGCTCAGGGCGGAGCTCAGACCCAGCTCGATCAGCTTGTCCACCAGTCTGGTGGGGACTATGGTGTTGAACGCTGAGCTGTAGTCAATGAACAACAGTCTCACATAGCCCCCCTTCTGGCGGTCAAGGTGAGAGAGGGTGCTGTGCAGTACCTGGGAGACCGCGTCGTCAGTGGACCTGTTTGTCCTGTATGCAAATTGCATAGGGTCCATATCACTGGGGAGGGAGGCACAAATGTGATCCTTGACCAGCCTCTCGAAACAGATCGGATAGATAGAGCGGTGCGAGCCCATTTAGAATTTTGTAAGTGAGGAGCAGCACTTTAAAGTCAGATCTGGCCTGGATGGGAAGCCAGTGTGCGTTTCACTTTTTTGATGTGTTTCTTAACACACCAAATAAAACTTCTCTTCTTCTAACTTCATCCCAAAAAACATGCAACAATGCTTTGGAGATGCTATAAATATATGAGACCCTTTCCTCTGCCAACACAGAGATAAACTGTAGTCTGTTCACAGAATAAAATCAAGGAAATTATGACCTTTCACCAGGAGGGGAAGCCAAAAGGCCAGGAAGGAGCATCACCTCCCCTGGTGGGACCAAAGCTGTAGTTCACTACTGCGGCTTAGGGACTCACTCCTTAAACAAAGCCTGAAATCTGGGTTGTCGACAGATAGGCAGAGATTTACCCATGCATGCAATAAGGTGACTCGTTAAGAAAGGCCAAAGCCAACTTTTTTATCAGTGTAATTGAAGATGCAAAGGAAATGGTAAAAAAGTATGGCATATATTAAATAAATTACTAGGTAAACAGAACAAGCAGGTAAACGACATCCTGGAATTAAAAGTCAACAACGTTCTGATTAAATAACCCACTGTACTGGCCTGTACTTTTAACAATAATCTTTTAAATAGTGGATTTCAAATAACAAAACTCTTTGCCCCCTCTGGTGCTTCACCCAGCCCAACTGTGGACGCCGAGCCCCTCTTTGAGCTGGAGGTAAGAAAAATCCTTATGGCGCTGAAACGCTCTAAGGCCAAGGACACTCATGGCCTGGACACAGATTTTATAATATATCACCATATTAGTGAATCAATCGATCAGCTCAAAGGATATGACCAGTTGGCATCACACAAGGTTTAATGTGTTTCTGGGGGGGGGGGGGGGGGTTGGAATTGGTTTCCCATTCAAGTACCACGGAGTCATCTTGGACTCGAACCCATCCTTTAACCTCTTAAACCCGACGTGTTCGGTACCAGACCCTAGCCATAAATCCATCTCTCCAGACGGTATGGATAATTAATTAAGATAAGACCCTAATCCTGTCAAAACATAGTGTATATTTTCAACAATACGTTTGTTTACCAATAGGTTAAAAACACATTCGGGGCCATTGGGATTAAACGGGCCCACTCTAGGAGGCCAGCTTTTCATTACAACGTTTCACTGTGCATGAGGTTGTTTGTAGAGCTAAATCTATATTTTATATTATTGCTATGTGTCCATTGTCATTGTCAATTGACAGTATAAACCTTCCCTTCAATATGCCATAAAGAAATAATTTGTTCATCAATACGTTCCCGCTTTATAGCGTTGTGAATATGAACGTTATATCGGAATGGTCTGGTATAATTCCTGCAACGCTAGTTATAGGGTGCTAAGTTAATAACATTAAATCGATTGGCGTTTCGGCCCTACACAAGCTAGAGTTAAAAATCAAAATGCATATGATGGTATCATGTTCCACCATGAATGCATGAAATGGGGGGGGGGGGGCAGGGGAAGTCGTTTCTGATTATTGATTACCAATAACGGCATTCGTTATTGCAACAAGATACGCTGACCGGGTGGATGGCTATGAGAACAAGGCCCGATCAGGCTGAAATTTACGTCAAATCGCTCTTACCTGTGGTCGGTTGGATTCCAAAAAGAATTTCCCAGTTATTTGATCGCCATCTGGTAGATCGATATGTCCATTGGCTGATGCTATATTCCTTTACTGCATACTGAATTTGGCGTCGCAAAAAGTATTCCAGGCGATCTGGTGAAGCCATAGCTTTAGGCTAACAGAAAAGTCCACCCGGAGCGAAAAGAAAGTGACACCCGGTCTGCAACAGGGGAAACTGCATTCTCGAGACAGCTGCACCGGTACTGCACTTTCGGAGTCCCAATATGCCTTTTCCAGCCAAAATACAGCTCTGTGACAACATCCGGGATATTAAAATGGAATAAAAGCAAAAACTAGTTTAACACGTATATATACACGTGGTTGGCCTTCAAAGGTTGGCTCCCAAACACGTATATATACATGGTTGGCCCCGAACCAGTTAAAGTGTTATTAGTGAAATATCAGTTACGGAAATGCATTCATAAACAAGCGAATATCGACGGAAATAAATGCGAGCCGCCATTTTGTTTGTAATCATTATGATGAAGGACAGACAGGACTTTCAATGAGCGTTGGAATTTCTTAAAACGACACTACCCAGCTCAAGCCAGCTCATGTCAATCAAATTACTTATTTTTTTCTGGATTATCTACCACAAAACTGAACGTTATTGGCATAAATTAGAACACAGTTAGTTTATCTACCTTTCTGTGAACGTTTATCAAAAATCCACGTTGCAATACAATGGCGGACCAGTTTCCATAATAAAAAAGTAACTAACTATTTACAGTAGATTTCATTCACGGTTATTGCTGCACGCCTGGTGATGCTAAATCCAAATTGAACTCTGCCATTGGAAAGAGAAGTTTTGGCCTGATCCATAGATGTGCGACTTGGCTATAATAAGGTCATTTATAGGCCTGATATTCTATATTATATATGTATTTTAGGCGGATTTTCAGAAAATATGGCTAGGGCTTAAGAGGTTAATGAGAATGGAAATTGTCCATGTTACTAAACTTGTAGGTCATGTCCTCTACTTGACTGTGTGGCAAGCTTTTGCTGGCAGAAAGAGGTTGAGGCGCATCAGGGTCAAACACCTGGGGACCGTCTGTCTCCTCGGGCACGTTGCCTCTCCCGGGTGAAGTCGAGGAGGTGAGGGTGGCAGACTCTCTAGCAGACTGCGAATAATATGACCAGGTGGTTGAAGCCGAACCAATGGAAGATGTCTCGGAAGGAGCTGAGCTGGGCCCAAAGCCTTCTGCAAAAGAGGAGGATTCAAGAAGACCGAAGGACTGAAGGTTGAAAGAGGAGGAGGCAGAGCAGGAGCGAGGAAGTCGGGGTTCATGGAGGTTTAGTTTGGAGACCAGTGGTTTTCCAACTGTTACTACCCGCCTTTCCTGGACCTCTTCATCCAAGTTTGAGTAACGGTAGTGCAGACATGTGGTGAACGAGAGTTCCGTCTGTAATGAGAGGGGAAAACTACAAGATTCAGAGTCTAGTACAAAAAAAATAAAATGCCAAAACAGGAAGCCAAGGATTCTATATCTGAATAAGAATCACATAGGTCTGTACAATGATGGAGAAATTACATACTTCTGTTACTTGGTGTAGAAATGTAGAAATAAAGGTGTTCCATTCAAAATCCTACTTAAGTTAAGTATAAAAAGGTACCTCATATTGATTGCACTTAAGTATCAAAAGGAAAAGTACACATTCTATATGATGTTGTAGTTAGTATTTCAATGCTTGAGGGCTCACAGAATTCACTTATTATTGTTATTTTATTTATTTTTTTACAGCCAAATGGCTTACTCTTCTAAAGGAGTAGTTCCATTATTAACTGTCTATGCTCCAGGATTTGTCTCTTGATTGCATGATCACTAGAGTCTTGTCTCTTTGGTATCATAATAACTGAGCTGTACAATATTATAGAAATAATACGTGAATTCTACTTTAAATGCAGTACTTAATCCTAAGAAATTGTCACGTTTACTTTCCATTGCGCGGCCTGCAGAGCCGTCTGTCCCCACTAGACTCTTTTCAACACCAAACATAATGTAACCAATGATTTGTGCCTGACCTTGAGTCTCTGTAGACTCCTGAGGCGTGTGTAGAGTCTGGGGGCTTCAGGTGAGGGCATGCTCTCCATGGTCAATAGCAAACTACCTGCTTCAACCAGACTCTCCTGGTTACTTCTCTTCAGATCAATGTCCAGACCCTGTCACAGAAGCACACAGTAACAAAAATAACACTCACAATGTAGCCTTCTGTAGGGCTCAGTCATGCTGAGCAGTAACATGATTACAAAACAAGCGCAAATTCGCAATAGCTGTGACTGCGTACATACATGCATGCATCTATGCGTGCATGCATTCATGCATTCATACACACACACACACACACACAAGAGGGCATGGCTATGTGTGTGTGTGTCCTTGCCCCATGATAACACTTTACACAAAGTGTGGTCATCCGTTTAGTTATGTGCCTTTTTGTTCTAGGCCAGTCCCCCTTTTTGCCAATTGCCGTGAACAGTTCATCGGCTGTCCTTGGTCGTGTCCTTGGCGTGAACAGTTAATCGGCTGTCCTTGGTCGTATCCTTGGTCATGTCCTTGGCGTGAACAGTTAATCAGCTGTCCTTGGTCATTCCTGTCACCAGCAATTTGGTCTAGCACGTCAAAGCAAGAGCTTAGTAAACTCCAGCTCACTCAAAATAGAGCTGCCCGACTCACTCTTCACTGCTCTATAAGGAATAGTGTGGAGGGAATGCATGCTAGACTGTCGTGGATGAGGGTGAAGGAGAGACTAGCATGCAGTTTGATTCGGTTTTTAAAGAACATTTGTACCTCAGGTAAACCCACTCAATTGTACTCTATGCTTTTATCCACCAATAATAGACATGACCATAATACCAGACATGCTTCAAGTAGTCGCTTTAACCTACCTCTGCCTAGAACCAATGCTCTCAAGAAAACTTCAATGTACAGTATAGAGCCATAACATATTGGAATAGGATCCCATTACATATCATACGGACGGAAAACAAGGACAGTTTCAAAAAGAAACTTAAAGGAGCCATAATCCGGAAGGAAATCAATATGTGTCATGCATGAGTGTAGCTGCAGCCATGTTATCCAAACTTCTTCTGTTTACTTTGTGTTTGTTTTGAAGGTATGGTGAAATGGATTCACCTATGACCTTCTTTTGTTTTATTTTTTATTGATTATGTATGTGATATATGATTGATTTATACTGAATGTTTCATATTTGTATGTGTATATCTGTGAGGACCCCAGGAAGAATAGTCAACACGTCGATGATGACTAATGGGGATCCTAATAAACATAAACATGTCATTGGTGTGAACAGTTAATCAGCTGTCCTTGGTCATGACCAACCTTGCCACAAAATGCTGTGCAAGTCTGTGATTATATTTGGAAGTTATGTGCCTTATGCCAATTGGCGCACACACGCGCACACACACACACAACCGCCATGCCAAATTTCAGCCAAAATATGGTGATTTGTAAAAACAGGATCATTAAATTGAAATATAAATTTAGATTGAATGATTCAAATATTGATTTTCCTTTTTCCTCATCACAAATATAAGCATGATGAGTAATTTGGGCCAGGACAAATCTATATGGATAAAACTGCACATTATGTGACGGGGAGAGATTCAACCAACAAAGGTCTCCCTGTTTTTTTTCTCATCATAGCCCAACACAATACACATTATAGGTAACAATCATCTAACCCTAAGTTAACCCTAACCCTCTAACCCTAAATTAACCCTGACCCTAATCCTGTAACCCTAAATTAACCCTAATCCTGAACCCCCCACTTCTTTTCATGTATTCTTGTTTTTTCTATAAATCTTTTTTTCCTCTCCTTTGGTAGTTTTTTCCCTATAAAAGAGATGGGTTATTGTATTGGGAACTTTTATTCATACAATGTAAAATAAATAATATATATACACAAAAAAAACACCTCTGAGAAGTCGGTAAGCTGAGCAGAGCAGGACACGACATCCCTGGGCGTCTCCAGTATCCGAGTGTAGATGATCATGATGTTGGAGAACTCTGCAGCGAAGGCCAGCTGTACCGTCACGCCACAGTCAAAGTGGAGGTTACGACTCTCTGGGAGGACTATGAAGACAGACATGTTTATTAGGCATGGGGACAGTTTTGCAGACATGTTCATTAGGCATGGGGACAGTTATACAGACATATTTATTAGGCTATATTATTTGTAATATATTTATATTATTTATAAAGTCTTGTGTTAAAGGGGCTATGTATTATAAATGTCATTTTTCAGTCTCTAGCATTGTATTATAGTAATAGGAGTTTGTATCAATGTGTTTTAGGGTCTAAATACCATATTGGCGGATTGCTCAGATTCAGCCCAGCCCCTTTCGTCGTCTAGTAAATCAGGTCATATATTTTTTGAACGGCCAATACGCGTCATACGGCCGCTGGGTAGCGCACAGTGATGCGATTGGCTCTGTGGTTGGAGCTAATGCCCGCCCCCATTCTACCTAGACTGACTGTACACAGCGAAACCATTTCCTCATACTCGAGAGGGAGAGAAAGGAAGAGAGAGGGAGAGAGATAGAGAGCACTTGGGGGGGGGGGACCTGCAGCGCGCCACACACACGCAAACGGGAGATTGAAAGAAAGGGAAAAAAAAACACAAGCTGCCGGCGGACTGTCTTTTTTTTCTCTCTCTCTCTCTCTCTCTCTCCCACCCCCTCCCTCTCCCTCTCTCACTCTCTCTCTCTCTCTCTCTTCCCCCCCTCCCTCCCTCCCTCTACCAGTGCAGACTGTGTGGCACTGTCACTCAAAGTGCTTATGGGCGGAGCCAGGCCATAACAGCCTGATTTCTTGAGGCTGAAAAATTATGGTTTTGAGTACTTGATTAGAAATATAAAACAATGCATTTTTTTGAAAAAAACCTTACAAATGTCTTCAATAGACTAACAGGAATTGTGTAAAGTTGCCCAAATAGTGCTAGGAATAGCAATACATAGCCCCTTTAAACTGCCATTTCTTCAGATGGAAAATTCCATTTGAAGAAACGTTTTAGTCAAAGCGAAGGTACGGTACTGTGAATCCACATGTACTTAGTATTTCAATACGTGTGGGCTCACATAATTCCCTTTTATTTATTTTACAGCCAAATGAGAAATGTAGGGCTTACCGTTCTAAAGAAATAATCTTTTAACGTCCCAGTAAAATCACCATGGATACTGTCATATAGTGTCCTAGGAGTTGTTCCATTAGTAACTGTCTATGGAGCAGCTCCAGGGTTTGTCTCTTGATAACATGAAAAATAAAATATATGAATAATATATATATATATATATTATAATATGTGAATTCTACTTTAGGGTAGACATCTCTTTGTGTAGTAGCCTATACATTGGCATGGTTAGGGTTTTGAACTTTGTGAGCTTGGTCTGAAGTGTACCATGTGCGATGGCCCACCGCAGGTTAGGGTTAGGACTATAGCTGTTGACTGGATAATGTGAGCTTGGTCTGAAGTGTACCATGTGCCCACTGCAGGTTAGGGTTAGGACTATAGCTGTTGACTGGATAATGTGAGCTTTGTCTGAAGTGTACCATGTGCCCACTGCAGGTTAGGGTTAGGACTATAGCTGTTGACTGGATAATGTGAGCTTTGTCTGAAGTGTACCATGTGCCCACTGCAGGTTGCGAGCTGAGGAGGCAGCAGGGCAGCCAGAAGTCTGTGTACAGCACCATCAATATGTTACTACAACATGTCTACTAGGGGTGGGGGGGGAAATCTATACGTAGTAGTATCGCGATACTTTGCAAGTATCAATATTTAATAATTCATAAAAAAATATATATATATATATATATATTTTTTTTATAAGGAAGTTGCATTGTTCATTTCAATACCTGTAATAGTACAGTAGTCCACACACACACATGTGCATTCAGTTGGAATATGACTGTAATACAAACAGTTCAGTTTGTCAGGTACATGCAACACAGATTACAGTGTTTACATCTGTCTGCTTGAGAAAATACCATGTTCTGCAATAAAAATGTTTGAAGTGAGATGAACAGACTGAACTTTATTTTATTAGATAAAACATGTTGACAAAGTTTTACTTTGCAGTTGAAAAAAGGTAATAAATCATATTAAAAAAAGAAAAAAGTAAATAAAAAAAAGAAATCGCAATACTCAGCGTATACGACAAATATACAAAATATATCGCGATACTATCGTATCGTGACACAAGTATCGCGATAGTATCGTATTGTGAGGTCTCTGGCGATTCCCACCCCTAATGTCTACACACAACAATATACTGAACATACCGTGTGCAATGGCCCACTGCAGGTTGCGGGCTGAGGAGGCAGCAGGGCAGCCAGGAGTCTGTATCCGGTCGGTGAGCGCACGCCGCTCACACAGGTTACTGCGCAGCTCCAGAGCCTGCCTCCCACGCATGATCTCACACCGACCCATGTCTGGTTCAGAGTGAGCAACTCTCAATACATGCAGACATGTGTGCACCTAATACAGTTTGTATTGTAACTTACACAACAAATAGAGACTGTACCATATATATATATCATATACCATATATATATATATATATATATATATATATATATATATATATATATATATATATATATATATATATATATATATATATATATATATATATATATATATATTTCTCTCCCACCCACCCACCCCCTCCAAATGTACAGTCTCCTCCCCCACCCACCCAACCCCTCCTAATGTAACAGTCCCCTCCCCATCATATGTATATACTCTGTCAGGATCTATGGGTAACAGTACTGTATATTTGAATAGCGTTTATGTCACAAATGTATCAGTACTAAATACCTGTATGTCCCTATGCCATAAATGTCATGTATGTTGTGTATGTCATAAATGTCAATATGAATTGAAAATGGAGGACCCTGATGTAAACAAGACAAACGTCTTTCTCTGGTCTGCATCCGCTTAACAATTGTGTGTATTGAGCCGTACTGTATTGTACCCATTCTGCAATCTGTTAAATAAAGTTTTTCATTCATTCATTTATTCATTCATTCGTTCATTCATTCATTCATTTATCTATGATTTGCTTTGATGTAACTCACACAATTGGAGATGAACACAGCAGAAAAGTAAAACATCTCAAACCAAAAAGACTAAGAAGTTCATGGTCTGGTTTAGTTCAGGTATGACTTAATGAGCATGGCCTATAACTGTAAGTGTAGCTGGATCTCTCACAGAGTTGTGCTGTATGTGAATATGTACAGTATGCTGTAGTGTACAGACCTTCAGCGACTCTGTCCAGCATCACCGTAACCTTCTCGTCCTCGCGGACACGCTGTTTGAGGAAGCTGATGAAAACGCCATTGGACACTTCATCTTTTTTCACCTCGTATGCTTCTGCATCCACACACCTGAGTGAACACCAACAGAGAAGACACCGTGACAGAATTACAATCAGATACTCTTGGTGACAACACACAAAGACATTTTTATATGATGTGTGATTTTATATGCATTATTTATGATTGCTTATTTCTGTATGGTGACCCAGAGGAAATACATTGAAAATTAAACAGATTTTAATGTTTTACTGTCTCTTATATGATGATTGTAATCTTCAGCTACTTCTATTGATGTCAAATTATTTGGGCTGGATGACTACCAAAGACTTGACCTGTGTTTCAGGAAAGGTACTTTGGGTAAATATTATTCATAAAGCATGGAAGCAAAGACTATTTATGAATCAGAGTTTCTGTATTAACTTTTATGTTGTACTCCATTGCAGCTGTATAGTGTCTTATAAGTACATGTGGGCTGGGCACCTTGAGTGCATAACACTTAAATAACAAAACAAAAAGAAGAATCAATCAATAATATACATGTTATTCTGTGAATTGCAGCATGAGACGCACAATATGGCTGCAGATCTGAACGAGACAGATAGCTACAGTATAAGCCAGCCTGGAACTAGGCAGGAATCCATTATATTGTTTTCCTCAAAACAGACTAATTTGAAGGAAAGAATGAAGTCGTTACTTACGTGGCATATCCAAACACGATATTAGCAGTCACCTTCAATGGTCCTGGTTGTGTAATGATGTCATCATTTAGGTTTCTGATTAAGAGAATAGTTTTAAACCACAAAGATGTAGGCCTATGCACTTTACAGGCAAATACACAATTATGAATCACTCAATATTGTAATTTTTTCATCACAGTAAATACCAAGACAACCCTGATTATAAGACAACCCCCCCTTTTCCAATACTTCTTTTAATAAAAGGATTTTTGGAAGATCAAATTTTGTTTTTTATAAAGAAAATAATTATATTTGACCAGAACACACCAGTAATACTAAGGCATTGAATAAAATAAGATAAGCTGATATATATTTTAAATGTAATTGTCTTGTTTAAGATTCATACATAATGTAACCATCTAAAAGTGAAAGATAGAACCATGGGTTATATTTCAATTAGACTTTGCCTCATTGATCACTATGATCTTAAAATTGCAATTATTCTCCCCCTCAGTTCTTTGTTAGCTCTCTGAAAATGATGATGGATCATCTTTCATTAACATTAAAGGCTGTAGCGGGCTCATTTTCTAAGCTAGTGTGAAGCCCTGGTATCATATGAAACAAGACATCAAGAAGAATCCATCGATACCAAACATGTCATACTAGCTTACTGGGAAAGGGGCAAAATATTGCCCAGAATCTTTACTTTATTTGCCGTGACACTTCTAATCCCTAGAGCAAAAACCAAATACCTCACTTTTTCAGGTGTAATTTGTAGGTGGGAAAAATATATATCTTAGGTCAGTAAATGGTAAATGGCTGCATTTATATAGCGTTTATCCAAATCGCTTTACAATTTGTTCCTCAACATTTTACCCATTCACTCACACACCAACGGCGGAGGCGACCATGCAAGGTGCCGACCTGCTCTAAGGGAGCAGTTAGCGGTTAAGTGTCTTGCTCAAGATGAAGCGATAATTTTGCCAGTGGAGAGAAGATGTATGCATTTAGATTTGTTTGGCGACACTACACTGGTAGTGAGGAAATCTGAGGTTGGCATGAATAGCTTCCTTGTACTACCATTCGTTAAATAAATCTCCTGTACCTTTTGCGACACATATCTAAGAGAAAGACATTGAGTCCGGTCTCTCTCTCCTGCATCCTCTGAAGAACACTCTGCACACACAGGCAGTGCTCTGAGGTGTGAGAGGCAGGCGCATCGATGGGAACCATGAAACTGTTGCCATAGTTTTCATAACCATGTCCAGCAAAGTACAACAAGCCTGAAGACAAGGACAGACAAGCAATATATTAATATTCAGACACATTTATATTCTTAATACCCTCAAACCTACCCCTGAAATCACCATATCCTGGCAATATATTCTACTTTAATTTCATTGGCCAATAGAGCTGGTTTTGTTTGTAGCTTGTCAAAGCCTGTGAAGGACAACACAACAGGCTCAGAATGATTCTCTAAACGTGTAAGAGACCAACCATAGACTCCTTTGTCGAGCAGCAACAGGAACTCAGTCACTGCACTGTGCATCTCCTGACAGTTGAGGTCCAGCAGAGAGACCACTTTGAAGTCCAGCTGCCTGAGGAGGTTGGTCAGCTCGTGCACGTCAGCCATAGGAGCACACAGCTGAGGGACGTATAGGTAGTTCATGTTGCCCATCAGGAGAGCAACTTTGTCTGTGGCTGTGGTGGAAGGGGACAGGAGGTAGTGAGAGATAATCGACTCATCTCAAACCCTGCCCTCTTTTCTTGATCCTCCAGATTCAGATTCAGATTCCTTTATTGTCACTTATTTCAGTACTTTACAGCAAGAAAAGTGAAATTCTATTTATTGTGGTCCCTCGACCATAGCAGCTTCCAATAATAAAAATACAATCAATTTAGCATAGAATAAAATAAGATGACTAAAATAAAGATTACTATATACAGTTCTAAAATGTGTGCAGTGCAGATCAGGATGTAGATATTATACTTTATAAAATTGTAATAACAAAATGGCTATGTACAGTTCCAAAAAAAGTATGTTGTGTGATGTCACAACTGTCGCTGATTGGAGGATCAAGGAAAAGAGGGCAGAGTTTGAGATAGGTCAATTGAAGGATTACCTCTTAATTAAGTATTTTTTTTATACAGTCTTCACCTGCTATATGTTCATCGACTAGAGAGAGTTTGTAACAGCGTGGAGTAAGAAACTTTGTTCCCAAAACTCACCATAGAAAGTGGTCAAAGGCCTGACAGGGCTGGCACTGGCACCTATGGCAAACATACAGTACATTTTATGTTATTATTACCAAACAGAAATAGAAATGCTAGGTGACAGAATATAAAAAGGAGAAGGAGTTGTTAAAAAAAAAAGTACCTGCATTATGATCAACTTCTGCCCAGGAAGCCTCACTAAGGGAACTGGGGCCTGGAAAGGAACACACACACAAAGCAGGAACTTAGTCATGGCACACAGTCATAAACATGTTCTAACCCTAACCTTACATGTGTCATGGAGTATATTATGATATTTGTCTATTTTCTATTAAATATAAACAAGAGAATTATCTGTGGCACATATGAATACTTAAAAAAAACGTGAGGAGATATTGGAGCTCGGTCTCACCGACGTGGACCTGCACTGGATCGCTCCATGTCTCGTGGTACAGGTTGAACGCCCTGCAGCTGTACTGCCCCCTGTTAGCTGTGGTCACACAAGGGATCTGCAGGACACAGCACACAAGATACACACATTAACAGCTGTGGTCACACAACACAAGGGATCTACCGGACACAGCACACAAGATACATACAACACATTAACAGGGCATTCTCACAGACTAGTGTTATCAAGTGTTATCTGTCAACTGTCTCCTGACTTCCAGGACACACATAACCAAAAACATGTATTTTGATAAGATGCTGACAGACGCATATATTATGGCTCCCTCTATGACTTATCAAACTTTTTTTAAATGTATTTTTTACCGGGACAATGGTAGAAAAAGGGGGTACCACTGCGCTCAGACAGGTGCGTAGTCCAACATTAATTATGCAAAAAAGGGAGGTAGGGACCGCACTCGGAATATCGTTGTTTTTTTTAGTGTGACTGATGAAGGCCGGATGGCTGAAAACGTTTTGTGTCCTTTAAACAACTTGTAGAATAAAAAACAACGATATTCCGAGTGCGGTCCCTACCTCCCTTTTTTACCGGGACAATGCACATCAATCAACACTTTCAGCCACCATGCCACATCTATACTGTACCTGATAATGTATGTAAAAGCTAAATAGTATATTATGCTGTATTGTATTATGAATTAATTATGAGTAGGTATTGTTGTATTGTATTATGAATTTGATTAGGAGTATTTATTGTTGTATTGTATTATGAATTTGATAAGGAGTATTTATTGTTGTTTTAATTGTCTGTATGCCATGTGAATGTTGTGAGTGTAGAAAGTCTGTAACTGTATTTTACGTGTTATGGACCCCAGGAAGAATAGCACTGCTGTGGCTAATGGGGATCCAAATAAACTTAAACTTAAACCTCCTCTATGACCTCTTATCAAACCCATAAAGAAGGATTCAGTGCAGAATCTCAATCTGCACACATGCAGCCTGTACTGTAAATGCACTCACCCTCAGTGAGGGTGTCTTCTGCTGGGCCAGGGCCTCCATGTTGTGATACCACTGGTACTGGGCGGGAGGATTGGCCTCAGCGTGGCACTGCAGAAGCAGGGTGTCGCCCTCGGACACGGCCTGAGGCTGAGGCGTACGGACGATACGCAGACCACTCACGGACCCCGGGAAGACACTGCTGCTGCAGCCTGACACACCGACGTTCACCCAGACGGGATGGTTTGGTATCGACATCGGAGATGGTAGGGAATTAAATAAAAATAACATTAATTAAAAAAAAAAAAAAAAGGGAATCTGAGAGAAACCAGAAGAGCTGAGATAGAGAGTGAGAGCAAGATTCAGATTCAGATTCCTTTATTGTCACTTATTTCAGTACTTTACAGCAAGAACAGTGAAATTCTATTTATTGTGGTCCTCGACCATAGCAGCTTATATCTTAATAATAAGATAGATTCTTAATAATAAAATGAGATAGAAATACAATAAATTTAGCATAGAATAAAATAAGATGACTAAAATAAAGATTACTATATACAGTTCTAAAAGTGTATATCAGGATGTAGATTTATTATTATACTATATACATTTTAAATAAAAAAAGATGGCTATGTACAGTTCCAAAAAAAAGTGTGTGTGTAATGAGTAATGTGCAAGTAATTTTAGCAGTGCAAAATGCAATGTGCAATACGGTTGTCAGCCGTAGAGAGAGAAAAAGAGAAAGAAAGAGAGACACACACCAAAGGACATTTAGTAGGTCTTCTACCAACTCTACAGTACCTGGACTGGAGCCTCCTGGGTGAGTCAAGCGGACGTGAGCCCACTGTGAGAAGGTACAGTTATCTCCATAGTTCACTCTGCAGATATAGTGACCCTGGTGGACAGAGGCCAAGGCGCGGAGCACCAGTTCTGGAGCACTGCCAGCACCCCCCAACATCTACAACAAACAAGAACAGGCTTTATACAACTGCATATTATATCCATCTTCAGGGTTCCCACAGACATTGCAAAAGGAAATTCAAGGACTTTTAAGTACTTTTCCAAGCACTATTTTTTTTATTTTCAAGGATGTCACTCGAAGGATACAATTCACTTTTTAATGCTGTTTTTTAAAGCATCTTCTCGGCCTGCTTGCCAGCTAGAGCATCACATGCGAAGAAGAAATGAGGAAAAGCAGTTGGAGCGCGCGAGACAGCGACTCGTCAGATTTGTATTAAAACAGATTCAGAACAATTTGATCATGGATGAACAAAACATTCAATGCGAATGGTTGATTTGAATTTCAAGGACTTTTTAAGCACCTTGTTAGAAAAATTGCTGTTTTCAAGGAATTCCAGGCCTTGACTTTCTTTGGTTGAAAATCAAGCACTTTAAGCACTTCAAGGACCTTGTGCGAACCCTGGCAAGCACCATGAACACATCTTCAACTGATTAGCTGCAATATAATAACCATATACCATGACCTGTCGTGAGCTATTTCTTAAATGTAATACAAGTGCTGTTCCACTGTGGTGCATTCATTCACATATCAGCTCAGTATAAAATACAATATCCAGTATTAGACTTGGGCCCAGCCCATCTCTAAGGCGGCTTTCACACTAGAGACCGGTTTTAACACTGTTTTAAAAAATCAAACTTTGAAATTCACTGACCTGGTTAAATTCAGCGCAAATTATGTTTAAAGTAATTCAATAATACAGTGCAGAGTAACAGAAATTTCATATTCAGAAAATGTTCACAGGTATCTACGGGTTAAGAGGGAAACTGGAACAGTGTCACTTTGCAACAGCCTGCATGAGACGTTAACATTTTGTTAAAATATTAGGAAATTTAAAAGCAGTTATAATAATAATAATAACTTTATTTGTATAGCACTTTTCATACAGAGGTTGCAGTTCAAAGTGCTTCACAACAGTAAGAAATACAGGCATAAGCTAGCATAAAAATTCAAAATGTAAATACAAAGAGATAGAGAGGTAGCAAGGTTAGGCAAATCACAGTTCTTCAACAATACAAATAGTAAAATAGAATAGATTAGATAGAGTAAAAAAGTACGGTTTGATTCAGTTTAAAATAGGCTAAAAATAATAAGATGGAACGGACAGTAAAAAGTGTGATAAGATTGTTCAATAAAGAAAAAAAATATATATATATATAACAACAGAGCAGTGTATCACTCTTAGTACTTTGAGTTTCCATTGATCTTAACACTTTGAGTTTCTTTACAAAGTACAGTTCTAAGTTACCTTATATAACAACAGAGCAGTGTGTCGCTCACAACAACAGAGCATCACTCTAACATCATAGAACCGACATATGAATTTCATTGGAAGTGTATGAAAGTAGGTAGGGTAAGAATATAGCAAGCCCAATAGGCTCTCTGTTTACAGTTTGATTCAGTAATACAAATAATAAAAATAGTTTAAAATGATTCAGTTTAAAAATAGTCATCAGTAAGAAGTAAAAAGTGTGATAAAATAGTTCTCTTAAAATTACAGTGCATACAGTAGGAGGTAGTGAGATAAAATTAGCATAGAACCGACACATGAATTTGATGTGTATGTGTATAAAAGTAGGCAGGGTAAGAATAGTGCAGGTAAGTACAATTTGTGTCAGGATATCCCTGATGTTTCTATAATAATATTTCCCCTTGCCACTAGGTGGTAGCAGATATCTATCTTCAAATATTTGCCTGCATTACCCCACAGTGAAATGCCTGAGCAAAGAGATTTTTTTTAAGCTGTCTTTTAAAGATGTCTAGCGAGTTGGCTTCTCTGATGTTTTGGGGTAGTTTGTTCCACAGTTTTGGGGCATAGTTGATAAAGGCTGCATTACCGATCCTCTTTTGACTGTTTCTGGGAGCCTCTAGTAGTCCAGCAGCTGATGATCGCAGTGTTCTTGCTGGTGTGTAATTTATTAGAGTGTTGGCGATGTAGCTAGGTCCCTGTCCATTTAGAGCTTTGTATGTAAGGAGAAGGACCTTAAAGTCAATTCTAAATGTTACAGGAAGCCAGTGTAAAGCAGCTAAGACTGGACTAATGTGCTCTCTCCTTTTGGTTCTAGTTAGCAGTCGGGCTGCAGAGTTTTGGATTAGCTGAATCCTCTCTGTGGTTTTCTTATGGAGACCTGTGAAAAGTGTATTACAGTAGTCTAACCGGCTAGATATGAATGCATCAATTAGCTTCTCAGCATCGTTCTGATTAATAAATGGTCGTACTTTTGCTATATTTCTGAGATGGAAGAACGATGTTTTCGTCACTTTGCTAATATGAGAATTGAAGTTCAGTTCTGAATCTATGATAACCCCAAGACTAGTGACCTCAGATTTGATCCAAGGGGTTAGTCCTCCCAGGTTCTTTATTAATGTTTCTTTTTTAGTTTTGGGGCCGATAATTAGAATTTCAGTTTTGTTCTCGTTTAGTTTCAGGAAGTTCTTACTCATCCATTTATTTATTGCCAGTGAGCAGTCTGTAATGGAGCTAATCGCTGTATCATTTGGTTCAGCAGATATGTACAGTTGTATTTCATCCGCATAGCTATGGAAATCTACATTATGTTCTCTGATGATATCACCCAGCGGTAACTTCCTTGTGCAACTCCATAGTTGTTGTCGTATATATCAGACATGTGATCTCCTAGTTTAACATAGAATTTCCTCCATCTGATGTATGTTTTAAACCAGCCTAGCACATGTTCTGAGAAACCGACATGGTTTTCAAGACGATCGATTATAATATCGTGATCGATTGTATCAAATGCTGCACCGAGATCTAGCAGGATAAGGATGGAGATCTTATTCTCGTCAGAGTTTAGCCTGAGGTCACTGATTATTTTGGTGAGGGCAGTTTCAGTGCTATGGTATTTTCTGAATCCCGACTGAAATTCTTCTATGATGTTGTTTTCTTCAAGAAAGGAATCTATTTGAACTGAAACTATCTTTTCAAGTACTTTACTAATGAATGGTAGGTTGGATATTGGACGATAATTTTCCATTACATTACTATCCAAGTTTTAGTAATGGCTTTACAGGGCTTGAAACACTATTAAACACCCGTTTGAAGAAATCTGTAGGTATAGGGTCAATGTCTGAGGTGGAGGAGTTACATTCTGAGACAGTTTTGCAGAGTACATCTAATGTGATGCATGTGAATCTTCTCATGGTAATTATAAACAAACACTCTTGAACAAATACATGAAAGAGGAAAATCTAGAGTAGTACCGTTATTTATTTATTTTTTTTTATCTACTTTTTCTCCCCAATTTCGTATTGTCCAATTCTACCCTCCCCTGTCTCGAACGTTGTTAGGCCATGCCTCCCACAAGCCGGCTGCAATGTGGACGAAGCCTTGCATCACGTGTCCCCTCCGGTACTCGAGGAGGCAGCCGTCGCATCTTTTCACCTGCACAGCGCGAACTCTCAGCGGCGAGGGTCTGCGTGGGAGGGACACGCCGCCCCTGTCGCTTCCTGATTCTACTGTGCAGGCACACCAACCGACCTGTAGGAGTCGCTGTCCACAACATCCGATCCCCACCCACCAGCTTCCCACCCCCTAATACTGCCAATTGTATTAGTATGAACGACCAGCCAAGCTGGTAGCAACGCGAGCTCGAACCCAGCATCTCCTGCGTTGGTGGCGAGCGCCTTGCCCACTGCGCCACCTAGCCGCCCTAGTACCGTTACTTCTTATGATTATGACATTATATTCCTTGCAAATACTGCTATCCTTTCTTCTCTCAGTTTCTTCTTTTTAGAGTTTTTCCTTTTTTTTATCATTTACTATAGATAGAGAGCAAGAATCTGTGAATTGTGTAAGGAAGGGGCGGGACTAGATAAGCACTGCTACTTTCTGCCCCTTCTCGAACCAAATTCTATGTTTTGGTTTATTTAAATTTTTATGTGTGCATGTGTATGTATATTGTTTTTGCTTTTATCAATTTGTTGTGATAGTTATGTGTGTTGGTTTGAGATAAATAAAAATCAATAAAAAAAAGAAAATCAATTAGTAATGCACTCAGGCACGGATCAATGAATGTGGTCCCCGGTATGGTTCATGTGTACTCGGGTACAGTTCATGTGTACTCGGGTATGGTTAATGTGTACTTGGGTATGGTTCAGTCATGTGTACTCGAGTACAGTTCATGTGTAATCAAGTATGGTTTGCCATTGACCTGAAGTGTACTCGGGTACGGAACAACATTACTAGTGTGAAAATTGGCCAAAAAAAATTATAATAACACAAAAGCCTGTTGTGTTGTTTTCGTTTATCTTTTCTTCATCCTCGGATTTGAGTGTACAACATTGCAGGTTTTTTGTATAATATGTGCTGTTATATTTGAATGTTTTATACATTTTATGTATTTTGATTTGTTTTCAAGTGTACTTAGTGCTGCATTTGAATGAAAAACACCAATAATAACAGTAGTAGTAGTAATACTACTACTACTAGTACTACTACTACTCCAACCAAGCATTTCACTGTAATGTACATGTACCTTATATGTGACAAAAGAAACGTGAACTTCTACTACTAATAATAATAATAATAAGAATACAGTAATAATAATAACAACTATACTTGTGCTATCAGTGGCTGGCAACTGGGTATATCACCATAATGGCCTGGATCCTCAATGAAACCTAATGGTTTGGCCTACCAACTGTCTTTACATAACATTTAAAAAATGGTGGTCCCTAGAGGTCAAATGAAAAGCTTCACAGCCTTCTGTGCTATATTGTAGGACAAACATATTTGTCCAGGTTTGGTACAATAGTTCATGAGTACCTCCACTTCTTTGTATTTTTAAATGATAAACCAAATGTAGGCACTATCCAAACTACATACTGTCAGCAGGGGGCGGAAGAGGGACTGTGGAACAGACTGCTGAAGGCCTGCAATCCAGCTGCCATGGGCCATGTTTAGAAATGTGGACAACCCCCCCCCCCCCCCCCCCCCCCCCCCCCCACCCCCAAAATTGGAATTGTCAATAGTATTGTTGTAATAGTTAATTGCATATGGAAGTTTAGAGCCCATATTAAAGCTTATTACTCCAAGCCGTCCGCGTCCAAATCAATGATTATTCAGTATCAACATTAGAACTGACCTGAAACTTTGACACCGGATCTCATTGAAACTTCATAATGGTGAAATGTAAAAACTGACTGACCTCCTCCTTGCCTCTGAACCACTGGTAGCCCAGTCCAGGGGGACCAGTCGCTCTACACGTCAACACCACCCTGCCCCCCTCTGAGACCTGCTGGGACTGGGGCTGCACTGTGATCCGGATCTGCTCCGTCACTGGGCAACACACACACACACACACACACACACACACACACAATTTGCTGGATACGGGTATCTGCAGGTCCAGCCTTTCTCACCCACAAATGAGAACCTGACAATCACATGTACAGGTTTGAATACTCACCAGAATATCATGTTTCTTTTGGGATCAAGACAGGCTTGTTACAATGTTACAATCAAAGACAACTTTCTACAGACCTAGACTAAATGCCCCCCCCCCCCCCCCCCCCCCCTTGGAAAATGCTCATAACATCAACATTTGCCTTGAGTACGAAATGTGAAAATAAAAAAATAACTAACCTTACTGCCCATGCACTTGTCCTAATATACTAACCTACACTGTAGCACTCAACACTTTGATGAACATTGTTACTCAGCTGATTTGAGTTGTGCCCTTCCTGATGACCTGTCGTACAGAACTTGTAAGTCGCTTTGGATATAAGCGTCAGCTAAATTACTAAATGTAAATGCATGATTATAAAATACATGTAAATATAGGCACCACAGTGGACTGTAGCTTTACCTGTGGCAGTGAGGTACAGCACGGCAGCCTGGTGCTCCATCTTCTTCAGGCTTTGGAGCAGAAAGGCCAGGGAGCAGGAGCGATCAGCGAGCCTGGCCAGGAGGAAGCGCCCTGGGCTGCCTGTAGCACTCAACACCTGGAGCGAGCAGCTCGTCAGCTCATTCTCACTGCAGGGAAGTCAAGATATTGCTCATACTGTAAATTCATATTTTTTAAAGTGCTAAATTGCCAGATTACACACAATGTGCCTTTCTTTGCACAACCCCTCTGAGACACACATAGTGCAGGGTTAGCCATTTGTATTGTCCCTGGAGCAAGTATGGATTCAGTGTCTTACTATTGAAGCACACTTTGACAGGGATAGACTCTGGGATGGCAGTCAGGGATCCACTGCATTACTTTCCAGTTATCTCACATAGGGCCTGGACACCTCGTCACCATTACGACTGTAAACTACTAACGAGTCGGTCGTAATCAACCAGTACCTGCTAAGGGGTCTGACCCTTTAGCTCAGCTGGTTAGTGCGGCCGCCTGTGTGGATCATATGGTCCCAGGTTCAAATCCACTCGGTCACACTACTATCTAAACACACAATCTGTGTATGACCTCTATCAGCATTACCATACAAGCCTCTGTAAGACTATGTGAAAAAGCCTGCAAAGCCATTACGCGGCCAGTCTCTGACATGTTTGAAGATACTTTACCTGCAGTGGAATCGAGGCTGTTCATTCACTACATTGGCAAGCTGCCTCCATCCACAAGTGGCATTGTCCAGCATCTCAGCCAGCCTGCTTAGAGTTCCTTCACTCAAAGTCCCAAGGCTCAGGTTCCAGTCTGCCATCTCCTCCTTGTGAGTGACCACCGACAATCAAATTGGCTGGATAAGGATGCACAGTGCACACACAACATGAAATAATTTGTGCATTAAATTGTTCCGGCCTGTGAGTTCATTACAATTCAGACAGTGGCTCTATTGGGTGCCAGTCACGACTTTGATTGGCAGCCAGTCATGATGATGACATGTTGTAAACAGTGGACACATTGTTGCACTTGTTATCACCGTGACTGGTACATGGAAGAAGCTAGAGCATTTCATATGCTTTCCCTCGTGTTTTTACCAATGAAATGCATGTTGTCAAGCAAAATTAAGTTACATAATAACACTTTATACCCACTGGTCATTTAATAATAAAAACGGAATCTATATTTTCGGCAGCTGTATTATTCGAATACTTGATTTGCAATGTCTATTCGCTGCTTCCGCCACCACCAGTGTTGACAAACATTCACGCAGCTTATATTCCTCACATATTAAGTGACCTACTCACCAACTCTGCAGTGATGTTCGAGATTGTTTTTAAGAGAAAGATTGTCCAGTGAATTAGATCAAATTAACTACGTTTCAAAACCCCACTTCATACTTCCGAGTGTGCGAATGATGTGTTTGTCGGGCGGTTACTTCTCATTTTCGGTTCCTCATTTCTGTCATCCCCGGTAGACCTGCTCATTTGCATAAAGCACTGGTTTGCCATTCGAGACAGCTGGCTGCAGTTTACCTTCACCTGTACCGTCCGTTGGTCATATGTTGTGTATGTCATAAATGTCACTATGAATTGAAAATGGAGGACCCTGATGTAAACAAGACAAACGTCTTTCTCTGGTCTGCATCCCCTTAACAATTGTGTGTATTGAGCTGTACTGTATTGTACCCATTCTGCAATCTGTTAAATAAAGTTTTCATTCATTCATTCATAGAATCATACCATTTAAAGCCCAGCGGATCCATTCATAATCTATTAATGTATCATACATTACTGTAAGGCAAACCATGACATAGCTCCTTTGTTATCTTAGTAAGACGAGATTCAAGAGATGTATTCGTCACATACATACACACGAGACATGTAGTGAAATGAAGGTGGCCACAGCAAACATTAAGGTCAAAGTAATTTGTTTGTATTTATTAAACAAAACAATAATTGTGGCATGGAAATTGAATAACATGTAACTCAGCTTTTGATCAATGAAATAATAGTTGAACACAATCAAATTATTCTAATTACACGTTTTCTAATATATTCTGTACACCAATCAATCTAATCTTTCTCTCCGTTGGCCATATTCACATGGCAGCTATTTTGCTCTTATGTCGTGTTCAGGTTGGGTTCCTTTCCACCCTGTTCCCACAATGGCTGCCGTCTGAATATGGTCAATACAGTGAAATGGTAAATGTGGACTGTTTTATTCCAAGTAAAATCTTCTCTAAACCCTAAACAACTTATTATTTCCCCCCCCAAAACCAGGACCACCATATGACATGTTCAATGTATGACCAAGTTCAAGTTGGTTTAATAGCAGTTTGATCAAAGTTTACAAAAGGCTTAGAATTCACTAAAAACGTGTTATATCTCCTGCTGTACCCCATCACGCATTAGTCTCTCTGTGGAGTCTAGAGCACCCAGCTCTACAGGAACAGAGCGGCCGATCAATGTCGGGTAGAGGCCCTAAAACTTCTTCCCTTTGTTTAGTCTGTTGAAACGCCACATGTGCTCCTTCCTCAGAACCTTCACGTACTCCCAGGTGTCTGGTTCCAACTCAGTGAGCTTCTTGGGAGGCCCTAGATGCAACTGGAACAGCCTGGGTGAGGGACAAAGGAGAGAGACGAACAAATAGATTAAGTGTTGAATCAAACTGAGGTGCACTGAGACAGCAGCACTATTATGGTCTATTTTACACTAATGAAATATACATTTTACTCCATTTTGTCTTCTTCTGAAGAAAGAAGCATTGCTAGGTTATGGGTGCCTTATCCTCCCGACATGTTGGTATTTGTTGGAACATATCTCAGCCAATCACAATGAGAGATCTGAGCTAACTGTTGTATAGGCCTACTTCTATTTATTTCTTTTTTCTTAACAAGGTAAGTGTTCGATAGATCAGACATCTAAACTGTTTAGATAAGGCTATTATTTGCCTCTTAGTTAGAGGCTAGCTACATTTATTCCAGTGTGTGAGGTGAAGATGAGGTGAAGTCCAGATTGGTGAAGTCGTGTGCGGC
The DNA here is from genome assembly GCF_963971535.1 of Notolepis coatsorum. NCBI lineage: Eukaryota > Metazoa > Chordata > Actinopteri > Aulopiformes > Paralepididae > Notolepis > Notolepis coatsorum. The sequence goes on from NC_140167.1 coordinate 87,211,470, forward strand.
TTTGCAACCAGATGCATGTGGGTCGCTGTGCTACATAAATGGTAAATGGTGCATTTATATATTACTTTTATACAAAGCACTTTAATAATAATATAATACATTAAAAAAATGTATTAAATCAATTAAAGTGCTTTAAAATTTTGAAAACAAACAAAACTGCAAAGCTCCAGTTCCTTCTTTTTATTCTTCCTTTGACCTTTTTCTCCCATCACCCCAATTTAGTTGTTATGCCAATTCCCCCCTGGTCGTTGCACTACCCCACTGTCAGTCTGGGGAGGTTATAGACTACCACATGCCTCCTCTGTTGATCTGGGGAGGTTATAGACTACCACATGCCTCCTCTGTTAGTCTGGGGAGGTTATAGACTACCACATGCCTCCTCTTTCAGTCTGGGGAGGCTATAGACTACCACATGCCTCCTCTTTCAGTCTGGGGAGGCTATAGACTACCACATGTCTCCTCTGTCAGTCTGGGGAGGTTATAGACTACCACAGGCCTCCTCTTTCAGTCTGGGGAGGCTATAGACTACGACATGCCTCCTCTTTCAGTCTGGGGAGGTTATAGACTACCACAGGCCTCCTCTTTCAGTCTGGGGAGGCTATAGACTACCACATGCCTCCTCTGTTGGTCTGGGGAGGTTATAGACTACCACATGCCTCCTCTGTTGGTCTGGGGAGGTTATAGACTACCACATGCCTCCTCTGTTGGTCTGGGGAGGTTATAGACTACCACATGCCTCCTCTGTTGGTCTGGGGAGGTTATAGACTACCGCATGCCTCCTCTGTCAGTCTGGGGAGGCTATAGACTACAACAGGCCTCCTCTTTCAGTCTGGGGAGGCTATAGACTACCACAGGCCTGCTCTGTTGGTCTGGGGAGGTTATAGACTACCACATGCCTCCTCTGTTGGTCTGGGGAGGTTATAGACTACCACATGCCTCCTCTGTTGGTCTGGGGAGGTTATAGACTACCACATGCCTCCTCTTTCAGTCTGGGGAGGCTATTAGACTACCACACGCCTCCTCTTTCAGTCTGGGGAGGTTATAGACTACCACATGCCTCCTCTGTTGGTCTGGGGAGGCTATAGACTACCACATGCCTGCTCTTTCAGTCTGGGGAGGTTATAGACTACCACATGCCTCCTCTTTCAGTCTGGGGAGGTTATAGACTACCACAGGCCTCCTCTTTCAGTCTGGGGAGGCTATAGACTACGACAGGCCTCCTCTGTTGGTCTGGGGAGGCTATAGACTACCACAGGCCTCCTCTTTCAGTCTGGGGAGGCTATAGACTACCACAGGCCTCCTCTTTCAGTCTGGGGTGGCTATAGACTACCACAGGCCTCCTCTTTCAGTCTGGGGAGGTTATAGACTACGACAGGCCTCCTCTGTTGGTCTGGGGAGGCTATAGCCTACCACAGGCCTCCTCCGATACATGTGGAGTCGTCAGCTGCTTCTTTTCACCTGACAGCGAGGAGGTCATGTAGGTGCTGCATCTCTCTAAATCGTCACCGCGAACATCATTATCCACATTATCCCATTTTCACTTGCACAATATTAACAACACAAAAGCCTACACGTAGTTGCACCGTGGGTCTGGACAATTGTGGTAGTTTAAACTGCCACATCGTAATTCAAAATCCCTGCCTTATCGGAGAGAGAAATCAATATTAAAAGACCTTGTTCAAGGTAATGAACATGTGCGTGCATCAAAGTGTAAGATGGTTAATTTGTCATCTATCCTTTTTGCACAAAACTCTTGTTCTAGGATAGTTACCATCCTCTATTTAGCATGATGCTGCTCATGATTAGAATGTGGATAGTCTTTCCCTGATAGTATATTAGCCATGTTAATAGTATTTATGTTGAGTAGGCTATACTTTATTTCTGCAATTGCAATCACTCTTAATGTTTAAATAATATTTAGCCCAACTAATCTCTATTAATGTTTGGCTTACACATATATTGTATTCTATTTTATTTAGAACCACACATAGGCTATATAGATTTGGAGAGATTGAACAGCAACAATATTCACTTACATTTACAAATTTTAGGTGTTAATGAAGCCAGCATAGCAGTATGGATAGCTGTGGTGGATAAGATAAAGGAACGCATATAAATTGGGAATTTTCTGATGCTGAATGAAGTAGTGGATGTATAGTCCAAGTGGGGGTCCTGAGGGGGAGGGGGGGGGGGGGGGGGGGGGGGGGGCGAGCAAGAGCCCATGTATTGTTTTTTTTTTTTTTTTTTTATCCACTTTTTCTCCCATTTTCTATATTTTCTCCCATCCCAATTTCGTATCATCCAATTCAACCCTCCCCTGTCACGGACGCTGTTTCTTGCCTCCCACAAGCCGGCTGCAATGTGGACTAAGTCATACATAGCACAAGTCCCCTCCGGTACTTGAGGTAACAGCAGTCGCATCTTTTCACCTGCGCAGCTCGATCTCTCAGTGGCGAGGAGTAACGCGTGGGAGGCTCACGCTGCCCCCGACACTTCCTGATTCTACTGCGCAGGCGCACCAACCGACCTGTAGGAGTCGCTGTCCACAACGCCCGATCCCCACCCATCAGTTTCCCACCCCCTAATACGGCCAATGTGTATTAGTACGGACGACCAGCTAAACTGAAAGCAAATGTGGAGCGCTGGGATCGAACTGACGAGCCCAGCGTCTCCAGCATTTTGTGGCGAGCGCCTTGCCCACTACGCCACGTAGCCGCCTTGTATTTATTATTTTTATGTCTTTTAATCTACTTTCATTCTGATTTAATTACTGGACTGTCATTATTGTTATTATTATTTCTGTTATTGTCCTGTGATTTATCGTTGATTATTACTGTTACTGTATAGTTTGTCTTGTTTCATGTTAAAGAAAAGGGAAAATAAAAAACATTTGTTCAAAAAAAAAAAAAACATTTACATTACATTTTACATTTAGTCATTTTCTGTACGACAAGTGAGCAGGAAGGGTACAACTCTTTCAGCTGAGTAACAATGATCATCAAACAGTGCTGAAACTTGGGTGCTGCAGTATTGAGTGCATAGACATAAGACATATTAGTATATTAGGAAGAGTGCACTTATTATATAGTTATTAACGAGTGAAGATAGGATGCGTGTGAAGACAGGAATACATCTTTAAATTTGGACATGGACTACATGTGTGTGGTTGCACCGGTCAGATATTAGCACCTGTTATAGACCTCTCCTACTTTTGTAGAGTGACTGCTCTGTAAAGCTAGACAGGACCCTTTGGGTGAAGAGCAGGTTCAGTTTACACGTTATTCTGAGTATCACGCATTTAATAAAGAAAAGACAGTTGAAATGTTGAAAAGGAAGTGAGGACAGGAGACAGGAGACATAAATAGTTAGGCCCAGATCATGATGAGCAAGGAAACGAGAACATTTGATAAAATAATTGAATAAATATGAGCTCCTCTTACCACTCTGGGTATTCCGCTTCAGGTTTCAGCTTGGGATCCTCTCCTAGCTTGAGGATGTTGGCCCCCACAGCATGGGTTGTGAGCCTCACATAGTCTTTACAAACTTCTGGGCCTTTCTGGACGTCTTTCGTCATGCTCTTCTTCCCTTTAGTTGCTGGGGCAGAAGAGGAAACTCAAAATTGTGAGAGTGGCACACTTGATATTCACAGTATTCTCATTCTCATGACGTGTCATGCCTTTCCTTCCAATATGGAGCTATGCCATAAACACAGTAAGTCAAACTTTATTTGGATAGCTCCCTTCTCAGCACGAGTGCACAGAGTGGTTCACAGCATTTTTAAAACACAGCTCATTGGTCGAGTGTCATGTTATGGGATTACAGTCACGGATGCCGTTTGCATACAGGGGCCTGTGAGGTGACCCATTGGGGACTTATAGACATTTACCAAACTGAGTATGTGAAGGCTCCTTTAAGACTCAGGGTTCAAGGTGCACATGGGGGGGGGGTCTGGGAAACGAGCACAAGAGAGTTTTGAGTTTACCGGCTCTGTTGGCTGTAGAATTTTATGTAACCAGTGTCGTGATTTATTTATGTTGGGAAAGTAAATGGGATTTGACCTTCTACGCATCTCCTTATTCCTGCATTCCTACAATGTTACTTTTCCTGGTTCATTTCATTGACTTGACTGATTGTTGAACGAAAGTACACGTGTCAGAACTGTGTCAGTTCACAATAGGTTTTGAAAAGGTAACATATAATAACTGAATTCATCTTCAGTCTTCTCTTCACCCAGGAAAATAAAGGGCTTTTCACAGCTTTTCTCCCCGAGTGTTTGTAGAATGTTCGTAGATAATATTTGTGTGTAAATCACGTTTTAAATATAGACTGTTTTACTCGAATCGCTAGGGGAACAGTTTGGACCCAATTGTATTCCCTGTCAGTTATTGCATTATTATTAGCACACATTGCAACAGGATATACACTTGGGTCTGTTTATAATGTTTATGTTGTCAAGATGAAACCTTCCACTGTATTTGTAAATCTGGTATGTCATAAATGTATAGATGTAGCAGTACTGTCTATCTGTATGTCATGTATGTCATATATGTTATGATGAATTGAAAATGGAGGACCCTGATGTAAACAAGACGAAAGTCTTTCTCTGGTCTGCATCCCCTTAACAATTGTGTGTATTGAGCTGTACTGTCTGTATTGTACCCATTCTGCAATCTGTTAATAAAATGTTCAATCAATCAATCAATCCATAGACTTTTATCCTGCACCGAAACATAGAAAGGGGGTAACGTTAGCAAGACATGTTTTCACCTAAAAACGCATAGAAATCACTTAAGTGGGACACAAGAAAAGGATGATGATAGGCAGACATGCCCTGACCAACTCACCAACTTTCTTTGCGTATCCGCGGGTCGGGATTCTGCATACAAGGTTACTCATATAAATCCCAGTTGTTTTGTTGCTTGTTGTAATGCATGTCCTTATTATTACTTGCCTGAATAAGCTGTACCCTGACATCTTTATTTTAGGTTACTGAACTAAACAGTCCACTGCCACCGTGCCTTTATTTGTTTGACATTCACACGTTTAGCTTCCGGTTTGGTTTAAATATTATGCACTACTGCCTCTGTGGCTGGGAGGACACAGTGCAGCCAGACGTCTTGAGAAGCATGCAGCTGCAGAGCCGCAGAGCCAGCTGCGCTACCCACCCAATGGCTGAATTGGAGTATTGCACTGTGCGGGCACAGCTGTGAGATCCGCGCGAGGCCAGAGGATGTACATAGATACTGTATGAGTAAATTAACTATACTTTTGCTCACACAATATCTTGAATGAATGCGTTTATTTATTTCGAACATAAATTGAAAATAAATAATAATAAAAAAACAAGTAATAAACAGATTAAAAAACAAACAAGCAGGAGTAGGAGGATGAAGTGTAAACGTATGTATTCCTACCCCCTTGATTGATTGATTGATTGATTGATTGATTGATTGATTGATTGATTGATTGATTGATTGAACACTTTATTAACAGATTGCAGAATGGGTACAATACAGTACAGCTCAATACACATATTGTTAAGGGGATGCAGACCAGAGAAAGACTTTCGTCTTGTTTACATCAGGGCAGTGGCGTCTTTTCAATAAAAGGCAAGGTATGGCGAGGAGGGAGGATTTTTTTGTCAAATCAGTTGTGCAATAGTCACTTTTGGTGAGTTGTTTCTATACAATTCAGTTATATGACATTTAGGTATGACACAGGACTACACAAGCATTTTTTGTATAGAAATGTGTCAACAGACTAAAGCAGGGAACCACAATATTTTGCATACGAATTATGCAGAATGTAATATCATAACTGTCTGTAGCACCCTGAATATAGGGCTATTATTCAGAAGTGCTGACTTGCCTTTTATCTCCCCTTGGTGCACCAAGACATATTAAATAGTTCCATTGATATTCCCTCGAACAATGACGCGGGTTTCTCCTTCTCCTACCGGCTGGAATATGGATTATAAACAGTAACACTGGATCATATTCTATCCACTCAGTCCTTCCTGTGGGGCTTAGTTGGTGGTCCAGCAGGGGGCGGCGGTGGCAGGCGGAGCGCACGAGAGAGACGGAGAAGGAAGCAAGTCAACAGGAACGGAAGTGAGGAGGAGCGCTCTCTTCGAGATTGGACTTGGATGTGATCGTCGTGTCTCGACAGAGCCCCCGTTGTGGACCACACGGGCGAACGTATTGAACTTGAGTATATGACGGGTTATCCTAGAAGTATCCGTGATAGTGCGTGAGTAAGAGAAACCGAACCCAAGGACTAATGTCCATAGATAGCGTGTTATAGTAGCAGTGTGTGCAGTATATTTAGCATGCTGCTAACGGCTATATTGACTCCAGTATACACCGGGCGCGAGGCGCTGAAGAGACCGGTGGTGTAGCCAGCCACGTTGCGTAACAGTATAACCGTATAGCAGGAGGGCTGTTTGGGACCCAAAGAGTAGCTTCAGTTAAGGTAGGGCTAGAGTATTGCTGCGCGTCTACCCAGCACTGGCCGTCAACAACCAGTCTTCGCCGGCGTTCGATGTCTGCTCTGCCCGGCTGTCGTCAGCCCAGCACGGGAGTTCTTCTCGTCCAGCAGAGGTCGCCATCACCCAGCACACGCTCTCAGCCCGCTACTGCCCCTCTGATCCAGCCCCGCTTGCTAGCGCCCGTGACGAGAGCGTTCAACGCCATCTTGCTACCCGGACGGTGGTGGCGCGGCGAGGCAGCCATCTTGGTTGAGTACAGTAGAGCAGGGCTATTCAACTGGCGGCCCCCGCGGGATGATTCTGACCGACCCGCCAAAGATTACATGATAATAAAAAAAAATAAAAAAAATTTCATGTCAACGTTAACACGCACAATTGAGCCAAAAGTCACTCAATTAATGACAGATTTCATTGATAAATTGAGGGAAAACTTTGCAAGTCGATTTGATGAATTTGACATGTCCAGAGAATTGATGCATTTTGTGAGCAACCCATTTGCCAATGTAGCTGCTATTTCCACAAAAGGACAAGAGTTCCTTGCATCACTTCACATTGATGAAGGTCTCCTGCAACTTGAAATAATTGACATGCAAGCATCATCTGCTCTGAAGCAGGCACTTGAGAATGAATCCACCACAACATTTTGGATAAAGTGTATTCATGTCAAGACATTCCCCAAAATGAAAACGCTGGCAATATCTGTGCTAACAATGTTTGGCTCAACATACACCTGTGAATCCAGTTTCTCTCACATGAATGCCATTAAAACAAGCAACCATGCCTCCTTGACAAATGAGCATTTGCATCACTGTTTGCGGGTAGCCCTCACTTCCTATGAACCCTCTTTCTCTGCCATTGCCCAGTCAAAGAAGTGCAATCGCTCTCATTAGATGTGTGTATGTAGGCTAGGCCTGTCTGCCCCCCACCCCCCTGATGTTTGAGAGTTAAGAGTGGACAATAAGTGCTAATAAGATGCTGTGATTTGCTGTTGTTGCACAGACATGAAGCACTTTTTCATAAGCTCAGCTGCACTATAAATGTGTTTTTTTGTTCAAGTGTTGATGTTAGAATGTTCAGATGCACATCATGCACTTGTTTGTTTTTTATTTTATTTTTATATTGAAATGTTGAAGAGGAGATGTTGCAGTTGTTGCACAGTCATAAATGAAGCACTTTTTGCAGGAGATGTTGCAGATGTGGCACATAAATGAAGCACTTTTTTTGAAAAGTATACTACTTTTGCAATGTAGTTAAATAAAAGTTGTGAAAATGTGGTTGCGTGTTGTGTCAAGTGTACATATATTCATAGCACGGGGAGGCGCCGTGGCAGTCCGGCCCCTGGCCCCTTGGGTTTCTGACAATGTGGCCCCCTGAACAATTTAGTTGAATAGCCCTGCAGTAGAGCGTCAGTGCTCAGGATCTTATTGCAAAGTACACAGTGTGATGCGGCCTGCGGGTGAAGCTAACGGTGCTAAATCCAGTTCATAGGGGTACCCCATAAACATTACATGCCGGCATTAGTATAGGACTATTGTTTTGGTAAAGTGGGCCCACCTTTTGATTTCCTTTGAGTGTGATAACGTGTTGGTTCTTTAATAATAATTTCCCATCCAATTACCCTTTCCCTGTGGGGAGGTTACAGACCTGAGGTATTATCCCTACCATATAATTAAAGCCTGATAGAGGTATTAGACATGGTACTGACCCAGACATGGGTGATGAGTCAAACACATTGAAGTATATTATCCCTGGTACTAACCCAGAGGTGGGTGTATAATATACGTGTCTATAAGGTATTGAGTTACAAACTGAGCAATAGTAGGACTTCATTCCATTCGACCACTCCTACTGAACCGTACAAAATAACATAAAACATTAGATGGGGTTCTGTGTGCGTGTCCATTCCTGTGCCCAGTATTAACCATTTTGGTGTGGGTAACGTTACTACAATTAACCCCTTCCTATCCAACTTTCCCCTTGTCATTATAAGGTTTCTAGTGGTCATCAAGGGAGGGTACTGCTTGCGGGAGGAACAAATCTATTTATGCATATCAGTCACTAGGTGTGGGAGGGTTAACGGCGAGGTATTCAGGGAAGTGAGAGCGAGTTGGGGAGTACTGCTGACCGCCCCGGAGAGGCGAGGAAGACCAGAGTACCAAACCAGGTTGGTAAATCCCGGGCCCCATTCACTCCCACTACCGGGCCCCAGTTTGACGCTCCAGGCCCAAAGACGAGGGTGCAGTCAGACGGAGCTCTACTGTGTCCAGCTACCTTGTAATCCACCCTGCTACATGTCTATTACTTTTCTTGCAATTGAGCCAATTTTCCTTAGGTACGGTTTTGAGGTGTGTGTTCAACAGAATGTAGTATCAAAAACACGTTCACAAAAAGTATGGGTTACTGAATGCTGAACTGCACTGTTATAATCACTAAGCCATTGTAAGACCTTACCTGTGTCCCTGTATCACTTGTCTCTGCTGCCCTTTGATTAAAAAACGTCCCTATGTCAATTTTCCTTTTTTTGGGGCATATTTCAGTTAGTCACAGTAAAAGTCACCTAGTAAAAGTGAGATAATTGACAATATCAAAACATGCTAGGGCTGTAGCGAATAGTTCGAAGCTTCGTTCATAATGTTGACATTCAAATTCTAAATCAACATAACAAATTGTAATAAAAAATTTAATTAAATTAAATTAAAAAAAAATGTATTTGCCAAGGTATGGCGAGTGCCATACCTTGCCATACCAGAACGACGCCCCGGCATCAGGGTCCCCCATTTTCAATTCATCATAACATGTCTCGAAGTCAACTTCCTGTCTGTTGTTGCTAGGCAACTGCGGCGTGGGGGAAACATGCACCCCGGGTACATTGTGTACGGTTCATTTAGTGCAGAAACGGATCGGAAAAGCAGCAAATTAAACACAATCAAGGGTAATTTTCTTCAGTACATCACAATGCCAAAGAGCTGCTGTGTTACGCTTTGTACTAGTAATAACATAATCAAAAATCCAAATTGAAAGTTTTATATAATACCAGTTGAGGCATCACGGATAGCTGCGGCTATCAAGAGGGCACATGTAGACTCAGACGGGAGAGTCGATCAAAGCAGACCCTGGCCCCCAAGTCAAATCATACGTATATCTGCTCTACCCATTTCATAACAGGTGAGAATAAGGAACAAATATGTATATCGTAAATTAAGTTTTATTGGCTGTGAGGCTGTAAACAGCAGAGAAATGTTAGCTGCTAGCTACTTCACCATAACGTTAGTCCATTCTCTTCAAGTAGCACATGCCTTTTTTTTCGCCTTAGAATCACCAGAAAGGCTTTCGAAATAGTGAAATGCCATGTTGGCCTCAATATTTTCAAAAAAATTATATGAAAAGGTTATGAAATGAACAAGAATGTGATAAAATATGTAATAAAAACGGAGCTCAAAGCATACATTTTTGATCGTAGAAATCCTTTTGTTTTCCACCATACCAAGATGGCGGCGGTCTCGTGACATCAGAGTGTCTTCGAGAATACATGACATACATGCAGATAGATAGTATTCAGTATACCTTCACACTCTATTATCTTATGCAACTCATATTCACTCCACAAACTGAAATATATACATTGTTGAATGAACAGCCTGTTTCTTGAAGTTAGACTCTCCTCTAAATTTAACCGTTTGTCGTAGAGACTTGCGGGTTGTACCATTGTACTCAGTAGGGATATCCTCTTTCATTGGTCTATATTGACCACATCCTTAGGCCGCGCCCCCTTTTTGTATCTTTTGAACCGTTTGTCATAGAGACAATACAGACCCTCTCCCGTTGGCCGGCGGTGCACAGGCATCACCCACACTTTCACAATTTCCCCACGCGGAATTGTCTATTTTTTGTCTATTTGTCTAATTGTAAAAAAAAAAAAAATGTTTTATTAGAAACGAAGGTTCGAACGTCCGTTCGAAGAACCCTGATGAAATTTGAATCCCAAAAACAGGCTTCGGGGACAGCCTTACCAAACATATTTATATTATTCAAATGGTACTCAAACATGTTCCGTTGTGATGTCACAGTATGATGTCATAATAGAACATTCTAGAACATTTGTGATGTCACAGTATGATGTCATAATAGAACATTCTAGAACATTTGTGATGTCACAGTATGATAATAGAACATTCGAGAACATTTGTGATGTCACAGTATGATGTCATAATCAAGCATTCTAGAACATTTGTGATGTCACAGTATGATAATAGAACATTCTAGAACATTTGTGATGTCACAGTATGATGTCATAATCAAGCATTCTAGAACATTTGTGATATCACAGTATGATAATAGAACATTCTAGAACATTTGTGATGTCACAGTATGATGTCATAATCAAGCATTCTAGAACATTTGTGATGTCACAGTATGATGTCATAATCAAGCATTGTGCATCTTGAAACAGTACTGAACAGTACTGAACAGATAGACTAAACAACATAGATTGAAGCCTGCATTTCTCAACCAAGGTGCCTTGCCTACCATTTTGCTGTGGAAAGAGACAATACAGAGACAATACAGACCCTCTCCTGTTGGCCAGCAGTGCAATGAATGAATGAATGAATGAATGAATGAATGAATGAAAACTTTATTTAACAGATTGCAGAATGGGTACAATACAGTACGGCTCAATACATACAATTGTTAAGGGGATGCAGACCTGAGAAAGACGTTTGTCTTGTTTCCATCAGGGTCCCCCATTTTCAATTCATATCGACATATATGACATACATGACATACAGATAGTCAGTACTGCTACATCTATACATTTATGACATACCAGATTTGCAAATCCAGTACTGTTTGTGATACAGAAGGAGTCAAGAAAAGGGAGTATATACATTTGACGTAGAAACTGTACATTGGAGGAGGTTGGGTGGGGGGGGTTGGGTACATTGGGATATTGACAACCATACTGGGTAATTTACATTGGAGGTGGTTGGGGGGGGGGGGGCGGGGGGGGGCGGGGGGCACACTGTATAAACAAGTAACACTGTACATTGAGGGGGGGGGGGAGGAGACACTGTACAAACAAACACAATTGTACATTGAACTATTGACAAAACCATACTAGGTAAATGACTGTACATTGGAGGGGGTTGGAATGATTGGGTTAGGATATTTACAGGGGCCAGTGTTTAATTGCAGTCTCCCGTAGGTGTCCCTTGAGAGAGGTTTTGAAAGTGGGTAGTGATCCACATTCCTTTACAGCTTTGGGTAGGGCGTTCCACATTGATGTGGCATAATTGCGAAACGTGTTTAGTCCCTTATTTGAGCCGAATCTGGGTTTAACATGATTTGTGGAGCTCCCTCTGGTGTTGTGATCGTGGTATTCACTGACCTTTGGGAAGTATTTTGACATGTACATGGGTACCTTGGTCGTGTAGTGTATCTTGTAGACCAGGCCCATTGCAAGTTGTTGTACTCTGTCGTCTACTCTAAGCCATCCTAGGTTGTCGAAGTGGGCAGGGGTGAGGTGGGTTCTAGGAGTAAGGTCAAGCAGTAGTCTGACCAGTTTGTTTTGAGATGTTTGTAATTTTGTTTTTAGCGCCTTTGAGGTGCTTTGGTACCATGAGGTGCAAGCACAGGCATCACCCACACTTTCACAATTTCCCCACGCGGAATTGTCTAGTTTTTTTTATTATTATTTATTTTCAATTTATGTTTGAAATAAATAAACGCATTCATTCAAGATATCTGGCCTCGCGCGGATCTCACAGCTGTGCCCGCACAGTGCAATACTCCAATTCAGCCATTGGGTGGGTGGCGTCAGAGCGCGGCCCTGAGAGCGCCGCTGGCTCTGCGGCTCTGCAGCTCCATACTATTGGACGTCTTATCTTGAGTGCTTGGCCAAATCAATCCGATAGGTGGCAGAAGAGGTTTCGTAGCCCGATACCATAATAATAAAAGAGAAGAAGAGTGGACTGGACGAACTGTGCAAAGATGTCGGAGTATTCCACGGTCCAGAAAGGTTCCCTCAAATTTAAAGGACTGGGAAACGTTTCAGCCGGGAAAAAGTAAGTGTTGTCTCTTCAATAGGAGCTTTTACTAAGATAACTAATTTTTTCATCGTCGAAATTCGTTGGTCGGATTGTCAGGCGGAGGCAACTGGCGAAGCTAACTAACGTTAGCCATCTTGCTAACAACAACCGATTTGTATGCGTCGCGTCCATTTCAGATTTGCTGTGTGTTTCCCCTACAAAGGCTTATTTATTATGGCAACCCACCACCATATCAAATTGATTGATTGATTTTATTTGACAATATATATATAAATAACAAAAGCACAGTCTGGATTACTGCCAAGGATGGACACAAAAAAGCTCATAGCTTAACTTATTTCCATTGTGGTCCTTGTAGGGGGGTATTACAAGTCAAGTCAAGAGTTTTATTTGTCACGGCATACAAGTATACAATGAAATGCGGGTGGTCTTGCCCGCAACGTTGCATATTGATTGATTGAAAATTGTATTAACAGATTGCAGAATGTGTACAATACAGTACAGCTCAATACACACAATTGTTAAGGGGATGCAGACCAGAGAAATACTTTCGTCTTGTTTACATCAGGGTCCCCCATTTTCAATTCATCATAGGTAGGGGAACAAAATGTTCAGACATGCATCATACAGACATAGTAAAGACGCATGACATCACATAGACAAAAAAACATGTAAAAGTGGTGTGACATCATTATGTTAACCTATACATGCACAGGTCAGGTCTACAAAAACCTAGGGGTTCGCAAAGACGATTTCAAACTCTAAATGGTAACAACTGATGATGTGTTAAAAAAAACTGAGCGCCTTCCAACCTAACAAGGCCACTGGCCATGACAATATCTCCTCCAAATTCCTCAGAGACTCAGCAGCCACCATCACCCCAATCATCACCCACATAATAAACCTCTATAAAACGGACATGTGTAACCGATGGTACCGCGAAGCGCAGTCATGAAGGGCAGGGGTGAGTAGCGGTGCTATGAGAAACTCACTCTCATCCTCAAAAGACAGATAGACACGTTGCAAAGCAGTGGATTCACCTCTTGGTATAGCGGTCTGTGTTGCTGCCTGCGGTGTGAGAGACCGGGGTTCGACTCCCACTCGGGGCATCGAAGTTTACGGTGACGTTGACACAACCGTTACAATGGTGCCGATTGACCCGGATGCCTTGGGTGGAGTGGAGTGAGTTTGAGAGGGTGAGTGTAACGGATGGTAACGTGAAGCGCAGTCAAGAAGGGCTGGGGTGAGTAGCGGTGCTATGGGTTAAACTCACTCTCGCATCCTCAAAAGACGCATAGACTTAGAAGTGAGTTCACCTCTTGGTATAGAGGTCTGTGTTGTTGCCGACGATGTGGGAGACTCGGGTTCGAAACTCCCTCTTGGCATCGAAGTTTAAGGTGACCCCGATGCCTTCGGTGGAGTGGAGTGAGTTTAGGGAGGGTGAGCGTAATGGATGGTACCGCAAAGCGCAGTCATGAAGGGTTGGGGCGAGTAGCGGTGCTGTGGGTTAAACTCACTCTCATCCTCAAAAGACAGATAGACACGTTGCAAAGCAGTGGATTCACCTCTTGGTATAGCGGTCTGTGTTGCTGCCTGCGGTGTGGGAGACCGGGGTTCGACTCCCACTCGGGGCATCGAAGTTTGAGGTGACGTTGTCACAACCGTTACACATGTACCAAAAGACTTCAAAATTGCGAGAGTGACTCCCAAAAAAGGCAGCAAATTAGACCCAGGCAACCACCGCCCTGTTTCTATTCTTACCTCCACCTCGAAAGTTATTTTTGTACAGGATCTCCTCTCTGACTAACAGGAGCACTCATTCAAGGGTTCTACGACTATGCTTGCACCTCATGGTACCAAAGTACCTCAAAGGCCCTAAAAACAAGGCTACAAACATCACAAAACAAACTGGTCAGACTACTGCTTGGCCTTACTCCTAAAACCCACCTCACCCCTGCCCATTTTGACAATCTAGGATGGCTTAGACGACAGAGTACAACAACTTGCAATGGGCCTGGTCTACAAGATACACTACACCACTAAGATACCCATCTACCTGTCGAAATACTTCCTAAAGGTCAGGGAAGACCACAACCACAACACCAGAGGGAGTTCCACAAATAACATTCAACCCAGATTCGGCTCAAACAAGGGACTAAACACGTTTAGCAATTATGCCACAATAATGCCACAAAAAACTAGAATTCACTCAGTAGAGTGGCCATTTTACCTTACATAACACTGTCGTACAACAACTAGGGGTGGAACGGTACGCATTCTAACAGTGTGTACCGAACAACACACACATGCCCCGAATCGTGGAGGGCGTACCGAACGGTATGCATTCGAACCATATACCGTTCGGTACGCCCTCCACCGGGCATGTGTGTATTGTTCGGTTATATAATGTTACGTTAGCTACGAGCTAACTAACTTTAGCCGCGAGCGAACTAATGTTAGCTGCAAGCTAACCGTGGAAACGCTCACAGAGAAGTGACTCCACGACACCAGTTCGATTAGTGGGGTAGGGGGGTATATTGACGAGGCTTGACAACGGAGGTTCAAAGATAACTGTTTGTGTTCAATAACGAGCCAGGAGACTAGAGCGTGTGTGTCAACTGCCTCTGCAACCCATAACATCCTGGTCCCTGCTGGGACGTACCAACTCTACACACCACTGTGGGGGGGGGGGGGGGGGGGTTATATTCCCCATTCTCTTGTAACATCTCCTTTTTTTTAAGATAACAACAGTTACAACATTCCTTAGTGCAAATTATTATTAATACAAGAAACCCCATAAACGTCCTTATTTAAAACCCTAATCATCTTTTCTGTGACTTTAACTTTTTGATAAGAAAGTCTAGTGCTGGTTGAGCATTATGCATACTTTATGTTGGCCTTTGTCTATAATGTGGCCACAAAAATGGAAAGGTTTAATAATTGTTTGTTTGCACGCAGTGCACTAAGTTAATACTTTGACAAATGTTGCCTATATTTTTCAGTCAGTTCGGTCTTTGTGTGCCAAACATTATTAAAGGTAAACCTTTTCTTTTTACCAAATAAATGAGAAGCATGTTTAAATCGGCAATGCCTCCCCTCCTGGCTCTTGCTTTACCAAAATCTCTCCTAGCTCTAACCTTCACTGTCAAAATAATGTGCCTGATGTCAAATGGCCTCATTCTAGTGTTGTCAAAAATATCGAAAAATCAATACATATCGATTCTGAATATTTAAAACGGTTTCAATACTCATTTCCCGAAATATCGATATTTAATTATTCATAAAAAAACGTATTTTGTTTTTGTATAAGGAAGTTGCATTGTTCATTTCAATACCTGTAATAGTACAGTAGTCCACACACACACATGTGCATTCAGTTAAGTCGGAATATGACTGTAATACAAACAGTTCAGTTTGTCAGGTACATGCAACACAGATTACAGTGTTTACATCTGTCTGCTTGAGAAAATAAAATACGGTACCATGTTCTGCAATAAAAATTATTGAAGTGAGATGAACAGTTATTTTTAAATGTGTGATCTAAAGATAAACAAAGGGTTTTAAAAGTGTTATATTTATCTTCTCTTATAGTACCAGAGAGAAGCTGAGGAGAATCAACCAGCAGCAAAAGCTAAATTCATTTATTTACATTTTAAGATTGAACCTTTTCCCCCTGTGTTATCGAAAATGGTATCGAATATCGATACTTTTCAAGGTATCGTATCGAAGTTCGAAATTCCAGTATCGTGACAACACTTTCAGTTTTTGCATGACTACGTCCTTGAGAATAACTGAAAAGTTGGATTATTTTTAAGCTATATATTTTATGTTGATGTATGGTATTTTTGGAGTGTTACATTTAAAAAAAAAAAAGTATACCGAACCGAAAACCGTAAACCTAAAACCGCGATACGAACCGAACCGTTCCACCCCTAACAACAACCATATTGTCAAGTTTGGTGTAAAGTAGAAGTCTTTATTTGTCATCAGATTAACACACTCATGCGATGGGCGAGCCACAGGAACACGCATACATGCACTGAGTCGCTGACTGAAATGTTCTCTGCACCTCCCATGCCGTCGTCCTTCCCCCCCAAGGGTAGCCGGGAGCAGACATGGGCTGCAGCATGCGCCGCGCCCAGGGACCAATCCAAGTGCTCCTGTCCGTCTTCGTCAGGGACGCGTCACGGGACAGCGTTAGCGATCTGTTGTGCATGTTTTTCCATTGGGTTTATCTTATCAGGAGGGGAAACCCTTTTCGAGCATGGGGAGAACATGCAAACTCCACACAGAAAGGCCCAGGAGATACCCCACCTGGGTGACTGGCAACACGGCAACCTGGTCCCCAAGCAGGGAATCGAACCCAGGACCTTCTAGCTGTGAGGTGACAGTGTTAACCACTATACCAAAGCATTCACAAGTATCACTTTCTGTTGACTAGGGCTGACCTTCGAAGCTTTTTTTGGCAATCGAAGCTTCAGGGCCGAGCTTCGATTTTAATTCGAAGCTTCGAGGAAAAAAAATATATATATATATATTAATTATTCAAAAAAAATATTATTATTTTTTTTATTTTATGTTGTGGGACTTGTACAGCACTTTGGTGAACTTTGTTGTTTTTAAATGTGCTCTATAAATAAAGTGGATTGGATTAATTAATTACCGTAAATCCTCAAATATAAGACGGGTCTTATATTTACCTCAGCTGCAAAGAGCACCAGGCCTTTTTTAGAGAGGCTTATATAAGAGGCAGGCCTTAATTTCTATAAATGACACTCATGGACATAATCCCTTCATTTTCAGACTTTTATTGCATTATTATTTTTTTTTTAATACGTACATTGTCTGTCTACATTTATTTAGACTAGCATTGGTATTTAAATATTGAGTGCAGTTGAGTAATTGTGGGATTAACGTAATTCACACACTGAAGTTGGAACTGTCTATACTAGGTTGTGGGGTCCGGGGACGGTTTAGCGTGTGGTACCTTCTCGACTTCCTCAGTTGAATCGAGTTGTTTACATGCAGTAGCTTTAGCTACTAACGTTATCATAGCATCATGGTCTGTAATGTGTCAACTGGACAACGCCAGCCTCGTCTGCCAATGCCATATAGATGGCGAACGCTAACGTTTGCAAACTAAGTCAACGTCATCCAGTTGACACCACAGATCTAGATATTATGACAACATTAGCTAGCAGCTAGGATCTAGATATTATGACAACGTTAGCTAGCAGCTAGCGCTAAAGCTAACCAGAGGGAAACGTTAATGTACGGTAGTCAGTGTAGCGGGAAGCAGCACTTGATTTCCATTGGAGTTTATCTCATTCTATATCAGGGCACGAAAAACAAACTTTTTTTTGCGACCTTCCTTTATCAGAGGTCCCTCCCAGCGTTTCCGTTAGCCGGTAATTACCGGTATTTGACCGGCAAAATCTGTTGAAGTCCGACATATTTAATCTCTCCGGTCTTAATGTCCGGTGAAAATAATTCCCTCTAAGCACAATTTGATTATTTGAATTGTATTAAAATAGGCTAAAATTAAATAGCCTATGCGATGAACGAAACAATCATTACATTTGTTTCATCGTTGCTTCTTATAATGACAACGACGTTGTCAGCGAGAGCTTAGTGCTGGGATTGCGAGTGCATGTGAAGCTGCAGAGCCGGAGCAGCAGCGGCACAGTGCAGTACTCCAATTTAGCCATTGGCAATTCAGCTGTTGGGTGGGGGGCGCTGCTGAGCGGTCCCCAGATAGAGCCAAAAAACAGCTGAATCTGCTGCTCTGCAGCGACATACTCTTTGCAAATAAGTCGTTGCGAGGTGGAGAGAGAGAGAGTCGTCACGCAAACCCACGATAATGTTGCCGTCTCTCTGCCAAATTTCTCAGTTCTTCGCTTGATATAATTAATACAAATGTCCAATATAACGGAATTCGTTAGCTCATAAAAATGTGATTATAACACACTGTTGTTTATTAATGTCGGGCGACTGCCCACAGACACCTATTTGATTTAAAGTCGGCAGCAGCACGGAGTCTCTGGACTTATTTTATTTGGAATATAATGACTGTATACGCAAAAGTAGCCTAGTTTTAAGTAAAAATATTATAAATCTACATGCCTTGATGATGTCATTCTTTTGTTTTGTTGTCATTCTTTTGCCTATCAATTGTTTTTAAGCTCAATAAACTCTGACCGGAATTTCTCTCATTTGACCGGTAGATTGAAATCTACCGGACACTGAGGCCGGCAACAATTTTTTCTAACAGAAACCCTGGTCCCTCCTCTATTTGAGGATTTACGGTAAGTAGCCCCTATCGTGACTGTGACACAGCCAACAAGGTTTCACTCGGCTGTAGGGCTGGGCGATATGACTATATTATATAAATATCGGGTACAGTTCATTAACGATACACTTTTTAAATGTATCGTGGATATCGTGATGTTTTGCCCTCGCGTTAGAGGCGGCTGAGATGAGACTAACAAGCGCAGTGCTAAATGCTTTCCTCTCCCTCTCGCCTCTCCCTCTTGCAGAAAAAAAAAGTCAGTCACACACACACTTGCCCAAATTACGTCATCTACACGCACATACACGCACGCAAGCGCACACACCTAGCCAGAGACAGAGAGGCGGTGGCTCGGTGCTAGGGATGCCCCCTGAAACCCAGGAGTAAGCGCCGACGTTAACGGTACTGCTATCGGTAAATTAGTCTATGAGCGGATTAGCTACGGAGCTAACAGAGTGTACCATCCATCTGCGACGCAACAGTGGCAGCAACAGTGGACACGGAGTAATGTTAACGTTATGTCGAGTTCATACTACACTACACGTATGAACTCGACATAACGTTAACGTTACTCCGTTTCCATGAAGTGTTTAATTAGCAGCAATCTGTTGTTGAAAATGTAACGTAAACCGGAAATGGAATGCGAGGACAGGAAGCCGTCATGAAGTCGGCTTCTGGACCTTGTAGTAGGGCTGGGCGATATGACGATATTATATAAATATCGGGTACAGTTCATTAACGATACACTTTTTAAACGTATCGTGGATATCGTGATGTTTTGCCCAAGAGGCTTGTGTCGCGTCAATCTGGTCCACACGTTGACACTTTTGAACAGCGCCGCCCCACACACACACACTACTGCATCAAAAGTTACTACTTATGATAACAAAGGCATTCGTTTTGTGGCATTAACTTTATATAGTTACACTTTCAATAACATCAGCGTATTTACATAGCAACGACCGAGGTCGACCTAGATATAGCAAGCATTAGTCGTTCATATCTCAGCCCGTGCTGACTCAGTTGTGCCCATTCTGCGGTCTGTTAATAACGTTTTCAATCAGACAGATGTATGGAAAGGCTTTTATTATAACATCCGTTGCAGTAAAATCATTATGCCTCCAGTCGTTTAGTCATCCTGCGTAGCTAAAAGCTAAACGTCGGCCGCGGCGAGCTACCGCTGCCATTGTTGTTGTCATTGAGCTCTCCAATGGCGGAAGTAAAAAATGAATACGCGCTTGCCGATTGGTGCTAAGAACAGCAGGGCGGGTGCAAGCGATGTGACGTAATTGGCAGACGCGACTGTCAATCAAAATGATTCTGTTTGCCGACTGAATGAATGAAAACATTATTAACAGATTGCAGCATGGGTACAATACAGTACAGCTCAATACAACAACAGTCAACAGTGGACTGGAGGATGCAGACCAGAGAAAGACTTTCGTCTTGTTTACATCAGGGTCCCCCATTTTCAATTCATAATATTTCATATCTAAATCATATAATATCTCATTGCTAAATATATGCAATATATAATCTAATAATCTAAATCTAATATATAATATAAAAATGCTAAATGCATGGGTATTTTATTTTGTCTTTAATGTTAGCTTGCAAACTCAAATACTGTCTTGGTAAGCCTCATAATGAATTGTTTGGGGAAAAAAAGAAAAACATCGTGATGCGTATTGTGTATCGCCGAAAGGTCAGAAAATATCGTGATATCATATTTAGGCCATATCGCCCAGCCCTACCTTGTAGTCATATATATTGTAGTCTTTAGTCTTATTAACTAAAAGATTTTAACAAAATAAAAAGCAGCAGCACTATTGGATAACTGAGTCATGTTTGCTATGTATTTCTTTCTTTAGGGGAGTAGGACATTTGTTTCACAGTTTTAGCATGATGTTTTATAGATGGCTAGGTTAAACACAGGTTTTTGTTTTTAAGAGGGGGGGTTTGATTTGATTGAAGTTTATTTCAAATATGCAACACAACAAACAAACATTAAGTACATCAACACCTCGTGTGTGTCTTTATGCAGATATTTATGCAGTTTTAAAGCACCTTGGCTTTGTTCTGAATGCACTTTGTTGTAGTTATCCTAGAGAAAAGAAAATGCACTTGACTTTAATGCACATTTTGTTGTATGCAAAGAGAAAATGTTTAAATTATACAATCTTTCAGCAGTCAGTCTGGAATTAATGTATGCATTCAAAAGTGCTGAATAAATGTTGTATGGGCCCATAGTGATTATTAATATTATTTAAGTTAAGTATGCCATAATCATGTATTTTGCCATAATCGGGTAGCTAAAAAAAAATTATATATATATTTATATTAATCATTTTCGGCCTTTCGGCATTCGGTTTTCAGCCAACTGTTTCCTATTTTCGGTATCTGTTTCTGCCAATAATTTCCCATTCGGTGCATCCCTAGACGACACGGTTGAGAAACCAGCAAGTTATTAGGAACTTTACAGGGCTAGGACAGGCCACACACACACACACAGAGAGAGAGAGTGAGAGTGAGAGAGCAGTGTCTGTCCAGAGAAACAGTAGTCTATATGCTTCCAATTAATTGAAATTCACTCAAGTGTCAAACTTCAAGCAATGCATTATGCTTGCCATTACGAGTTACTTACTGAGGTGAATCATTTTCACTTTAAAATATTTTGGGAAGATTACTGTAGACTTGAATTTCCACAAGGGGATTAATAAAGTAACACTTGACTGTAGTTCAAAACTATTGTTGTGCCTCACACACAATTTACAATTCACTCATGTTTTCACCACTGTCTTGGAGTTGTACATGACGGCGACGCCACACAAAACATTAATAAGGCTATGCCTATGCTGCTATGACTAATGTGTTACCAAGTTGGCTAATTTAATTGTAATCATCTGCTTTTGTAGGTGCATTGTCTGATATAATTATGAATTATAAATTAAATAGAATATAATTGTTTGCTTGATAGACGAAGGTTGCAACATAATTAAGGGATGTCCCGATCCGATCACGTGATCGGAATCGGCGTCGATCACGTGCTTTTCAGAGTATCGGGGATCGGGAAAAAATAATAATAAAAATCGGCAGTCAAAAAAAGAGAATTTTTATTCAACAAACATGACCATGTCCACGTCTTAAACTCATACGGAGGCCTTAGTTTTGGTTTTAAATTACATATAATATATCATCATTAATGTATTTATTGTCACACAGAGCAGAATAATTTTCCACAACAAACACATTCCCCTTTAATTTTCACCGTTGCAACAAACACCCCTTTAATTTAGACGCTACACGCTACACGCGGCTCGACCACAACAACAACAACACGTCGCTCCCGAAACACGGTTAATATCCACTGACTTGAGCAGCTAGACTTAATGTTAGGGGTGGGAATCACCAGTTTCATCATGATACGATACGATATCGATTCTTTGGACAACGATACGATATTTGCCGATATCACAAAGTCTCTCACGATACAATACGATACGATTAGATTCAGGTGCCTGCGATCGATATGAGATGATATCATATGCCCATTTAACACAATCAGTAACATTTAGATCAACAAAAAAAAGGTAATGAAAATATCATTTGACATTTGTATTTTTGAGCTCTTCCAGACATTTAAAGGAAAATCAATCTATTGTTTTGAATACAAATAGACCTCCTGTTCACTGTAAAGTGCCACGTTTTTATATATTGAGCTTTAAACTTTAAGCTAAATTTTTTGGAACTTAAAACTCACAACCTCCCTCTCCCAAACCGTTCCTACAACAATTTGTTGATGTTGCATGATCATGTATAGGCCTACATTTATTATGTATTATATTGTTTATGTTTAAATAACATTTAAACATCAAACTCCTCTGACCTCATCTGGTCTTTCCAAAGACGCGCGCACACACACACACACAGAAAGGGAGAATGCTATGCTGTAACATCTACACACACGGAGCTACTGCTGTTGTTCTTGGGCGGATATGAGACTCGCCACAGGATTTTCAAAATAAGAGTATCGATATGAATCGATCTTATTACATCGCATCGATCCGATTCGATTGTTGATAATTACATCGATGTATCGATCTGGATCGATGTATCGTCCCACCCCTACTTAATGTCAGAGGTTTGGAACTAAGCATTTAAAAATAGAAAGTCAAGCCAGTTGCAATGTTTGCAAGGAGGACAGCCGGCTGGAGGCGAAGTTTTCAGACTAACTTTTGGAGGATAACGTTACGTGACTGAGGATGATCGTCGGCGTTTCAGACCAGAATGGACCATTACGTAAGTCGAACACTGAATGTATACTAATGTGCAAACATATATTGAAACTTTTAATATTTCTCATATGAAGCAGAAGCACATTTCTCAGGGTGAATGTAATAACAAACGCCTCCGCGCTCGCGCCCCGGATATAGGCAACAGATGGGCTTGTCTCGCTCCACCAGTTTCTGACAAATGCGTCAAAATTGATTACTAATGTGAAAGATCGGATCGGAAACGATCGGATCGATAGATATTTAAAATCACATGCTCGGGATCGGATCGGAAGCAAAAAAAGGCGATCGGGACATCCCTAATAATTATGTAATGTCATGTCGTTGGCTGTGAGAGCAGCCCCACTGCGCAGCCGAGTGAAACCTTGTTTGCTGCGTCACAGTCACGAAAGGGGCTACTTAATTAATTAATCCAATCCACTTTATTTATAGAGCACATTTAAAAACAACAAAGTTTACCAAAGTGCTGTACAAGTCCCACAACATAAGATTAAAAAAATAGTTAATAGTTAAATTATTCTGTTACAGCTACAACTGGGCTATAATTTATACTATAGCTACTGTCCATCAATGTCTTCCTTTTGAATTAAATAGGTTCAGGAGAGAGATGTAGAGAGGGAGAGAGAGCGAGACACACGAGCCATATGAAATCTATTTTTATTATTTTCCAAATTCCATTAAATTTTTTCCCAAATTCCGTTTTTTCCATTTGAATAT
Organism: Notolepis coatsorum; assembly: GCF_963971535.1. Classification (NCBI taxonomy): domain Eukaryota; kingdom Metazoa; phylum Chordata; class Actinopteri; order Aulopiformes; family Paralepididae; genus Notolepis; species Notolepis coatsorum. The sequence goes on from NC_140167.1 coordinate 87,235,302, forward strand.
TTTCAGAATTCTGTATTTTGCCTTTTACGCCCATTTTACCATCAGAAATAGCGTCTAATAAGTGGGAATGAATAAATGTCCACAATTTAATAAGATATAAGTCCATTTAATGTTTTTAAGTGCTGCAACTCAGAAATACAGTTCAATTTTACACAGTATTTTTCAAATAATATTGTGACAAAATAAAAATACACATTTCAAGTGATCACAATGTCAGTAGCCTAGCTATATATATATTCTATTGTGATGGAATATAGTAATGGGATGGGGAGTAACTTCCTCCAGTTAAATGCAAAAAAAACGGTGCTGATCGTAGCAGCTGAAAAGACTGCAGCTAGAGTGGCCACTCACTTGGGGTCCCTTAAAGACAACATACATCCCCACCTGAGAAACCTGGGTGTTGTGTTGTGGAATAAAAAGTTGTCATAAACTCTTGATATGCATGAAATGAATATGGCTTTGGATACACAGTCAAAAGTGATTTATTTATCATATTCTGCAGAATACAAAATGGTGACGACAAGTCAAAGCAGAGCACACAAAATGCTCTACCCGAGTTGCACACTTGAATGAACATTTGAATACAGCTTATATAGGGTAAAAGTGGGCAAGGTAACATGATAGTGTATTGATCCAATCACATCCAATACATGCACGTTTAAATGAGTCCCATCCGAGGAGAGCAGTGGTGTAATGTTTACACAGGGCCAATACAGGGGGGTGTACAAGTGTGTCATGTCATCTTGAAGTCATGATGACAAAAGCAGTGATAATAGTGGTATGATTCTGAGGGGCAGACAGGGTTTATAGAAATGGCTTTGGGGACATGATAACACGAAGGTGGGGGCAGTCAGCAGTGTACGATTTGGGGCCAGTCAGCTTGTGCAAACAATGGCTTGTTTGCATAAGCGAACCTTTGGACGGACAGACAGAGTGTTTATGGTCTGAAATGGAATATATCTAATTGTGAATTTTGTACATTATACATGAGATATCATACATAAATAATTTTCCCTCACAGTTGTCTTCGACCAGGCCATGAACCTAGACAAACATGTCAAAACACTTGCACGCACCTGCTTCTTTCACCTCAGAAACATTGCAAAACTACGCACCATCATATCTCACTCTGAACTAGAACTGTCCGTGCATGCTTTTATTTCCTCTAGGCTTGACTACTGCAACTCACTTTTCACCTGTCTCACCAAATCATCCACAGACAAACTACAAATGGTCCAAAATGCTGCAGCCAGGCTACTCACAAGGTCAAAAAAATCATGTCACATCACTCCCATTCTGGTATCCCTGCACTGGCTCCCGGTACACTATAGAATTCACTTCAAAGTCCTCACTTTCACTTTCAGAGCACTCTACGGTCAGGCCCCTATCTACCTATCTATCACTGAACTCATCCATCCCTACACCAACACCCGCTCACTCAGATCTGCCGATCAGCACCTCCTGGTGGTCCCCAGGTCCAGGTTGAAAACAAGGGATGATCGAGCCTTCGAGGTGACAGCACCAAGGCTCTGGAACGCTCTCCCCCTGGACCGGCAAACTGCCCCCTCTGAAAACTCTTTAAAAAAAAAAAAAACTAAAAACACATTTGTTCAGACAGGCCTTTGGTCATACATAGGCACTTTTTCTTTTTCTTGTCCTCACTGTTCCTATAGTTTTGTTTTAATTAGTGACTCATGATTTTATCCAAATTCTTTTATTCTACTTTTTCTATCTGGTTTCACTGTCTTTTTAACTACTGTCTGTTGTTGTCATTTATTTCTGATTTTGTTTTATTGTGTTTTTATATTAAGCTGTAGTGTAAAGCACCCTGTGCATTCGTGCTGTGAAGGGTGCTATATAAATAAAAGTAATTCATTCATTCATTCATAATGCATAATTTATGCACCTTTAGTTTATTTCATTTATAAAGGACAGTGTAGGCCTACTGACAATCATTTGCAAATACTGTAGATGGGTGCACCAGATTTAGCAAGAAGCTATAATTTCCATCTATAGTCCTATGTACTGTAACGTTACATAGCTATTTAAAAGGGACATGCGTTGCTATTCCTAGCACTATTTGGGCAACTTTACACAATTCCTGTGAGTCTATTGAAGACATCTGTAAGGTTTTTTTAAATGCATTGTTTTATATTTCTAATCAAGTACTCAAAACCATCATTTTTCAGCTTCAAGATTTCAGGCTGTTATGGCCTGGCTCCGCCCATATGCAGAGGGAGAAAAAAAGAAAGACAGGCAGTTATTGACAAGGCCCCCTCTCTCCCTCCCTCCCTCTCCCTCTCGGGTGTGCCCCGCGGCAGCTTGTGGGGGGGGGGGCCTCCTTTCCTCCCTCTCTCTTCCTTTTTTTCCCTCCCTCACTCCCCCCCCCCCCCCCCCAAGTGCTCCCGAATGCTCTCTATCTCTCTCTCTCTCTCTCTCTCTCTCTCCCTCCAGAGTGCATGCAGAGTATGAGGAAGTGGTTTCCACTCGCTGTGTACAGTCAGTCTAGGTAGATTGTGGGCGGGCATTAGCTACAACCACAGAGCCAATCACATCACTGTCTGCTACCCAGAGCCTGAGTAACGTTAACCTCGTTCCCTGGTAAGCCTGGTAAAGCACTACGGCCGAAAGTGGGAATCAGGTAGGAAGTCCCGCCCCTGAAATCACGACACTGTGCTCATGAAAATGTATTCCCCCCAGAAACAACCTCGTTATCGCCTCCCTCGACAGGCTGACAGACCTGCTTGTTGTTTGTTTCGCTGGGGACCATAAACAGATCAGGGGGTGCCCGGAAACCGGAAAGCCTGTAGCCGGTATTTCTGTATTTCCAATTCACATTTTAGGAGGCATAGCTTTACCAGCCTAGAGTAACGTCACGCAGGCCTTCAAATCAGGATGGCCTAATTTACTGGAGCAGGAAATGATCTGAGCTGAATCAGAGCAATCCGCCAATATGGTATTTAGACACTAAAACACATTGATACTAACTCCTATTACTATAATACAATGCTAGAGACTGAAAAATGACATTTATAATGCATGTCACATTTAAATCACAATAGTGTCAGTGATTAGCAGTGGTGCAGTGGCAAATTGACAGTAGGTCAAACGCTCCACGCGCGCATGCACAGTTTTTTTTGGCACAGATTATTATTTTTTTTGCCTTGAAATAGAGAAGCTGAAAAAGGTAGCAGCGTATGAAACTTTTGTATCACAAACAGTACTGTATTTGCAAATATGGTATATGTCATAAATGTATAGATGTAGCAGTACTGTCTATCTGTATGTCGTGTATGTCATATGTTATGATGAATTGAAAATGGGGGACCCTGATGTAAACAAGACGAAAGTCTTTCTCTGGTCTCCATCCCCTTAACAATTGTATGTATTTAGCTGTACTGTACCCATTCTGCAATCTGTTAATAAAGTTTTCAATCAATCAATCAATCAATCAATCCCGCAGTGCAATACTCCAATTCAGCCATTTGGTGGGACGGTCATGTGACCCAAATCAGCCAATGGAAGCGAGGGTCCTTAAAGTGTGGGTCCTTAAAGTGTTGCGGTCCTGAGAGTGTTGGTGCTCTCGTCCTGCAGCTGGATACTATTGCCTCACAGCGCGGCCGTCAGCGCGCGGCCCAGAGAGCGCCGCTGGCTCTGCGGCTCTGCAGCTGCATGCTTCTCCGGGAGTCCGGTTGGATAATGCCATGTAAAAAGTCGCATGCCTGACATATCGGCATGTAACTCGAGAACCGAGGCACGGATTTTGGCGATCCAGATGGCATTCGAACGGCAACGAATAGCGCTTTATTCGGTCATTTATATGTTCGGCAAAAAATGCAGCCCCGAGCCTTCAGATGCTCGCAAAGGGCCGTGAAACTGAAACTGAAAAACAGTGAAACCCCGGACATTTAGATGAATTAATAAACCCCCCCCCCGGACGCCCCGGACAGGGCGTGAAAAGAGGACATGTCCGGGCAAAAGAGGACGTTTGGTCAGCCTACTCTACCTGTGCTTTTGTTATGTAAAAACGGTGGCCGCGGGCCGAGCCGGTACTTAGTTACAACGAATGGGAACAGCGGATTTTTGTGTGCGTGACTGCGCGTACACGCGGGAACATATCCGTGCGCGATTGCGCGTACTTCAGCCTCAGTGACCGAGGTAAAACGCCGTTATACCGCGTTATACCAGCACTGCACCACTGGTGATTAGCCTCGCCCTCTAGCTGTATCTATTGTGATCACCAGAGATCATCGTTAGAGAGCTGGTGTGTTTTGGGAAGCACAGTCCTTGTTCCATCCTGACATGGCTTTTGAAGTGATATTCGCATGTGTTTTTGCGGGTCCAGTCCACGGGGTATGTTGACAGAATTTGCAAAACACCTTATCGACTGAAGCATACAAGTCATTAGGATACTGCTCTGCTCTGAATTTAGGGCTTAGTGGGGAATTTCTTCCGACGTTAACGACGCACCGAAGCAGCCAGACGCTTTGACATTTCTCCGTGTTGTGTGTAACACGCAGCAGTCCCCGCCTCCCTCCCTCCTTGCAACAAACGTTCCACCCAAAAACGGAATTTCAGTCCAGATTAGGACAAATTCTGCAATATTCCACGTTTTACAGCTGATTCCATTTTTATTGGTAAATTCCGTGATTCCGTCCGCGATTCCGTGAACGCGGATTTCATATGGCTCTATAGATATTCTCACCCCCCCTGTCAGGGGCTTTTCTTGCCCCCCTTAACTGCATTTTGAGGGCATTTGGTCAATTTTCGAGGGCATTTTGCCCCAAGCCCCTGTTAATTTCGAAGCCTGGTCCAAACACTTGCTCTGATTACGGTTAGGTTAGGTCTAAAGTTAAACATGTTGTTAGGGTTAGGTTAGGTCTAAACGTGTTAGGGTTAGGTATGGTTAGGTCTAAGCGTGTTGTTAGGGTTAGGTCAGGTCTAAACGTGTTAGGGTTAGGTCTAAACATGTTGTTAGGTTCTAAACTCAAATCAAATTTATTTGTAAGGCCAGACAACACATGGGCCGGACACGTCTTCTTTAAACAAGTCAAGAAGAAACATCACAATAAGTCAAGAACAAAACAAGAACACCATAAAGTCAAAAAAAAATTAAATAAATGCAAAATAAATAAATGCAACACTCCCAGACATACCCCACACGAAGGTAAGGAAAAACTCACTAAAACCTAGCAATAGGAAAAAATGCACCACAGGCAATGTGGAGGAGAGAAACCTTAGAAGGGCCATTCAAGGGGGGATCGCCCTTCTTAGATGTCGGTGATGGTAGTGTTGCAATAAAACAGGTGAACAGTTGGTAGGCATGCACTCATGTGCGTAGTGAAACACAGATAAGTGCATGCGATACCAACTGAACATTTTCAAAGATTAAAAATGGAGCTGATGGCGATAGCAACTGAACATCTTTACATTTTTTAAGATTAAAGATAGAGCTGATAGCAACTGAACATTTTTGAAAGATTAAAGATGGAGCTGATAGCGGATCTATTTGAGGCGAAGGGGAGGCGCAGAGAGGGTCACATCCTCCCGGTCTTCATCACGGGACGTCCAACACTCCGAGACAGCCACTCACAGGGAGACGGGACAGGCGTTAGACAGTTTGCGTGATTGTGATGGGCGGACATAACAATAGATACAAGTGGTAAGCATATATGTGAATAGAATATAAGTACTTAACCCAGCAATGAACGTCTGAACCACGTTCAGGGCTGTACAGTGCTACGAGGGTGTAGCATATTGCCCCTAAAAATAGCCTGTGCTAGTAGAAAAAAAGATTTGGGGGCACCCTTGCTAGTACTGATTTCAACCCTTTCATTCGTATTTCACTCCTTTTTTTCGAGGAATTTAACTAATCTTGTTGGCCGTTTTCTATATCTCTCCTCCCTCGGTCTCTCCGTCTGCCCGAGGGGGCTGTTACTTACACACTTGCTATCGTTAGCAAGTAGTGTTGTCACGATACTGGAATTTCGACTTCGATACGATACCTTGAAAAGTATCGATACTTTCGATACTTTCAATACAAAAAAAAAAAAAAAGTATAATTTTTTTTTTATTATAATAATAATAATAATTTTTTTTTTTTTAACAAATTTTGCTTTTGTTGCTGGTTGATTCTCCTCAGCTTCTCTCTGGTACTATACGAGAAGATAAATACACTTTTAAAACCCTTTGTTTATCTTTAGATCAGAGAAAGAGAGAAAGAGAGTGGCTGCTGGAGATTTTAGGTCTACTGAGCGCACCTTTCTAAACAAGGGTACTTGAGAGAGAGAGAGAGAGATATGCTCGGAGCATTTATTAACGTTACATTTTCAACAACATTGCTGCTAATTTGACACTTCATGGAGGCGGGGTAACGTTGTGTCGAGTTCATGTGTGTACTGGTGTAGGATGGGCTCCGGCTCTGCTCGACCTAACGTTGTTAACGGGGTAGTTGTGTCGAGTTCATGTGTGTACTGGTGTAGGATGGGCTCCGGCTCCGCTAGACCTAACGTTGTTAACGGGGTAGTTGTGTCGAGTTCATGCGTGTACTGGTGTAGTGGGCTCGGCTTGACGTTACTCCGTTTCCATGAAGTAATAGGTGGCCAGCTAGCTAGCATTAAGCTAACGGAGGAACGACAGCTAACGTTAGCTAATAATAGCGTTGTTTACAAACTGAAGACAGGGCTGCGCTGCCCGGCTGTGAGGGGGAGGAGGGCAGCAGCTTGTGTCTGTTGCTCTGAGCGAGGAGGAGGCGGAAGGGCAAGGCTCTGGCAGCGCGTCTGTCTGTCAACAACTTGCGGGAGCAAGCCAGCTGGTACCGATACTGCAGAAAGTATCGGTACTTCGGGAAATGAGTATTGAAGCCGTTTTAAATATTCAGTATCGATACTTCGATATTTTTGACAACACTATTAGCAAGCTAAGCATGCATAGCGCGACCCGTGTAACGTTAAGTAACTTGTGTTCCGCTGGGAAAGACCGGTCATCACTGCATACAACTTGGTTTAATCCAAATATCCATTCAGAAACTTTGTATTATGAAATAATTCTGGGATGTCTGACTATTTCCCTATGCCTTGTTTGGTGCGAGTTCAGCTGACACTGTTGACACGCCCACTACGCAAAGCGTGCGCTCTCACACACACACACACACACACACACACTGCCACACACACTGTTCCGGTCATGCATCCACTCAACTCATGGAAAATATATCATCAGGCTATTGTTCTAAAAGTATCTAGCTACTAATAAAATGTTTGAACCGTTTTTAACAGCTGGGTATTGGGTGGGACATTCTGATTTAAGAACTTTCTAAATAAAATAGAAAGTCCCAAAATAGTTAATTTATCTGACTGCTTGTATTAATTGATAAAAAAGTAGCCATGTGCAGTAATATAGTTATATAAAAGAATAATAAAGCAATGTCGATTATGTTCTTAAAGGGGACCTGCATTGCTATTCCTAGCACTATTTGGGCAAAATTCCTGTGAGTCTATTGAACACATCTGTAAGGTTAAAAAAAAATATATATGCATTTTTTTATATTTCTTATCAAGTACTCAAAAGCATCATTTTCCAGCCTCAGGATTTCAGGCTATTTTTGGATGGGCTCCGCCCATACTAGCAGAATGCTTTGAATGACAGCCACCCACCAAATAGTTCTGGCCATACTACTCTACTAACGCCAAAGTGAACCTAATGCACAAATAGACCTGCCGCGATAAGCAATAAATCGATTAATTGCCGCGATAATTAAAATTAATGCAATGATTTTGACGGGCGCGATTAATTGCTATTTGCGCGTTTGTTTTAATGAGGCGGAACCAGTCCAGTACCCCTCGTCAGTCACTCCGTGTGGGGGGCCGCTGGCCTTACTACAGAGCACAGCACGGGAGCTCCGTGGGGCACTAGCAACGCCACATATAGCTTAACTACATTTCTCAATAGTGTTGCTCCTTTTAACCAAATAGCGTTCTTGTAGTGTAACGTTAGCTATTTTTAGAGAAGTAGTTACTCGCTACTGCCCGGAGAAACTGGACTGCTAAATAAAGATTAAAGATCTAGTGTTGATGCTCATTCAATGCCAACAACATTAGCTAAATAGCTAACAAACGAAATACAACGTATAGCATAGCTACAACACAGAATAACGTTAATACAATTACATGCATCATTGTTTACAATGAACGGGTGGGACTAGTCAAAGGACTGGACACGGGGACAAGTTAAACATGAATACATTTATTATAACAGGTAATCGAGTTGCGCTCCCGTGCCTACGCACCACAGGGCTATTCTATTCTATACGGCTTTGACGCTTCCTCCTCATCGTTGATTGCCTGTAGTAGCTGCATCTAACGTTAGTAGCTAACGTTAAAACTAACCTAAAGTTAGTTGCTCACCAACAATCTCAACATTTGTTTTATCATTAGCTCAAAAACACAGAACCGGACGAGATGCTGCTACTAGGATAATAACAACAATACTTCCGCTCCGGTCGGTGGGCTTCAAAATAAAAGTCTAAAACCGGAAAAGACGGAGCGGTGGGCTTCAAAATAAAAGTTTTGGGAAATAAATTTCTAAAAAAAAAAATCTCTAACCGGTCGCAATAATATCGCTTATCGCGATATTTTCGGGGGCAATTAATCGCCCAGCAAAATGTGTTATCGTGGCAGGCCTATGCACAAACGAATATGGCTCAAGCATACGTTTTCGATACAATACAATCCACAAAGGGATGACACCGAAGCAGGTACCCGGTCCCATGCCATACGATTTTGGGAAAACAAATGCCCGGAAGAATAAGATTGCTCTCCCAATCCGTCTAACACACACACACACACGGCACTTGTACTAACAACGTTAGTTAGGAACATAATCATTCATTCGCAATACACACAAGTAGGTCTACATATACAACGAAGCACAGAGCTAAGAACGTTAGGTAAGCTAGCTTGCTCTCTCAGTCCGTCTAACAAACACGCGCACACACACGGTGCTTGCAATAACGTTAGACTGTCTTGGCGCACACACACGGAAGAGTACCGTAATACACAAACGGATGAATGAACAAGGTCCTACTGCTAATTAACTAATTACAACGTACTGTATGTACTTACTGATTCAATGCTTTCTTTCGGTCTCAAAGACTTACAGGCTAGTTCCCTTCTTCTTTAGCAACAGCCAGGAAATCACGGAAGCATAAAGTCCCTCGTCTTTGCAAAAATCCAAAAAACGAACTTGGTCCATTGCTGGCGAAGCACGACATCCTCAGGAAAAATGTGCAAAGACGTATTGCAGCTTTGCAGCCAGGAACAGCACATGGCCTGCGTGTTTTGCTCATATTAATTACGACGTTAGGCTAAGTCACTGCACTTCTTTGGTCTGCTCTAGGTAGATTGTGGGCGGGCATTGGCTCCAACCACAGAGCCAATCGGATCACTATCCGCTCCATCCTCTCCTCGTTACGTCACGATAATGGCATTTGTTTAATGACAACTTTTGCCACACAATGTTAGCCTGATACAAGCTGGCTGCAGTAGCTGGTGACGACAACACACCCCAGGCACATGCAGGCACATGAACTGTCAAATGGGAAAAGCTATAGTGTCAAAGAAAGCTACGGTAATGTAGTAGAAGCCGGACGGCCAGTGTAGAGCAGCCACGCAGTGACCGCCTGGACACGTCTAGTTTTTTACCAACCCATTTCCAGTTCCGCGATCTGATTGGCCACTGACGTTTCTGGTCGTGTGACATGTGCGGCCAATCGTGTGACGCCTGTTTCTATCACCGGTTAAGCTTAGGCACTCTTTCGAAGTTGGTTAAGGTTAGACTTTGTCTTAGAGCAGGGCGATAGAACACCAGCCCTGATTCCAAACTCTAACCTTAACCAACTTCGAAAGAGTCGCCTAAGCTTAACCAGTGATAAACTAGACGTTAGGTAGTTTGCAGGCTGTACGAGGCGGAAATGGGCAAAGACACAGGCGTCACGCGATTGTGCGCACATGTCACATGACCAGAAACGTCAGTGGCCAATCAGATCTCACCAGAAACGTTAGTGGCCAATCAGATTGCAGAACGCGAACACGGAACTGGAAATGGTTGGTAAAAAACTAGACGCGTCCAGGCGGTCACTGCGTGGCTGCTCTACACTGGCCGTCAGGCTCCTACTACATTACCTTAGCTTTCTTTGACACTATAGCTTTTCCCATTTGACAGTTCATGTGCCTGCATGTGCCTGGGGTGTGTTGTCGTCACCAGCTACTGCCTGGACGCTGCTATCAATGGGGGATGACATGGGTGAGACCCGTTTGTGGTCAGGGCTTTAGATACTAGAGGTGTAACGGTACACAACCACGGTACGGTACGTACCTCGGTTTTGAAGTCACGGTTCGGTACGTGTTTTCGGTACAGTGGGGGAAAGTTTGGCTTTCCATGTTCCACTCAGGGGTGATGTAGTGTGCAGTAACTAATTGTACTTGTAGGGCTGTCAACGAATATTCTATATTGAAATTAATAATCGAAAAAATTAAATAATAATTATTATTTATTAGATTGTGAAAAAAACAGCCCCGTCGGTGGGCGGTCGTTAGTGGTTAACATACCGCTGTATTCGTTCGGTACACAGCTGTTCGGTACGGTATGGTACACACTGAAACGGTTTGTTCGGTCTAAATGCAAAAACACTATATGAAAAAGAAAAAAAATGAGGCTAGGCCTTGCCGGCAATTCAGCAACCACTGTTCTTTAAACTTTGCGCTATTCTTTATTCTGTACCAGGAAGAAAAAGAAGGATAAGGAGAGGAAGCAACGCCTCGAGCAGCAGCTCAACACCAGTCAAATGGAAGAGGAGGAGAAGAACGATAAAGGATATGATCAAAGGACACCGGCTCAAATGGCTTTTGACAAGATGCAAGAGAAGAGGGTAAGTAATACTTTTTATTATTATTATCTGATCTCCATGGCACACTGGGAACTAGGGCTGTACCGAATAGTTGGAAGCTTCATTCATAACGTTGACATTCAAATTAGAAATCAACATTAGTCTTCATTCTGTTTGAACCAATGGGGGTTTTCTTCACAGTTGCAGATAAAGATTAGGCTACACTAATATTATACTATTATAGTATATGACTCGTCATAAAGATTTAAATAAAACATTTATCATTAATCATTAATGATGTAGCCTATCTGCATCCGCTCGGCGCTCCATCAAGACGTCACCATCACTTGGATTATTTATGTTGACTAAACTGATTAGTTATATTCATAAAGTTGATTTACATTTTTTTTTAAAGACAAATTTAATCAGATGAATCACTTTATTCAAATTGAGTATTTAGTTTGAGGATAAAAAAAATATATATGACATTTGGTACAGCCCTACTGGGAATCCATTTGAGATCTGTAAACAAAATTTAAACAAAGGTGTCACCTCGCCACCGAAAACCAAACCAAGAAAATGTTCCATTCTCAACTTGATCTCTAGTCTACATTAAAGAGGCACTTCGCCGATTTTCAACCTTTATCCTATCATTCTGTTGTGAGGAGTACATGTGATAATCTGACATGTAACTCACCAATGTCTTCGGTGTCTTAAGAGCTCAGCCACACCAGCCCCCCGAGAAACTCTTGCTGCGTGACGTCTCAAGAGAGGAGAGGAGACCTCTAGTGAACTGCAGACACTATTATCACCCAGAGGAGAGCAGACCTCTAGTGAACTACAGACACTATTATCATCCAGAGGAGAGCAGACCTCTAGTGAACTACAGACACTATTATCACCCAGAGGAGAGCAGACCTCTAGTGAACGACAGACACAGATGAGAGCAGACCTCTAGTAGTGAACTACAGACAGAGGAGAGCAGACCTCTAGTGAACTGCAGACACAGAGGAGAGCAGACCTCTAGTGAACTACAGACACAGAGGAGAGCAGACCTCTAGTGAACGACAGACACAGAGGAGAGCAGACCTCTAGTGAACTACAGACACAGAGGAGAGCAGACCTCTAGTGAACTACAGACACAGAGGAGAGCAGACCTCTAGTGAACTACAGACACAGGAGAGCAGACCTCTAGTGAACTACAGACACAGAGGAGAGCAGACCTCTAGTGAACTACAGACACAGAGGAGAGCAGACCTCTAGTGAACAACAGACACAGAGGAGAGCAGACCTCTAGTGAACTACAGACACAGAGGAGAGCAGACCTCTAGTGAACTACAGACACAGAGGAGAGCAGACCTCTAGTGAACAACAGACACAGAGGAGACCTCTAGTGAACTACAGACACAGGAGAGCAGACCTCTAGTGAACTGCAGACACAGAGGAGAGCAGACCTCTGGTGTCTGTAGTTCACTAGAGGTCTGCTGTCCTCTGTGTCTGTAGTTCACTAAATCAAATCAAATGTATTTGTAAGGCCCGACAACACACGTTAATGTCCCCATGGGCCGGACACGTCTTCTTTAAACAAGTCAAGAAGAAACATCACAATAAGTCAAGAACAAAATAAGAACACAAATACCTATAAATGCAACACTCCCAGACATACCCCACTGGTCTGCTCTCCTCTGTGTCTGCAGTTCACTAGAGGTCTGCTCTCCTCTGTGTCTGTAGTTCACTAGAGGTCTGCTCTCCTCTGTGTCTGTAGTTCACTAGAGGTCTGCTCTCCTCTGTGTCTGTAGTTCACTAGAGGTCTGCTCTCCTGTGTCTGCAGTTCGCTAGAGGTCTGCTCTCCTCTGTGTCTGTAGTTCACTAGAGGTCTGCTCTCCTCTGTGTCTGTAGTTCACTAGAGGTCTGCTCTCCTCTGGGTCTGCAGTTCGCTAGAGGTCTGCTCTCCTCTCTTGAGACGTCATCCGGAGGAATTTCTCAGGGTGCTGATGTGTTCTGTGATAACCAAGTTGCAGAGTCATGAATTTAACTAACTAACTCTAGGAAACTAACCTTTCCTGGGTATTTATCTCACTGAAATGAATGGACCACATAGTCTACATAGCTTGTGTAACTGAGGGGTACAATTCCCTGACTGTATTAAATAAGTATGGTATCATTAAACCACTACTGTCTTATGTACATTACTACTGGCCATACAGTACACAGGTATATGAGATGAACACCTCCACAATGACACGGTTCCACACAAATCTTGGTTAGAATAATATTTATTAGCAGCAATAATAGTATATTACATTACTTTACTTAGAGTCGCGCTTGTAAGGCGAAGAATGTGCGTGAATAAGTCAAGAGCGTAAGTCCATTAGAATATTACGCAGGAGATAATGAATACCACCTGTATCTTAGGAATTATATCTATGGTACACTAGTAGGGCAGCGGGAGATACTAGTAGGGTCCCTCCGGTTGTAGGCCAGCAGGGGGGACGACTTGTCGGTAACGAAAGTCTGGGTCAACGAAGAATAAGGAGACTCCAGGTACAGGAGACAGTGCAATAATCTCTTGATCCGCAGACGAATAACAGCTATTCTCCGGTATGCAGCTCCGCATGGAAGAAAGCTAGCCAGCCTCAGGCGTCCTAGAGGCGGGCTCGACGTTGCTCCTCACAGGGTAAATCCCACACAATTGTGGGTGTAGACGATTCTCCGCTCCATCAGCTACAGGACCAAAGCAAATATAATCCAGCCGAAAAGGGCTATGCAGTCATCGGGTAGGTTATCCAGTGTACATATCCACACGGTCCTCGTCTAGGGCTCCTCGGATGACGGCACCAGGTTAAGCCGCCCAGCCTGGATAAGCACACTAGCTGGTACGAGGAAGCGTTGGTAATGCTGGTCACTGTAGAACGGTAGCCGCACGATACACTATACATAAATAGACTATTACTGAAATAATAGAATAGGTCGAACTCGACGGTACAGCGTTAAACTCTGATACTTCAGCTATCAATTCGCACGCGGTCTCAAGGCTCTATTTTGGGGCAAAACGGGCCCAACTTCACAGCACGTTGTATCGTGGTGTGAGGCTTCACTTATTGGGTAACTCTACTTCTGTATTCACCTGCGCCGTATTTATACGTTAGGTGAACAAACTAGTACCAGCCTTATTTCTGTCTCATATTCTTGCGCAGAGCCGGTCATGTCCAGGCATGTCTTTGGCGGTGACTTTGAACTAGACCTTGGGGGTATGGCAGTGGCGCCTAAGGGACCGCTGTCCAATAGGAGAACGAAATATTATGGTCTGTACTAGGTAAAGGGATATTCCGTGTATATGTACAAAGAATACACAAGGGATATCAGACGATATACAAATACTATACAATATATATCAAGTAATAAATATATATATTCGGTTTAATCTGATCCTTCGTAACAGCTTGTGTGTTTTCCTTTCTGCAAAGAAGATATACTTTCTGCAGAGATATCCTTTCTGCTAAAAATATATATCCTTTCTGCATAGAGATGTAATAATTTCTACAAAGAGATATCCTTTCTGAAAAGAGATGTCCTTTCTGCAAAGAGATGTCCTTTCTGCAAAGGGATATCCTTTCTGAAAAGAGATGTCCTTTCTGCAAAGATATATCCTTTCTGAAAAGAGATGTCCTTTCTGCAAAGATATATCCTTTCTGAAAAGAGATGTCCTTTCTGCAAAGGGATATCCTTTCTGCAAAGGGATATCCTTTCTGCAAAGAGATATCCTTTCTGCAAAGAGATATCCTTTCTGCTAAGAAGATATCATTTCTGCAAAGAGATATCCTTTCTGCTAAGAGATATCCTTTCTGCAAAGAGATATCCTTTCTGCTAAGAGATATCCTTTCTGCAAAGATATATAATTTCTGCAGATATATTTTCTACAAAGCTATACTGTATCATTTCTGCAAAGAGTTGCCCTTCTAATATTAAACTTTTTTTTTTTTTATCCCAATCTTTTTTCTTCTAGAAAATGGAAAGGATTTTGACTAAAGCATCCAAAACACACAAACGCAGAGTTGAGGTAAGAAAACATGAACTGTCAAATGTAAAAATAATAATGATTTATTGAAATGCTTTAAATATGGCAAATAATATCAGTAAATAATAACCGCTGTAGACTATAATTACCATATCATTTATTTGTTTGTTTGTTTTCAGGATTTCAATCGCCACCTGGACACCCTGACCGAACATTATGATATCCCCAAAGTCAGCTGGACCAAATGAAACGGAGCTGGCAACATTCACTTCTGGTTTATTATTTCTTTGGTTTATTTCAGACTGATTGTGGTCCAAATTGTTGAACCCCCCACCCCTATTAAAGTTGGCTATCATTGCTATTTTATGTGCTTTTTTGTGTGATGTTTTTATTTTTTTTCTGCAACCGCAACTAGAATGAATTTAAATTCACATAATGTTAGTTCACACAAATTCAGAAACGCATTTTCCTCTTACCTGGAGAGCTATCTGTCCGTCCAGATATATCTGGTGTGATGTCTGCCGTCACTCCAATACATTGAAAGGGTTTGTGGTGCTCAAAGTGCCAAAAAGATGGATTTGAAAAAATGCCTCTTTCCAGGAATAATTTTTTATTTTATTTTATTTATCCAGGAATGTCCCATTGAGATACAAGATCTCTTCTTCCAGGGAGTCCTGACCAACACGGCACACAACAAGTTTCAACATAAAACAGGGCATTAAACAAAAAACATACAATTCAAATATAAATACAGAAGGTCATTTGTGCAGTGGCAAGGAGCATAATCACATCAACAATAGCATCAGGTAAAACAGTTACATGTTTCATAAAGGGCCAATCGTAGCATACCTTTAAAAGCATTCACAGTAGGAAGTGCCTGTAAACAAAGTTTTACTTGCAACGTATTCCATAAAAAGGGAGCATAGTGGGAGAATGCAGCTTTACCAAGCTTGTGACTGCATCAAAGGAACATTTAAAAGCATCCAATTTGCTTCTCGTCTGGTATTAAAAAAGAAAGTATAAAAGGTGTATATATATATATATATATATATATATATATAATGATGTGATTACTCAAGATAATCCACAGACCGTTGTTGTGAACAGTTCGATTGAGAACTATTTTGTACTGAAGTGCACTCGACATGAAATGTGTTGGTGTTTTGAGCACCATAAACTCAATGCTATTCAGCTCTATTGTATTGCGCTGACGGCAGGCATCTACAGCAGATGCCAAAATCTGGCAAATCACACTGAAACTATCTGGATGCATAGATTGTATTATAGGGAATAGGAAGTGTGTATGTGTGTGTATATATATATATACACACGCATAGTTTTACAAGCTAATTCATGGAAGAACTTTAACTACAACAAAGCTACCCACTGAGAAATATAGTTTTGTTAACTAAAATAACTTAATACTGCATATGCATGCATGTACACACACATTCCCTTGACCCCTCCACCTGGAAGAACTGGAGGTGTGCTAACACCCGCACACAAGCTTGCACACATACTCCCAGAATGAGTAGAGGACATTGTTTTTCTTTCAGAATTATACCTTGTGTTTTCTACTGTGGTGTTATTGATTTATTTGATTGATTTATTGTTGTGTGTAGTGAACTGACTGAATGTATTTCCCTTGTGGGCAATAAAGAACATCCATCTATATTTGACCCTAACATCTGCAATGCAATACATATTTCTTAATAATAAATATAATAAAACACAAGATACTTGTGCCCTAATGATGAGGATACATGCTTAATAATAGTAACATCACAGAAAAGAAAAGTAAACAATGAGAAATATTTGCACCAAATCCTTAAAGGGGTGGTTCACCCAATACACATAGTGATGGTGAATAGTTTCACTACATGTAATTAACCTAGTTGTTTAACTACATTTGGCAGCAGCTTGCTAGTTCAACAAAATTCAAATTGGAATAGTGATTTTAGTACTTAATATTTTTTTTTGACAAAATATTTGACATCTTGAGGTGGAGCTAACTACCGGAACTAGAATTTTGTAAGCTAATAGAAAATTTATTTATTTGTATTTACCACTGCCTCTTCTCTCTTGAGTGAAACTCCTTTGAGCAACCCCCTCTCCGTTGTACAAGAGTCTCCTCTGACAACTAAGCTGGCAGGTGTCCATTGACCCGGTAAAGTTGGGAAATTGACTAAAAGGTTCCAGTTCAAGATAAAAGTGATCTGCAGTTGTACAAGTTTACATTTTTGTTATTCTGTAAGTGACAAGTAGCCTACAATATGCACATAGTTTTTACTTTCAATTGAGTGGTATTCTTTGCAATAATTTCTCTGTGTAGTATCGGCATTAGGTCACATGGGTCTGTTGAAGTTGGCAATGCTGTTTGGGGGCTGCTATGGGCCATGTGATGCATCCATTATGTGTAGTTCCATAGTATTTAAATGCATGTTAGACTTTCTTTTGGCAATGGGAGTGTGTTTCTTTATTAAGAGAGATGGTCAAGTGTGCGACCATTTTAACTGAGGGGTTGTGATGTATTGTAATGTATTTATTTTAATGTATTTTAGTGTATTGTAACCTACTGATTCCTACTGTGTTTTAATTATTGTACTGTAGTGCTCATGTCACCTGCCCCAGAGACTACAGTTGAAAATTAGCTAAACTGGCATATTTACAGTCAAATGTTCCTTAATATGCACTGTCTCTGTATTTTAAACCAATAAATACAAAATTATATTAATTCTCAGTACACCTGGCAAAAATAGCATATCTAGCATTATTATGAGTGGATTTGTGTGTGTGGGCACGGATCTATAAGACACTGCTGTGCATCATGTAGAATCATCAAGAAAACAATATGCGAAACAAAAATCATCCATAAACATTGGTGCACACTAGTCTGATAACAGATTTGTACTGTACACACTGATATATTATTGGCTGTTGTAGTAGATCGACAGCAAACTAGACCAATTAACGCAGTACAGTGCGAACAATTTCCGCTCTGATTATTAAAACTACCGGAAGACGTCCTTGTTGAGCTAACTGCCTCTGTCAAGTCTGCCACAATAGTTCACACTACTATTTCCGGTTTTACCGCCGAAGGACGCTTTTTGTTCAAAATAAAAGTCCCCCAATGGTGTTAATTTTTTTTTAAAGTTCTGCCTGATCATAAAATAGGTAATATGCAATATACTTAGTTTCAGGGCCGCCATGTGTAACGCCTGTGCTTGGGACAAATCACCTCACTGGGCCCTCACCATCTTGAATCATAAATCTATGGACCATCATTAGATTAGATTGTACTTTATTGTCATTATATTTGCATACAGCAAGATTTGGGACTCAAACTTAAGGTGTAGTAATAAAATCACACAAGTAATAAAAGATAAACATAAAATACTATCCAGAAACATAATATACTATACAAGAAACATAAAATACTATACAATAGGACAATATTACAATACTGTACAATAAACAAAATAGCAACAATATACAAAATAACAATACACAAATAACAATCACAGTGTCAGACGGTAGTGGGTGGGTATTGCACTTGAGGGGTAGAATGTTGCACAGTGTGAAAGGTGAATTATTAGTGCATGTTAGAGTTCAGGGTGGTTTTGATTGATTGATTGAAAATGTTATGAACAGATTGCAGAATGGGTACAATACAGTACAGCTCAATACACACAATTGTTAAGGGGATGCAGACCAGAGACAGACTTTCGTCTTGTTTACATTAGGGTCCCCCATGTATTACATACATGACATAAAGATAAACAGTACTGTTACATCCAGACCTTTATGACATACCAGATCTACAAATAATATACAGTACTGTTTAAGAGTACAATGCCTGTCATATAGACCCTAGCGTTGGAAACTCTGATTAATAGACAGAGTTTCTTAGAAGAGAGTATAAACATTACATACATTTGAGAGTATATACATTTGAGGGGAAAGATGGCTCTGGGGAAGAAACTGTCTCTGATGCACCTGTAGCTCCTGCCCGATGGCAACAGGTCGAACAGGTGGAAGCCAGGGTGTGAGCTGTCCTTCATAATGTTTTTTGCTCTGTTGAGGCAGCAGGAGTTGTATAAGTTCTTCAGGGAGGGGAGGGGACAGCCGATGATTCTCTGTGCCGAGTTTATGACCCTCTGAATCGCCTTTCTGTCTGCTTCCGTCCAGCTGGCGCACCACACTGTTATGCAGTACGTCAGCAGGCTCTCAACACCAGAGCGATAGAAGGTCACCATCAGCTGCTCCTCCAGTCTGTTCTTCCTCAGCACCCTCAGGAAGTGAAGCTGGGCCTTCTTGATGACCGCGGTTGTGTTTGCGGTCCAGGAGAGCTCAGCAGATGAGGGTACCGAGGTACTTGAAGGAGCTGACTCTCCACATCCTCACCGTTGATGCAGAGGGGGGTGGGGTCTGCACTGTTCTTCCTGAAGTCAAAGATGAGTTCCTTGGTTTTTGTGGTGTTCAGTGCTACAGTATGTTATACACTGAACACCACGCTGTTAGTTTCAGGACCTCATCTCTGTATGCAGACTCATCCCCCCTGCAATAAGTTCAACCACCGTCGTGTCGTCGGCAAATTTGACGATGATCAGGGCTGGACTGGGACCAAAAATCGGACCTGGCATTTTTGGCCCAGACCGGCCCATCATAATCGGTCGGACACCACCCGACAGTACACCATCCTTGCGGTTCCCTTAAATATGCGTACC
This sequence comes from Notolepis coatsorum, assembly GCF_963971535.1. NCBI lineage: Eukaryota > Metazoa > Chordata > Actinopteri > Aulopiformes > Paralepididae > Notolepis > Notolepis coatsorum. The sequence continues at coordinate 87,254,932 of NC_140167.1, forward strand.
TACTGTACTATTCCCCCAAACCACTACACAGCTGGGTAGTAAGTGCCATGGACAAGTGTACCAGTGCAAGTGGACCAGTGTACTCACTCACTCTTGGTTGAGTCTTGTTTTGGGTGGTGATGTAAAAACATCAGCATCATAGCAGGCTCAGGATGGGCAAAGTAGTCTATAGCCTGTTCATCCCTGTCTCTCTCCTCCACAACCTGGCATGAGTATACATAAGGAGAGAGATGATTACAATTAACTGGTACAGTTCCAGAATTGTTGAAATTCCCTGACAAATATGTGCAAAAAGCTGTACAATTTAAACAATACCATAAATTAGCTAATAGTTGTTTATTTAATGAATGCATGGAGCTGTTCCATCTTATTTCATTTGATACTAACTACTCGGTTCATACAGATTTCAAGTATTCAAATATCAATGAATATTGCATAAGGTTTACACAGTTAATAGATCATCTTGTTTTATATTCATGTTCAGAGAGGAGTAATAGTTAGATATTTGTATGTGATTTATATGGCAATTAAATCAATGGTGTGCTTGTTTGTTTGGGGAGTTTGACCTACAGTTAATGTGCCTACCACGTGAAGGTGCATGATCAATGGACAGCACAAAAACAATTTGTGTAGCTAGAGCTACCACAGATAGTAATAAGTTATAAGAGTAAGTAATCCATACCATATATATATCCTAATAGTTACCTTATTACCATACTTGGCTGAAAATAAACTTTGCTGCCTGTTGTGAATGTGTTTTTCCCTGTAAGCTAATACATAAATAGGCATACATTTTGCAGTTGAGCAAAGATTTGCAGTTGAGTAGGCTATAATGTGCTGTGTTTTTATGTCTTCCATCGAGGACCACCTTGGAAATACGTGTTTTAATTAATGCTTTTAGGTGATATCCTCAGGAATACAAATTGGTCAAGATAATTTGTTTTTATGATGTGTTTTTAATTTCCAAATACAAATCTAATCAAATCAAAAAAGCAGTTTTTGCAGTTGAGCTACAGTTGTTGTATATTATACAGCCTTTTCATGCATCTTTATCAAGGGAACCCTTCCTAATGCTTTTTAAAATAATATTATGATGATACGATATGGACCTAGTAGTTGGGTCATCTGTGGCACTTCCTTTCTCAATGGATTTGTCATCTAGGAGGGTTAATAAACACATTTAGCCGGGGTGTATTTTTTAAAAAGGCGGGGGAAATTTGTGAGAAAATGGCTGCCGTGGAAATTAACTTTTTAATGGTTTGACCTACAATGATGCACAATACATGGTACCAGGACTACCAGCCCCCTCTGAGTCATGTACCAGCCGCCTCTCAGTCATGTACCAGCCCCCTCTCAGTCATGTACCAGCCAGCCCCCTCTCAGTCATGTACCAGCCAGCCCCCTCTCAGTCATGTACCAGCCTCCTCTCAGTCATGTCAAACCACCATTGACCTCATTTTGACCTCTGATAAGTCAATGATCTCCAATAAAGGGGTGATAGCATGCGGGTTAAGTGATCATTATATGATTTTCTGTACCCGCAAAAAGCTAAAACAGAAGGCCGGCTGTCACAAAACAGTCACATCTAGAGACCTCAAAACTTACTCTAGAGAGGCCTTTAACCTAGAACTGGGGAGCTTGGACTGGTCAGATGAACTCAGTGGTACACAGGTTGAAGAAACATGGCTTGGATTCAAAACCAAATTCACAGCAATACTCAACAACATGGCACCGATAAGAACCACCAGGGTTAAAAATCGCGCTGAGGCATGGATGAACACTGAAATACTGGCCGCTATGAAAACCAGAGACAAAAAATGCTCTGAACTTCATAAAAGTCAGACAAAGCTTTCCAAAAGCTCAAACAGTGAACTCCAAGCCCACGTGGTTGAACTAAAAATCCAAAGAAACAGACTAAGAAATGACGTAAACACCATGATCAGAACCGCAAAAAGAAATTTCATCAACGACAAAACTGAGGAAAACAAAAACAAACCCCGCAAACTTTGGAAATTACTCAATAATCAACTAGGCTGCAGTAAAAAACTTAAAACCAGATTCTCAAACATAAACATAAAGACGGACAACACGCTCATCACAGACAAGCTGGATGTAGCCAATTACTTAAACATCTTCTTCACAAACATAGCCACAACACTGGTAAACAAACTACCCTCCCACTCAGGGCATTATGGGGTAGAACACATAGTAGCATACTACAAAAACCTAGGGGTCCACAAAGACGACTTCAAACTTGAAATGGTAACAACCGATGAGGTACTCAAAAAATTGAGCGCCCTCCAACCTAACAAGGCCACTGGCCATGACAACATCCCCTCCAAATTCCTCAGAGACGCAGCAGCCGCCATCACCCCAGTCATCACACACATAATAAACCTCTCTATAAAACAGGGGCACGTCCCCAAGGACTTCAAAATTGCGAGAGTGACCCCTCTACACAAAAAGGGCAGCAAATTAGACCCAGGCAACTACCGCCCTGTTTCTATTCTTACCTCCATCTCGAAAGTCATGGAGAAAATAGTCTACGAACAGGTCGAAAAGTACCTGGCAGAAAAAAATCTAATCTACGAATTCCAATCTGGCTTCAGAACGTCCCACTCCACTGACACATGCCTCCTCTATTTGAACGACCACATCAAACAAGAGGTGGACGCGGGCAAATACTGCGGCATGGTCATGCTGGACCTACAAAAGGCCTTCGACACTGTCAATCACTCCATTCTAATGGACAAGCTAAAAGCAATTGGTTTTGATAGCTTATCAGTGAGCTGGATGCAATCCTACCTGGAGGGGAGAGAACAGATGGTAGAGGTAAACGGTACTCTATCCCCCCCCTCACAGTGAGCTGTGGTGTTCCACAAGGAAGCATACTAGGACCGCTACTCTTCCTAATTTATGCAAATGACATGTCGTCAGCCTGTGACTGCAACTTGTTCCTGTTTGCGGACGACTCAGCCCTGCTGGTCTCTGACAAGAACAAATTGCAGGTTGAAAAAACCCTCAGCACGGAACTAGGCAAAATCTGCATATGGCTCGCTGATAACAAACTATCATTACACATGGGCAAAACAGAGTCCATTCTCTTCGGTTCAAATAACAAACTCAGCAAGACCGACGGATTCTCAGTTACAGTGGGTGACAATATTGTCACAAGGAAAGACGAAATTACCTACCTGGGTTCCATCCTAGAGGCAAATCTTTCCTGTGACAAAATGGCATCCAATGTAATAAAAAAAGTCAACCAACGAACTAGATTCTTGTACCGGATCTCCTCTCTGGTAAACAAGAATACCCTGAAGACTCTGGCAGGAGCACTCATTCAAGGGTACTATGACTATGCGTGCACCTCATGGTACCAAAGCACCTCAAAGGCGCTTAAAACAAAATTACAAACATCACAAAACAAACTGGTCAGACTACTACTTGACCTGAACCCCAGAACCCACCTCACCCCTGCCCACTTTGCCAACCTAGGATGGCTTAGAGTAGACGACAGAGTACAGCAACTTGCAATGGGCCTGGTCTACAAGATACACTATACGACCGGGGTGCCCATGTACATGTCAAAATACTTCCCAAAGGTCAGTGAATACCACAACCACTACACCAGAGGAAGCTCAACAAATCATGTTAAACCCAGATTCGGCTCAAACAAGGGACTAAACACGTTTCGCAATTATGCCACAACAATGTGGAACGCCCTACCCAAAGCTGTAAAGGAATGTGAATCCCTGCCCACATTCAAAACCGCTCTTAAAGAGCACCTACGGGAGGCTGCAATTCGAAACTGGCCACCGTAAATGCCCAAAACCCCCACCACCTCCTAATAGACAGTCTCCTCCCCACCGCATGTATATATTCCCTCCCCGCCGTATGTATATTTCCCTCCCACCCACCCACCCCCTCCTAATGTACAGTCCCCTCCTCATCATATGTATATACTCTGTCAGGATCTAGGGGTAACAGTACTGTATATTTGAATACCGCTTATGTCACAAATGTATCAGTACCAAATACCTATATGTCCCAATGCCATAAATGTCATGTATGTTGTGTATGTCATAAATGCCTATATGAATTGAAAATGGGGGACCCTGATGGAAACAAGACAAACATCTTTCTCAGGTCTGCATCCCCTTAACAATTGTATGTATTGAGCCGTACTGTATTGTACCCATTCTGCAATCTGTTAAATAAAGTTTTCATTCATTCATTCATTCATTCATTCATTCATTCATTCATTCATTCATTCATTCATTCATTCATTCATTCATACCAGCCCCCTCTCAGTCCTGTATACCAGCCCCATCAGTCACGTACCAGCCCCCTCGCAGTCATGTACCAGCCCCCTCTCAGTCATGTACCAGCCCCCTCTCAGTCATGTACCAGCCCCCTCTCAGTCATGTACCACAGGCCCCTCTCAGTCATGTACCACAGCCCCCTCTCAGTCATGTACCAGCCCCCTCTCAGTCATGTACCAGCCCCCCTCTCAGTCATGTGTACCAGCCCCCTCTCAGTCATGTACCAGCCCCCTCTCTGTCATGTACCAGCCCCCTCTCAGTCATGTACCACAGCCCCCTCTCAGTCATGTACCACAGCCCCCTCTCAGTCATGTACCACAGCCCCCTCTCAGTCATGTACCACAGCCCCCTCTCAGTCATGTACCACAGCCCCCCTCTCAGTCATGTACCAGCCCCCTCTCAGTCATGTACCACAGCCCCCTCTCAGTCATGTACCACAGCCCCCCTCTCAGTCATGTACCACAGCCCCCTCTCAGTCATGTACCACAGCCCCCTCTCAGTCATGTACCAGCCCCCTCTCAGTCATGTACCACAGCCCCCCTCTCAGTCATGTACCACAGCCCCCCTCTCAGTCATGTACCACAGCCCCCTCTCAGTCATGTACCAGCCCCCTCTCAGTCATGTACCAGCCCCCTCTCAGTCATGTACCACAGCCCCCCTCTCAGTCATGTACCACAGCCCCCTCTCAGTCATGTACCACAGCCCCCTCTCAGTCATGTACCACAGCCCCCCTCTCAGTCATGTACCAGCCCCCTCTCAGTCATGTACCACAGCCCCCCTCTCAGTCATGTACCACAGCCCCCTCTCAGTCATGTACCACAGCCCCCCTCTCAGTCATGTACCAGCCCCCTCTCAGTCTTGTACCACAGCCCCATCTCAGTCATGTACCACAGGCCCCTCTCAGTCATGTACCACAGCCCCCTCTCAGTCATGTACCACAGCCCCCTCTCAGTCATGTACCACAGCCCCCCTCTGTCATGTACCAGCCCCCTCTCAGTCATGTACCACAGCCCCCCTCTCATTCATGTACCAGCCCCCTCTCAGTCATGTACCACAGCCCCCTCTCAGTCATGTACCACAGCCCCCCTCTCAGTCATGTACCACAGCCCCCTCTCAGTCATGTACCAGCCCCCTCTCAGTCATGTGTACCAGCCCCCTCTCAGTCATGTACCAGCCCCCCTCTCAGTCATGTGTACCAGCCCCCTCTCAGTCATGTACCACAGCCCCCTCTCAGTCATGTACCTGCACGACTGGCGGGGGGGTGCTTAGTAAGAGATGTGATTGGGCCAGCCCAGTGTCAGTCAGTACCAATGGGCCGCTGTCCCAGCCTAGTAGTGGGCCGGTCGTTGACCAAACTTTAAAAAAGAAAGTTAACGTTTTTTTTATAAATAATTTTTTTTTTTAAATCAAATCATAACGGCCCAAAGATGCGTTGGCCCACCGGGAAAATGCCCGGTATGCCAGATGGCCAGTCCAGGCCTGACGACGATGTTCTCCGGGTGGGCTGGACTGCAGTCATGGGTGTAGAGGGAGTACAGTAGGGGGCTCAGTCAGCACACAGCCCTGGGGAGAGCCGGTGCTGAGTGTGCGGGAGGAGGAGAGGTGGGGGCCGAGTTTCACCACCTGGGGTCCGTTGGTCAGAAAGTCCTTAATCCAGGAGCAGGTGGGCGTGGGGAGGAGCCTAGATCCAGCAGTTTGGTGACCAGGATGTCTGGGATGATTGTGTTAAAGGCTGAGCTGTAGTCGATGAAGAGCATTCTGACATAGTTCCAGTCCCCCGGTGTTCCAGGTCGCTCCAGAGGGCCCAGGACAGTGTACCTGGTTGCCCCCCCCCCCCCCCCCCCCCCAAGTCAAGTCAAGTCAAGAGTTTTATTTGTCACGGCATACAAGTATACAATAAAATGCGGGTGGTCTTGCCCGCAACGATGTGCAATACAGTGGTACAACATATAATAGAATCCAATAAAACAACATTGTGCAATAAACAAGTAACATAGTAGGGCATATCGGTATTTGTACATAAGTTATTTACAGAGCATGGAGGACATGCTAGGTCCTTTGGTAGTGCAATACACTGTTAGCCCCTCACAGTGGTCATGATCATGAATTAATGAATGAATGAATGAATGAATGAATGAATGAATGAATGAATGAATGAATGAATGAATGAAAACTTTATTTAACAGATTGCAGAATGGGTACAATACAGTATGGTTCAATACACACAATTGTTAAGGGGATGTAGACCAGAGAAAGACGTTTGTCTTGTTTACATCAGGGTCCCCCGTTTTCAATTCATAGTGACATTTATGACATACACTACATATATGACATCATGACATTTATGGCATAGGGACATACATGACATACAGGTATATAGTACCGTTACATTTGTAACATATACGATATGCAAATATACAGTACTGTTACCCATAGATCCTGCCAGAGTATAAATCATAATATAGTATGTATATGTAGTCTACATAGTGGATAATTTGTTAGCAGTTCTTGAGGTGGAATCCAGAAATACTACATTTTATAGTTTGAAATAACCTTCCTTAACTAACCACTGACAGCTACTAAAAGACAATGAATATGATTATATATGACGGTAGTACCATCCAACTGCCAAGTGTAATTACGGTGTTATCCCAATACAATAACCACTGTCATAGTGTCCTACCAAATTTGTTATGTATTTTACTGATTAAATGTCACCTTCAAGGGTCACGATTAGTTTGCTCGGGCACATTATGTAAGTACTGTTAAAATGTTGTTGATTTAATCGGTAATAGAGAATGGGGGACTCTGATGTAAACAAGACAACCGTCTTTCTCTGGTCTGCATCCCCTTAACAATTGTGTGTATTGAGCCGTACTGTATTGTACCCATTCTGTAATCTGTTAAATAAAGTTTTCATTCATTCATTCATTCATTCATTCATTCATTCATTCATTCATTCATTCATTCATTCATTCATTCATTCATTCATTCATTCATTCATTTTATTTGCTATATATACACTTTTCCATTCTATCCTTATGACCTTTATTATGAAGTCCGAGAATAAACCCTGGCCGGAAGTGGTCCGTTACACCCCTCGCGTTGCTTGTAGCAGCAGTCACTTCACGCTGCTGGCAGAGTGGCTCCTCATCTCGCGGGACCAGAAGAACTGTGTTAGCCTAGCGAGCTAACATCACCGTTTTTAGTGTCGGCCTGGAAACTGTAAACACACAGAGAGACACCGAGAAAAGCCACACCATTAAAGACTCGAGGCTGCAAGGCTGCAAAGAAGAGGAGTAGAGGAGAATCAAATGCCGCACAATTTCCAGCCCGGAGACCTGGTCTTCGCTAAAATGAAGGGGTATCCTCACTGGCCAGCCCGGGTAAGAGAGCAGAGGGAGCAGGGGGGGGGCTGCTGTGGAGGGTTCTGTGTGTCTCCTTGGTAATCACTGACACGAAGAGCCAAGATCCCAGCTAGCTACTACATAACCTTGTTGTTTTGTGCTAGCAGGCCTTGCATTGGGGCCTAAAGGTGTACATTATACAAATGGAATGATTTGCATGAGAAGCTATTGGCATGATCTGCACAGACAGAGCCGAGCCTGCTTGTCGAAATTGGCTACGTTTGGGTTGTGGGTCCATGTTTAGTCCAGACTCCAGACTTGCTGTGTTGTGCACATACGGTGATCAAGTGTTCAGATCATACTAATAATACTAATAATAATAATAAAAAAAGCCCCCCCCCCATGTGATGTGAAGTCTTTCTCTGGTCTGCATCCCCTTAACAATTGTGTGTATTGAGCTGTACTGTATTATTGTACCCATTCTGCAATCTGTTAATACAATTTTCAATCAATAAATCATGTTATGTTGCTGTATTGGTCTCTCGACAATATTGAACTGAAATTAGGCATACACGCTTATTAAATACAATATTTGCTAAATACTTCATAACTTCTTACTCTCATTGGAGGCCTAAGTTTAGAGACCAGTTGAATTTCCCTAATAACCTCGTTTGTCTCCAGTCCTCACTCAGACCATTTTAACTTATGTCCATATTTTTTCTCCAGATTGAAGATGTAGCAGATGGGGCAGTGAAACCACCCCCTAACAAAATCCCCATTTTCTTCTTTGGGACTCATGAGACGTAAGTTACAGTGCTGATCGTGTCCATAAGAAGAGTTTTACATTGGATGCACAGTATAGTAGTCCTGGACATGTTGACTGATCTGGAATCAGAATGTACAGTGCACCCAGCCTTTGGTTAAGCAGTATTCCTGTTGTATTTTTCCGCCTCTCATGTTGGCTTGTCAGGCCACCATTTTTGTAACCAAAACATATAACTAGTGTGTTGTGTCAAGAGATTGATTCGTCTAAGTTTTTTTTTAATTTTATCTGGGATGGCACACTATCACTATAGCAAGACAACAGATGCACTATTCTGACTCATTCACTAGATGGCACAATCTCTATTCTCTACATCTTGGGTTAAAGGCTTCAGGATTTATTTATGTAAACAAACCCTTCTGTCTTTATGAGAACTACCTTTAACTTTTTTTTTAACTAACTTTTAGCACTGGTTTATATTGATTTGCAATATATTGTATTCCCATGTATTCTTTCTGGGTTTATTTTCCACAGTGCATTCCTCGCACCAAAGGACCTTTTTGCCTATGAGAAGTACAAAGAGCGATATGGGAAACCTAACAAGAGGAAGGGGTTCAATGAAGGTTTATGGGAGATCCAGAATAACCCACATGCCTCCTACAGCGCTCCACCTGTTGTAAGTCTCACTACCAGAAATATTGTTGGGGGGTGTTTCTGGGTAGTCTAGAGGTCTAGGTAGTGTAGAGATCTGGGTACTGTGGGTAGTGTATAGGTCTATACTGAGTAGTGTAGAGATCTGGGTAGTGTATAGGTCTATACTGAGTAGTGTAGAGATCTGGGTAGTGTATAGGTCTGGGTAGTGTAGAGGTCTATACTGGGTATTGTAGAGTTTCAAGTTTCTATTAGTTGTCATACAAAAATACAGAATACTTTTATATGAAATGCTTTTTCCTGTTCTGCTCCTGAGAGTGTGCTAGATAAAAATAAAATAGATAAGTAAAAGATAGAAGTCAAAAGTACGTAACAAGTGTAAACAAAAGTGTTCAAAACAAAAGTGTTCAATATACATATATACAATACAGAGTAGGAAAAAAAACAAGTAAAATAGTTACAATACAATATAAAGTACAATGCAGAAATAGGATGAGGTACAACTTAGGGTAAGGTGCAATGAGGTATGAGTTTGTAGTGCAAATCTCTTTACCAATAAATATAAAGTGGGTGCTACAGTGAGTTGTTTATTTAAAGTGAGTGTGTACGTGTGCGCTGTGAGTGTATTTGATGGTTTGTTAGTTACATAGTGTTATTGTCGTTGAGCATCCTGATGGCCTGGGGATAGAAGCTCCTTCTGAGTCTCTCTGTGCTTGCCATGAAACTCCGGTATCGCTTGCCTGACCGCAGCAGTTCAGAGAGGCAGTTGTTTGGGTGGCTAGAGTCTTTGATTATTCTCTTAGCCATGGCCCTGCAACGCTTGTTGTAAATGTCTTGGAGAGTGGGAAGCCCACCTCCAATTGTGCATTCGGCTGAACGGGCCACTCTCTGTAGTCTGCTACGGTATTGTGCGGTGCTATTCCCAAACCAGGAGGTGCCAGTCAGGATGCTCTATTGTGCATGAGTAGAAGTTCTTAAGGATCTTCTGACTCACTTTGAACTTCTTTAGGCGCCTAAGGAAGTTGCCGTGGCGTTGCCGTGCCTTCTTGATTACACTGTCAATGTGTGTGGTCCATGTCAAGTCCTCGGATATGTGGACTCCGAGGTACTTAAAACTGTTCACTCTCTCGACCGGTGCCCCGTCGATGCTGAGGGGGCTGTAGTCCCTGACCCCGACCTCCTAAAGTCCACAATCATCTCTTTTGTTTTGCTGACGTTCAGGGAGAGGCAGTTCTCCTGACACCACCGCGCCAGATTCTCTACCTCTTCCAGGTAGGCCCTCTCATCGTTTGCAGAGATCAGGCCCACCACTACTGTGTCAGCAAATTTGATGATTGTGTTGTTGGTCCGCTGTGCCACATAGTCGTGTGTGTACAGCGAGTAGAGGAGGGGACTCAGAACACAGCCCTGGGGGGCCCCTATGTTGAGGGTGATGGATGAGGAGGTGCAGTTGCCTGCTCTCACCACCTGGGGTCTACCCGTCAGGAAGTTCAAGACCCACTGACAGAGGTCATAGTTCAAGCCCACGTCCCTGAGCAGTGGTCTAGGTAGTGTAGAGGTCTGGGTAGTGTAGAGGTCTAAGCCTCTACCACCACAGAGACACAGGTTAAATTCCCGGCAGCTGTACCTCTCGGTCGTCCCTACGAACACAATTGGCAGTGTTCACGGGTCGGAAGCCAGTGAGGTTATGAGTCCTGGTTGTTGCAACAGCGACTCCTACTGGTTGTTCTGGGCATCTGTTCAGCAGGGAGGGGATCTGGAGGGGATGGCGTGAACCTTGGTGCACGTTACGCTCGCCCAGTGAAACTCCTCGCTGTCGACACCACATGTATCGGAGGAGGCATGTGGTAGTCTACTCTACACCCTCCGCAGGCCGAAGACGGGTTAGGGTTAGGTGGAAGACAGTAAGGCAGTGCAACAATATTTTTTAAATGAACACAATATAAAATCTGAGCGATATTTCTGATACTGGCCTAAAAGGATCCTTTTTAGTTATCGTATTATTCACTGGTGGACGGTGGCTCCTATGTTCTCTTCGGTTCACAATGATGGTTTTATATTATGACCAGTGATTTGTTGTTCTGGCCCAAGCATTTCTCATCAGCAGCAGCGAGGTTTCAGAGTTGTTTCATTAGACATGTCAGTCACCCACAGCCAGTCAGCTCATCAGCGCAGGGCTCTACGCTTTAAACATTTTTATTAACAAACTTTATTACATGCATATTACACTGTGCGTGTGCATACTAAGGGCCAACATCTGTGCAATAGCACATACCACCACCAAAATCACACATTGGCCCATGCCTACTACTAGACGCAAAGGATATCAGTTGTGAAGCTGCTTTTGTATGTTGTAGTGTTGTCACGATACGAACATTTTGACTTCGATACAGATAGGAAAGGTAATGGAATATATTATTAGATGACGGAACATGGACAATTATTTATACAATTCTTTAATTCATTATAATTTAAATGCTATTTAAACATAATTAATAAAAAAGAATACAATTATTCTGTTATAATTATTATATATACTATAGCTACTGTCCAATATCTTCCTTTTGAATGAAATGGGTTCAGGAGAGAGATGTAGAGCGAGGGAGAGAGATAGATAGACAGATAGACAGAGAGACACAGAGACTCTCAGCTCCCCCTTCCCTCACTATGCCTCTGAGCGTTCCCAGGGATAGTTTACAGTAGTTAGCGTTAGCAGGTTCGCTTAGTTAGAGTTAGCAGGTAACATTAGTTAAGGTTTTTAGCGTGACGTGGGTATACAGGAATGGCGAGGATGCAAAGCATGTTAGACCATTGGAACCGTTGCTCGCAGAGTTTTCGTTGCACATAGAAACGGCGTGAAACAGCAGTGAGGTTTCAGAGTTGTTTCATTAGACATGTCACCCACAGCCAGCCAGCTCGTCTGACAGTGAAGGCAACGAGGCTGCTGGGGGAAGTGACGAGGATGACGACGACGAAAAAGAAGCAGTGGTGCCCAGGAAAGCAGACTCCGCAAGCGAGGTGGATTCTGACTCCGGAAGTGAAGATCAAGGAGGAGGAGGAGGAGGAGGAGCAGGAGGAGGAGGAGGAGGAGGAGGAGCAGCAGCAGCAGCAGGAGGAGCAGCAGCAGCAGCAACAGCTGCAGCTGCGGCGGCAACAGCAACAGCAGGAGGAGGAGGAGGAGTGAAAAGGAAGCCTCCAGCTGCTAAGGTAAATCATCGTCACACAAGTACAGTACAACAAAAATAAGTTGGCATCTAACCAGAGTGCAAGGTAACAGTGATGTGTACTAACAGTGTAACAAGTGATTCAATGGAATGTATATAATGAAGCTATAAAGTGCTGTTCCCCCCGCCATCATGTTTTCTTCATGCTTTTTCATTGATGTGGTCCCATGATTCTAAGGGCATTCGTCCGTGAAAGATCACTTTGTGCTGCACCCAAATTCAGAAGTGAAGCGATAAATCCGTACAATAATAAACCCTAAATCCCTCTTTTGGTTGTCTGCTCCCCTCTCAGCGGCCCCCTCCTCCCAAAAAGGCCCGTGGCTCATCCAGTGATCGAGATGGAGAGGAGAGTGGCTCCCCGTCTGAACCAGAACCCTCCCCTTCTGATTCTGACTCTGGAAAGAACAGTGACCAGGTTAGCAGTCACAATATTTTACACTGCTTGCTGACGACTAGGGATGGGTACCGAATTCGGTACTTTTGAGATACCGAACCGAAACACGTCGGTACTACCGAGTATCGAATCAAGTGAGAAACCGAAAAAAAAAAAAAAAATTATTTTTTATTAACACTTTGAGTGCCGGGACACGTCTTCTCACGTCTTTGCTGGCCATGCTAAAGTTGCCGGGGGACGCTGTACAGCGTCCTTATATCAATATTTCAAAAATCTGCGATCGGATTCATAATGTCCCTCCGCTGGCCTGAGATCCACCAGCAGGACCCACTGAGCTCTCTGGCGGTTCAGGAGCGCCATCTGGTGGCCGATCAGCGCAACCGCTTAACAGGAAGCGCAGTAGAGGTTTTGCTGGTCGGCCATATTACTTCCGGGCACTCGGTATAGGTTCCGGCACTCTAGCTCGTCACACTACATAGCGATCGATTGCCAATAACTCGATAAACAACATGATTTGGACGTATATACCATTATACAAGCTGGAGATGGACCGGGTAATAATATATCCCATAATGATAAAATTTCTACTCGACGATGATCGCCCAACGGCGCGCGGAGACTGGGGTGAGTTTCAGCGTGTAACGTTACCGTCTTCGATAATAACTGATATTATCAACATTTGACCCACATTAGATGATTGGTATAACGCTGCCCACGGAATTATAAACGCCCCCTCGCCCATCCGGTCAACATCAGATGACGTGTAGTAACTTCTAGAAGTACGTCTAGTTGGAATTTTTTATATCGCGCTGATTGCCATCAAACTGTATTTCATCATCAATATAATGCATTTGGGGCTATATATCACGTTCTGGAGAAAGCTGCAGAAAGAGATGAAAACATACTTATACATTAGACCATACTTTACTATGAATATGTGAATGAAAAAGTTTAACGTTGCTACACAATGAACAATACATATAGGACTTTGAATGGGCCCTAATAATGGCAATGTAGCAATAGAATTTAAAAAGTTATAGCCCTGCAAAGAAGGGGACTTTCTCCATAGACAAATAGCGCTGGCAATCTATGGTATATCATTAATTTAACCTTAGGCAACCAAAGTGTTAATATTTTTTTTTAACTTTTTTTTATTTTTTTTTACTTTTTTATTTTCATGTCAACGTTCACACGCACAATATATGCTTACCTAGGATTTGACTTGATTCAACAACAAAGCAGTCGGAGCAATGACAAGCCAAAAACAGTTGAAATTGTAGTTATTTGAAGTTTGGATTTTTTTTTTACGACTGAGGTCGTGACTAAAGTACCGAAAAAAGGTACCGTTGGGTACCGGTATCGATTCACAGGTACCGGTACCGGTATCGGTTCAAATATGAAAGGTACCCATCCCTACTGACGACCAGTGTTAATTTAGTCAACGAAGCTTTTCCCCCTGACGACAACGAGACGAGACGTCACGTTAATGGAGATCATGTGACACTAACGTGACTAAATTATTCATGCAATGTCGTTGACTAAAAACGACGACACAAAATGTAGTTTACTAAATCAAATCTTGCCGAAATCTCTTCATTTAAAATAATTATAACGTTTAGAATAATTGATGTTATTATTAGTGCATGCACATGTGTGCAGCGTAAGCGCTTTGATTAATTTCCTCACCCGCATTATTTGTTTTTAGTCAGAATTCTAGATAGCAGTAACTGCACACGGCATGGGTTTAATGGAACGCGCGCCCCACTCGTCCCCAAAACAAAACCCCAAGAGGGCGCGCAACTCCACCTAATAACGTCAGCATCAATAATAACATAGTGTAGCGCCAAAGAATAGGAGTCGGAGGCGGGGTGTTGAAAGACGACGCTAAACGCTTATTCAACATCAACTTCAACGTCACCTCTGTTTACTTGCTAGCAGCTAACAGGAACTCGTTTGCAGACAGGAAAGTAACAAACATAATTGTCCGTGCGGAACCCTTATCCCCAACACATAGTTCCGTGGGTGAATTATGTTGATCCAACACCACAATAGAACACATTAAATAGCTTACATAAGTCTAACCAGCTAGCACTAACGTTAGCTTTTTTTGTTTAGAAAAAGCTCACGCCAACTTATGAGGCTGTAACTGAGTGGCAAGACTAAGACTAAAATGCTCAGACCTGTAGTTGACTAAAACTTGACAAAATGAAAAATGGATAAAAGTGACTAAATATGATGGAAACGAAAAAGAACATTTGAATGACAGACTAAAACTAAAATAAAAAAAATAGCTGACTAAATGAACACTGCTGACGAGATAACATGTTCAATCTAAAAACGCACGTATGTGAACCCTGCCTTTGCAGGACTTCACCCCAGAGAAGAAGTCTGCCGCGCGGGGCGCTGCGAAGAAACCTGGACCCAAGGGCAAGAAGAAGGTGAGGCTCATCTACTACCAGCCCTAGGAGGCTGAATGGACCCATCTCATACCCTGCCCTCTTTTCTTGATCCTCCAATCACATCTGTTGCTTCCCTCGGACAAAGGGAAGCAACCGTTGTGATTGGAGGATCGAGAAAAGAGGGTGCGGTTTGAGAGGTAAATTTGATCACTGCTGTGGAAACGTTTTGAGTTTCTCACGGTTTCTTTTCTCTTCTTCCCTCCTTCCCCTCTGTTTCGTTGACATCACAGAAAGCGTCGTCTGACTCTGAATCAGACTCTGGGTCTCAGTCGGAGAAGAAAGAAGGAGGGGACAGTGACTCGGAGGAGGATAAGAAGCCACGGAAGAAAGGAGGGGACAGTGACTCTGAGGAGGATAAGAAGCCACGGAAGAAAGGAGGGGACAGTGACTCTGAGGAGGATAAGAAGCCACGGCCTGCTGTCTCTGGCTCCGAATCCCAGTCTGGCTCCAAGTCTGATTCTGACTCAGAGCCGCCGCCTCCTCCACGCAAGGGCCCTCAGGCGCGCAAGAAAGGTGAGAGTTGGGTTTTTAACTTGTGCAGAATCCATTGGATATACTGTGCTAATTGAAGAGCAATTCCATAAATGCACCATCAATGCTTATGTCTGTAACTGCAACGGTGCCATGTCTTCCTGTGACCCCCCTCTCAGCCACTGAAAAGCCCCCACCAAAGCCCAGAGCACGGAAAGCCAAACCTGCCCCTGCAAAACGAGCAGCTACATCATCCTCAGACAGCGACAGGTCAGGCTGCTCTAAAAAAAAAAAAAAAAAACATTTCCTTGAATTATTCTTTTATTTTAATTTCTTTTTAGATTTTGATCTGTATGTTTCTTCCATTTCATTGGTTGTTCTATTCATTTGAATTGTTTTTATTCATTTTATTTTGTATATTTATCTCCTGTAGCACTTTGAGATTGTAACAAATATAAAGCGTGTTACAAATTGAATTTATTATTATTATTATTATTATTATTATTATTATTATTATTATTATTATTATTATTATTATTATTATTATTATTATTATTATTATTATTATTATTATTATTATTATTATTATTATTATTATTATTATTCGGTTCGATATACGTTGCTTTTTATTTAAAAAAATTATTTACACTAAAAAATCTAAACATGCTTCTCATTTATAAAAAAGAAGAAGGAAAAAAAAGGTTTACAGTGTTTACAGCCTTAAATAATGTTTGGCACACAAAGACCGAACTGACTGAAAAATATAGGCTACATTTGTCAAAGTATTAACTTAGTGCAAACAAACAATATGCTCAGCCAGCACTAGACTTTCCTTTCTTTAACACTTTAACTGCCGAAGGTTAAATTCATGATATACCATCCCTTGCCAGCTCTATTTGTCTATGGAGAAGTTCCCCTTCTTTGCAGGGCTATAACTTTTTAAATTCTATTGCTAGATTGCCATTATTAGGGCCCATTCAATGTCCTATATGTATTCTTCAGGGTGTATGAACGTTAAACTTTTTCATTCACATATTCATACTAAAATATGATCTAAAGTATTCATCTCTTTCTGCAGCTTTCTCCAGAACGTGATTTATAGCCCCAAATGCATTATATTGATGATCAAATACAGTTTGGTAGCGATCGGTGCCAGATGAAAAATTTCAAATGGACGTGCTTCTAGAAGTTTCTACGTATCATCTGATGATGACAGGATGGGCGGGGGATCGTTTATAATTCCGTGGGCAACGTTATACCATTCATCTAATGTGGGTCAAATGTTCATCATAGCAGTTAGTGTCGAACACGGTAATACTACACGCTAAAACTCACCCCAGTCTCCGCGGGCCGTTGGGCGATCAGCGTGGGGTAGACAGTTTTCCATTATGGGATGTCGAAATACCCGGTCCATTTCCAGGTTGTATAATAGTATATACGTCCAAATAACGTTGTTTATTGAGTTAGGGCGAGCGATCTATTATCGAGTGTTTCAAGATGGAGTCGCGGGAGCTATAGAGAGTGCCCGGAAGTAATATGGGTGATCACCACTTCATCCACATGACTTCCTGTTTGGCGCTTCTGCCGATCGGCCACCAGATGGCGCTCTTGAACCGCTAGAGGGTTGAGAGGAGGCCAGCACTGTGTCTCAGGGCTGCGGAGGAAAAATATGATTTCGATCACAGATTTTTGAAATCTTTAGCATGGCTAGGAAAGACGCCTAAACACGTTTTCGGCACTTAAAGTGTTAATATAAACACAAAAAAACAATGTCAACAATGTTTAAATTCCCTGATTGTCAGTTCTTAATGGAAAGATTCGTTTTCCGCTTGAAATTAAAGTGCAGTATTTGAAATATAATGAAAGGAATATGGCTGGATTTCTTATCAAAGGGGAAAGTGTCACTGTTATTTAAAATAAATAAATAAACAAATTAGAAGGCCATCAATATAAATCGCAGCATACATCAAACTAACACACACACACTGTACTGTTTCAAAACAACACTGCTCTGTTAATTCTATTTTTAAAATACGTACATTATCTGTCTACATTTATTTAGACTAACATTATTTAAATATTGAGTGCAACTGTGGTGGATTAATGTAATTCGTGAGTTGGAACTATCTATGGGTTGGCGGGTCCGCAGGGACATTTTAGCGGCACGGACCTTCAGCTCAGCCAACGTTCATAACATGCAGTGGAAAATCGGCAATAGTCCCGGTTTGTAGTTAGTAAACACAGTTGTATGTTAGCTTTCTTGGATGTTGAATAAACGCCTATCATTGTCTTTAAACACCCCGCCTCTCAGACTCCCATTTCCTCCTCTGCTAGCTAGTAGCTACGGTAACATTTCGTTGACTGTATTAGCTGGCGGGCTACCATAGTTAAAATGTGCGTTGTGTTGTACAAACTGCTAACGCTACGGAAAGATGCGTGTAGGCCTATGTAATGTTAATGGCTATGTTTTTAAAGTCGTAATGAAGATTGATTTATATTGCGCTTGCCATTTTTACACAAACTGACTAGCACCTGGCTGCAGTGCTGCTGCTGCTGCTGCCAGCGCTCACCTCTCCCGGCTCCGTGCCAAATACATTTTTTTATTTATGTTATTTGCGCATCCCCTGAACCGTACGATACACAGACGCCCCGAACCGTGGAGGTCGTATCGAACGGTGTACGGTTCGAATGCGTATCGTTCCACCCCTAGTTTGGATAGTTGTAGTTGTGTATTGCCTCTGGACAGCGCACATCCGAGAGAGCGGTGGAGCGCACTACTAGCAGGCACTTCACAATTACCAACTCACTTATTTTTACAGTTGATAGGACGTACCGGTAATCATTTCTGGTGAAAGAACGTCACGATTGATAAGATGACAGACATCCTTTTATTCATAATGGTGGACAGGGCTCCTGTGATGAGTATTGTGCCCAATGCCCATATGATTTGAGTTCAGTTTTGGATGAACTCAGGCAGCCCCTCAGTGCCTCGGCTGTGCTCAGCAGTCAATCGAGCAGAGAAGAGAAGCAGACATGCAGTGAGAGCGCACACTAGTCTTTTGCGGACCAAGGCGCTTGAATATTAATGAATATAGATTTTGAATTCAAATCACATCATTACAGTTCGAACAGTTAACATTTATTTAACAGGTTCAATCAATAGTTTTCAAACAAAAAGTGACATTCTTACTGGTCATGCACTGTTGTTCATGTATAACAGGGTTCCTACACAGGTCTGGAGAGTCTGGGAAATGAACTTAATCATTTCCATGTGAATACTATGGGAATATTGCTGTCCAAGGAATATTGCTGTATAGTTTAGTATTTTGGACACCTAACCCTAAACTAACCCTACTAGCCAATATAGTTTAGTATTCTGGACACATAACCCTACTGCCAATATAGTTTAGTATTCTGGACACCTAACCCTACTGCCAATATAGTTTAGTATTTTGGACACCTAACCCTAAACTAACCCTACTGCCAATATAGTTTAGTATTCTGGACACCTAACCCTAACCCTAAACTAACCCTACTAGCCAATATAGTTTAGTATTCTGGACACCTAATTCTTATTTCCTAGGCTTTGTTCACACAGCAGGCACTAGTTTTTTTTAAATAGGATACCGTAATTCCTCTAATAGTAACCCCGGCTTGTATTTGTTTCAATTGTAGCGGATACCAGGCTTGTATTAGGAGGAGGCATGTATAAGAGAGAGGCCTATATTTCAAATTTTCAAACAGATCATAATGAATAAATCAACATTTTGTGTCAGTTTGAACCCAGTAAAATGTACTGGGTTCATTTATTGAAACCAAGTACTGTATGAAATACGGTAGTAAACAGTGCAATTACAGGTGGTCAAAAAAAGTTAAATAAAGTAAAATAGTGCAATCACAATACTGGTATAATAATAATAATAATAATAATAATAATAATAATAATAATAATAATAATAATAATAATAATAATAATAATAATAATAATAATAATAATAATAACTTCGTTTTATACAATTCTGAGGTCGGCTTACTCTCTTGGTAAACATTAACACCATACCATTATATGGTATTTACTGCACAGCCAGGCCAGCATATAACAACAATAACAAAATATATTGCCTATGGTAAATCCGTTGAGGGAAATACCGTAATTCCTCTAATATACATGAAACCCGGCTTGTATTAGGAGGCCGGCTTATAATTGCTTAGCTCAACAGCGCACCCGGTCATTAATAGAGACCCGGTTTTTAATTGAATACCGGTTACTATTAGAGGAATTACGGTATTTTAGGCTGACTGTCACATTTAAAGTTACAAGTGAGGTTTTTATTATTAGGCTGGGCCAAACTATTGAGACATTTCAACTTTGCTAATCGGAAGTAATTTAGTTAATTACTTAATTAATTTAACCTTTAATATTAGTCAAATAGTTTTTCACCTCGAGGTAAAAAAGAAAAACACCTTGTCATGCATGTATCTTGATGTTATTGTACTGGGCAAAATGCATACATACACACACACACACACACGCGCACACACACACACAGATACACACACACAGATACACACACAGTTTCCACCAAGTGTTGAGGAGCAATTACAGGTGGAAAAGGATGAGCTGTATTGGTCAAAAACCTCGAGTGAAAATGAAAGTAACGGAGGCCCTTCACTACGTTGTTCCACAGTGACAGCGAGCCCGACCGCATCAGTGAATGGAAGAAGCGAGACGAGGAGCGCAGGCGGGAGCTGGAGGAGCGCAGGAAGAAGGAGGAGGCAGAGGAGCTCCGCAAGTTACGGGAGAGGGAAAAAGAGGAGGACGAGACGAGGAAAAAGGATAAAGAGAAGGGGAGAAAAGCGAACAGCAGCAGCAGTGGCGGCAGCTCAGACGAGGGTGTAGACGAGCACCCGCTGAAGAAGACCAAGAAGCCCCCTCCGGCCCCTATCCCCGCCCCCTCAGACTCCGACTCTGAGGTACGCTAACTAGCACTGCCGTCTGAGGTAACTAGCTACAGAAGAACTGTAGGGCTGCACTGTTGTCTGAGGTAACTAGCTACAGAAGAACTGTAGGGCTGCACTGCTGTCTGAGGTAACTAGCTACAGAATAACTGTAGAGCTGCACTGCTGTCTGAGGTAACTAGCTACAGAAGAGCTGTAGAGCTGCACTGCTGTCTGAGGTAACTAGCTACAGAAGAGCTGTAGAGCTGCACTGCTGTCTGAGGTAACTAGCTACAGAAGAACTGTAGGGCTGCACTGCTGTCTGAGGTAACTAGCTACAGAAGAGCTGTAGAGCTGCACTGCTGTCTGAGGTAACTAGCTACAGAAGAGCTGTAGAGCTGCACTGCTGTCTGAGGTAACTAGCTACAGAAGAACTGTAGGGCTGCACTGCTGTCTGAGGTAACTAGCTACAGAAGAACTGTAGGGCTGCACTGCTGTCTGAGGTAACTAGCTACAGAAGAGCTGTAGGGCTGCACTGCTGTCTGAGGTAACTAGCTACAGAAGAACTGTAGGGCTGCACTGCTGTCTGAGGTAACTAGCTACAGAAGAACTGTAGGGCTGCACTGCTGTCTGAGGTAACTAGCTACAGAAGAGCTGTAGGGCTGCACTGCTGTCTGAGGTAACTAGCTACAGAAGAGCTGTAGAGCTGCACTGCTGTCTGAGGTAACTAGCTACAGAAGAACTGTCTGTAGAGCTGCACTGCTGTCTGAGGTAACTAGCTACAGAAGAGCTGTAGGGCTGCACTGCTGTCTGAGGTAACTAGCTACAGAAGAACTGTCTGTAGAGCTGCACTGCTGTCTGAGGTAACTAGCTACAGAAGAACTGTCTGTAGAGCTGCACTGCTGTCTGAGGTAACTAGCTACAGAAGAACTGTCTGTAGAGCTGCACTGCTGTCTGAGGTAACTAGCTACAGAAGAACTGTAGGGCTGCACTGCTGTCTGAGGTAACTAGCTACAGAAGAACTGTAGGGCTGCACTGCTGTCTGAGGTAACTAGCTACAGAATAACTGTAGGGCTGCACTGCTGTCTGAGGTAACTAGCTACAGAAGAACTGTAGGGCTGCACTGCTGTCTGAGGTAACCATGGTGTCGTTTATGTTTATCATTGTATTTAATAGTTTTAATTACATTTTTGCTTGATCTCAGAGTGTGATGAACGTCTATTGGATTATTTAACAAGGTATTTCTCATGCATGAACAGATATTGAAAATAATCGCCCAGCCCAGTTAGTGGCATGAAAAGAAGAAAAAAAAAACGTTTAGTCGCGATAAAATATATATCTTTTTTTGATCCACTTTTTCTCCTATTTTTCTGTATTTTTCCTCTCATCCCAATTTAGTCGTTATGCCAATTCCCCCCTCCCCTTCCTGGTTGTTGCGCGCATGTGCCCCCCACTGGTCGGTCTAGGGAGCCCTGAAGTCGTATCACATGCTTCCTCCGAGACATAGGAGACAGCCAGCAGCCTCTTCTCATCTGGCAGCGAGGACTCTCATTGGTGAAGTGTAACGCGTGGGAGGTCACACCATCACCATTTCCCTCCCTCGCTGTGCAGGCGCCCTGACCGACATGTAGGAGTCGCTGTTTACAACGACTAGAATACCACCCACCGGCTTCCCTCCCGCTGACACTGCCAATTGTGCCAGTATGAAGACCGGCCAAGCCGGAGGCACCGCTGACAGCCGGATTCGATACCAGTGTGTCTGCGGTGGTAGACAGACGCTTAGTCCGCTGTGCTACCCGGCCGCCCAGTCGCGATAAAATATTATAAACATTTCCATTTGACCTTTCCCTCTGCACAGGTGAAAAAACCCGGCAAGCGGTCAGACAACCAGAAGAAAGCGAGGGGAAAGAAAGAGAAGGAGGTGAGAGACCGGAAGGAGAAGAAAGCGCCCCGGTCAGAGGAGAAGCCCCGGGGGAGGTGAGGGAACCCAACACCGTAGAGACCTCATTAAAAATGTACAGTATGTACATGGATACAGCTATCTAACTCTAACCCTCACAGGTCCAAGCCTGAGAAACCCAGACGCAAACCAGAGAGGCCTCCAGAGAAGAAGGTGGACAAGAAGAAGGGTCAGTCTTCATTACACTCCCTTTTGTTATTTGTGTGTGTGTGTGTGTGTGTGTGTGTGTGTGTGTGTGTGTGTCTAAGCATGTACTAATAAACAATTACAACCACAGATTACAGTTCATTTCTATAATCCCCTCTTCACAGTCTCATTCAATTCATACAAAACCCTTTCCTGTCCATTCAAACAGGTGGCATATTATAACATCATAGCTTGCTTGGAAACTGATTTGCGTTCTCATCCTGTGTAACTCTTAGTTTATAGAGTGTCATTCTGGGTAACTCTTAGTCTGTATAGTCTGAACAGTTGGTCAGATACACAGATGATGGCGCTATATGATATTATTTTCACATCTCCTTGAAAAGTGTCAAAGATATCTATCTTTCCATGAAATGGAAGATGAATATGTTCCGACGTGTTTCTGGCGTGTCCCTCTGCAGAGCCGTCACCGGAGGAAAAGCTTCAGAAGCTGCACACGGATATAAAGTTTGCACTGAAAGTGGACAACCCAGTAAGTGAGGCTCCTTTTCCTTAATAAAGGGATAATATGTAATGCCATCAAACAGCCATTTCTAGGCAAATGACCCCCGCTTGTTATTGTGCTTTGTTTCCTTTTATTGTTTTGTCTGATGTTTGGAGTTTAGTAAGTTATTATACTGTGAATTTCTCCAGCCCTCTCTGGGTTAGAGCCTGCGGTGTGAACAGCGGTAGTAACCCCTCTCCTATATTAACCCACACATCAGACAAAAACAAGACACTGTACAATATTGGCATCTTTTACCTAGAGGTGACTTTCTTGAATTAATGAGAGTTTGATCAGTGTTCTGTCCTGTGTGTTTTGCAGGACATCGAGCGCTGTCTACAAGCCCTAGGAGAGCTGGAGGCTGTACCCGTTACCAGCCAAATTCTGCATAAGAATGCTGACGTTATTGCAACCCTCAAAAAGGTGATGTTTTGAACTGGGGCCTTCATCCAAGCTAATCAAATCATACGAGCAGAGCTACAGGAGCTATATCCACCGTTACGAATAAAAGGATGTGTGTCCATCAATCGTGATGTTTAGAAATGAGTGTGTTCATTCATAGACTGTAAACGTAAAAGTTACGTAAAGGTTCTTCTTCTAATAAATTATCTTTTACCTTGGTTTCGTTCAAACTTGATACAAATTTAACTTGAAATGTGTCTTCTTGATGTAGATTCGGCGGTATAAAGCCAGCAATGCTGTCATGGAAAAGGCCAGTGAGGTTTATAACAAGTTAAAACTCCAGTTTGTGGGCAAGGGGGAGACAACTCCAACCAAACCCAAAATGGAGGACAAGGAGCAGCAAGATAATGGGAAGGAGGCACAAAACACAGGTAAGGGCTTTCTGCAAACTGCTCTCTGGATATCTAGAATATTGTCTTTGGTTCTGTTATATTGGCCGTGGCCCATATAGTCAAGTCAAGTCAAGTCAAGAGTTTTAATTGTCACGGCATACAGGTATACAATGAAATGCGGGTGGTCTTGCCCGCAACAATGTGCAATACAGTGGTGCAACATATAATAGAATCAAAAAATGAAAAAAACAACATTGTGCAGTAAGGATACCTGTCGACGTGCTTCTGTCATGTTGTGCTTTTATCCATAGCACATTACATTACTGTGAGTGTATTCTTAGTAATACGTTTTAGTATAATAACTTTGATGGTAATTAAAGGATTATTGCTCATCAATATGGATTTTCTTTTCTAGATTCCACGCCTGTGAACGGGGAATCCGAAGAGAAAAGGGAGGATGTGGATGTGGATGTGGAGGTGACTCCAGAGTCCCCTGCCCAGGAGAACAATGAGCACCCAGCCTCCAGCCCAAACAGGTACAGATATCTGTTCATTTGTCTTGACTTCCACTTTCGTTGTCATAATGTGTGCAACTAATGCTATTTAAAGGTGTATATCTACCGTGTGGGAATTCAAACCACCCATTTAATTTGAATGGAATTCTCTGCTAAATAACATTTAGACTGTGCAGCTCTCGGACAGTATGAGCATGCTGTATGTTTTTGATCAATGCTTGTGTGAATTTGTGGCCTATTGCATGCATGTATAATTTGTATAACTGTGGTGCTCTCTCCCTGGTAGACCCAGCCCAGAAAGCCCTGTGGAACCAGACGCCTATGATGCAACGGAGCACGGCATCTCTGCAGAGACACAACCACCAGCAATAGAGAGCTGAAGAATCATGAAGAAAGTCTACAATGGACCCAAGTGCTTAAAAATGGTGGCCCCCCTGTGTTGATGTCATGCGCCCCCCTCCCCCCCCCTGGCCCAGCTGTTTCCTAACTGGCAAGCTGATGTTGACGTTTGGATGCTTCGTATCGTTTGACGTGTAATACTGGAAATATCATACCAGGAGGTGGCTGTGTTTGTAACACTTGGTCCATTGTTTACCTCAGCAAAAAGGAGAGCTCACTGGTCTGTGATGTACATGGCGCTGTGTGAACCCCTTTGTTCTTTTCTCAAACATACTTTTCCTTTTATACACTTGTCCCATCCCTGACCCCCCCCCCTCCACGCCACCTTGCTGTTCCCTCTCACTTGAACTCTAACTTTGGTCTTTCATACTCTATTTATATTGAGAGAATCCATTTTAGCACTTCTAAACAGGAATCTATAAGCAAGGGTAGAATGGAGCCATGTTGTGAATGTTTTCGCTTTCAAGATTTTGCGCAGTCATTGCATCCGTTGGCTTTTGCCATTTCATGAAGCCTAGCCTATAGAACATCACAAAAGGCCTAATGTGTAACGTGTGTTTGGGACAGTATGAGAGAGGTAAAGTACTATGTGTGTGGGTCATTTTATGTTGATACCTTTCTTTTTTTGTATTATTATCTGCTTGTTTCTTATTAATCCAGTCTCACCATGAACTATTAAGCCATTGAATGGAGTCACTTCAACTGTTTTCCAACTGAGGTCCACCTACTTTTTTATAATCTTCTTTTCAGATATTTGCATCTATTTTTCACTTAACTGCGGACTGCTGTGGAGTTACACACACACCCTGCTGCCATCTTGTCTTCCTTCATTGTCTGCTTTCAGTAACTTGCGTATTGAATGGGATAACTGTGTACAGGTTGAAATGGGCCTAGTCCGTATCGCAAGTGGTGTAAAAGCTGTTTGGATCCCACGACGTAGCTGCGGCCCATTTCAACATTTGCCCGTCGTATGTCATGTCATGTCATATGCATACAACAGAGGTGTTTTTAGTGATATGTAAATTGGTAAAACTTTGTATCATTTAGTTGAGACTTGAATAAAATCTCAGCATGGTTTGGTCCTAACTTGTATTTATTCTTGATGGGTAAAAACGTTTGATTTGTGACAAATTAGAAGTTCTTGGATGAAGACTGCTATAGTTAGTACATCACTTCTTCCTGCCATCTATTTGACACTTATTTAAAATATTTGCATCAGGCTTTTTGCATGTCAACCACATGGATTTAGTAATAAAGAAGTTGCCTGCTGCCATGGAAATTATGAATGAATGAACTTTATTTAACAGATTGCAGAATGGGTACAATACAGTACGGCTCAATACACACAATTGTTAAGGGGATGCAGACCAGAGAAAGACTTTCGTCTTGTTTACATCAGGGTCCCCCATTTTCAATTCATAGTGACATTTATGACATCATGACATTTGTGGCATAGGGACATACATGACATACAGGTATAGTACTGTTACATTTGTGACATACACGATATGCAAATATACAGTACTGTTACCCATATATCCTAACAGAGAATATATACATATGATGGGGAGGAGACTGTACATTAGGAGGGTACATTATTTGATGGGACTATCAAACTGCCAATGTTATCCATTGCCTAAGCACCAAGCATTTGGGTGACTTTAAAATATGGAAGCAGTGGGTCTGCTGCAGCCTTGTATTTAATAAAACTTAAGAGGATTGGACCTTTAACTTCATTGATTATAATACACACAAGTCAGCTGACTTTTGGACGCCATTTTGTCAGCCATTTCCTCCTCCACTGACTCCATCCACAGGACCTGGCCTCGCCTCCTTCATCTGCAGCCCGGGATCAGTGCACACAGTGAGGGATCCTGCAGGGAGACAAGACGGTGGATGAGAGACGGTCTGTAGAGGGCTGGTCCCACTGCTGGTCCCACAGCAGGATAGAAGTCACAGCAGCAGCCAGACACCATCATCATCATGGCTCTGAAGATTGTCAAAGGGAGCATCGATCGGATGTTCGATAAAAACCTTCAAGATTTAGTACGTGGCATTAGGAATCACAAGGAAGATGAGGTAAATAAAACGAATGACAAGAAAATGCAACGTGTTCATCATTACGTTCAGTGGCTATTTTGCCTAGTAAACACAAACGCACACCGCTTTTCCAATTAACTAACAGTTACTAGCTATAGCTAACGTTGGGATCTGTTGCTGGTCAGCAGCTAACCTGCTCTTAGCTGATCGCCTCTCAGTCAATGGTCTACTGTGTTGTCATCAGTCGGATGTTTGCTTATTAAATCGGGGGATGGATCATCGTATTAGTTGCCTGTCCATTTTGGAAATGAGCTAAGTTAACGTTATAGCTAACTATAGCGACCAGTCTGTCTCGTCCAGGTGATGACAGCTAGCTGCTAACAGTAGCCGGTTAGAGAACACAGGTCGCCTGCTAGCTGTTAGATTAGCTGGAGGTCCAGCAGGTGATAAAGCCGGGGGGGGGATCATTCACACAAGAAGAAGTGACAACACCACCATCATCACTAACTAACGCTACTAGCCAGGGGGTCATCATAACTAACCCTGATCTCCTGAGGAACATAGGCCTCTAGTCAGAGAAGCCGCCCCCTTGGTTCTTCACTATTACTACATTTTAGACTATCTACTATGTATCACAAACAGTACTGTATTTGTAGATCTGGTATGTCATAAATGTATAGATGTAGCAGTACTGTCTATGTCGTGTATGTCATGTATGTTATGATTAATTGAAAATGGGGGACCCTGATGTAAACAAGACAAAACGTCTTTCTCTGGTCTGCATCCCCTTAACAATTGTGTGTATTGAGCCGTACTGTACCATTCTGCAATCTATACAATTTTCAATCAATCAATCAATCATCGCTAACGCTACTAGCCAGGGGGTCATCTATAACTAACCCTCACCTCCTGAGGAATGAATGAATGAATGAATGAATGAATGAATGAAAACTTTAGTTAACAGATTGCAGAATGGGTACAATACAGTACGGCTCAGTATACTTGTTAAGGGGATGCAGACCAGAGAAAAACGTTTGTCTTGTTTACATCAGGGTCCCCCATTTTCAATTCATAGTGACATTTATGACATACACGACATACATGACATCATGACATTTATGACATAGGGACATACAGTACTGTTACATTTGTGACATATACGCAAATATACAGTACTGTTACCCTATAGATCCTGACAGAGTATATACATACGATGGGGAGGAGACTGTACATTAGGAGGGGGTGGGTGGGAGAAAAAATATACATACAGTGGGGAGAGAATATACATACGGTGGGGAGGAGACTGTACATGATGGTCACAGAGTGAAATGCTGTAGTTACTAGTCCCACCTGTCCTCCATTGCCAACATTGATTGAGCACAAACAACTAGTCAAGATAATCATTATAAACAACTTTCAAAATGGTTCTAGACTACTTAAGAGTATTTCAGACATTGTGGTTTTAAAACCGCTTTCTCGTAAAATTATTCATGAGATCAAAAGAGCATATGATCAATGGCTGAAAGGTGATGTCATCAGGGACGTAGCACACAATCTGTTGCTAGGGAACAGTTTGGACCCATGTATCAACTATTGCATTAGCAAACACTGCAACAGGATAAACTTGGGTCCTTTTAATATGTTTATGTTGTCAAATTGAAATCGTGGGCCCCCTTCCTCTCTTAATCCATTAATATTTTTACAATTTATCAAGTCAACAGCTATACACATGAATCTCTAGTAGTTATTCCGGTAATAAACTGTTTATACCACATTTAAACAAATACTCTGTGATATGCACGTTAGTCTGCACAGTTTGAAACCTCACTCACAACATTTCAACCCTCCTCTCTCAACATGCTGTAGCCTACAATTGCTGTGTCATAC
This sequence comes from Notolepis coatsorum, assembly GCF_963971535.1. Classification (NCBI taxonomy): domain Eukaryota; kingdom Metazoa; phylum Chordata; class Actinopteri; order Aulopiformes; family Paralepididae; genus Notolepis; species Notolepis coatsorum. The sequence continues at coordinate 87,283,784 of NC_140167.1, forward strand.
TTTGACTATGGTTAAATGAGTATCAAGCTTAAGAGAACATTTGTTTTCTTTATGTTTATTTAAGTAGGATTGACGGAGCCTCTTAAAAGGTTTATAATATACCATATCGATCTTGATTATAAGACCCCCCCCCCCCCCCCCCTCTGTTTGAAAAATCAAATCTTGTTTTTATAAAGAAAATCATTAAATCTAACCAGATTGCACCAGTAAAAGTAACACTTTGGGAAAAAACAAGGTAAGCTCATATATATATCTGAAATTGTCTTTGAATTATAGGCCAAATATTGTAGACTGTAGTTTAGACTAGGCCTATTTCAAACATAATCTAACCATCCAAACATTTAAAATAGGTTATATTTTAATTAGACTCCAGTGCAGGGGCCACCCACTAATCAGCACCCCACCCCCAGGAGACACTTGCATCGGAGCTCCGCGAAAAGACAGTTGCAGTTTTGGTGAAATGGTACAGGGGTGGAGAAGCAGTGACACTGTGCACCTGTCTGTCTGCAAGTCTGGTGTGAAATCTAGAGCTACTGGATGTGGCCTTGAAGGCGCTGCTTAGCGAGCGACATGGGTCTTTTTGGTTGTGTGTTTGTCACCTCATCCATGAGCCCATTTCTCAAACATGGAGCTTCATAGTCTCACAACAAGACAGTGTTGGTATGATGATGATTATATCACGTCATGTTGTGCACATCCTTTCATATTGTTGGGTTCAGACGATGAGCATTGCGGCCAGCTGTTTAATTGTACCTGTGTCCACCCATGCGTGATCTTCTGATTCAGCGTATACACTGAGCCATTCTCCATAGGTAACCCTAACCCTGTCTACAGTGCCTAGATAAGGTGTTGGTTACCTAGCCAACAGCAGACAGTTTGCTGAAATATTAATATTGTGTGTGTGTGTGTGTGTGTGAGTGTGAGAGAGAGTGTGAGAGAGCAAGTCAGTGTGTGCCTGCCTGCGTTTACTTATTCCTGGCCTGTCCAAAATGTCTCATTCACTCTCTTTATTTGTTTTTCATACATCTGCTCGGAGGCCTTGCACTGCCCATTCATTCACTCCCTCCTCCCATGTCGTTACTGTAGCAGACATATTAAAAAAAAGAAGAAGAAAAGTGTGAAGATACTATAGCGGTGTGTAACGGTACACGTATCCGTACCGAACCGTTTCAGTACTGGACCTTCAGTTCAGCACGCGCTATGTACCGAACGAATACAACGTTAATTTAACCACTAACGGAAGGCACGTGTGGAGTTTCTGCGTGCAGATTGCAGAGGGCCTTTAGCCCCACCTGTAATTGGCTTCACTTGTGTGATGGGATGGAAAGCCCTAGACCTAGAGACAACAACATTGACCCAGCTTTCACTTTCCATCCTATGGACCTTGTATGCCTTCTCTACTTCCCCCATTATATCTCGAGCTCAACCTGCTGCGCTGGCAGGAAATCTGTCTGCCGTTGTCTTGGACGCGGGACAAGTATTCCATTTATTTCAGTGCGATGTGAATGGATCATTGAAGGAGAATTTGATGGAGAAAGCACTATGTGGGTCTGGTGATATTGTGTCTCCCCCTGCCTGCCTTTCCTACTCAAGGAGCTGGAGTAGAATGTAACCCCCCCCCCCCCCCTGCCCCCTCCTGTCACTGTGCTGTCTCATGACTGCAGACACATGACACACACACACACACACACACACACACACACACACACACACACTCTGGAGCCACGTCTGTGTTCCAACCAAAGTTCCTACTCTTACCCATGTTTAACTGATTGCCCTTTCTGAGATTCCAGCTAAGCTTGTTTGCCTCAGTCAAAATAAAGGGTGCCATTACTGTTTCACTATCGCAGGGAGAAATGGATCTCTCGAGGCAATATATTAAACTGGGCTGCCAGCTCTTTTTTCCCTTATTCATTCATTTTTAGGCCTAGTTCATTCACCAGATTCTAGAGATTCCTGGAAATGACCAATTTAGGCAAATGCTGGAGGCCATAGCTCACACTTCAGTACTGCAGACAGCTGGAACCCTATTTAAAGTGAAGCGAAGAAGCGTGAAACTACCTGCTCCCTTTCATCAGAAAATCAGACCTGTTTGGCACGGAAGGAAAGTCTGTGTAATCGGAACCATACACTCTTTAATTGTGTGGTCATGTTATGTATCATGTTGTTTATTCCATATTCCTTCTGCTCTTGAAGCATGATCAGAGCTTGGCCCAAGACCTAGGAGAAGGCTGTATGAACTAGTTGACTAGAGTCTCGAGTCAGTCCCAGCTAGGGATGGGTACTGAATTCTGTACTTTTAAGGGTACCGACTAGGGATGGGTACCGAATTCGGTCCTTTTTTTTTTTTATCCACTTTTTCTCCCATTTTTCTATATTTTCTCCCATCCCAATTTCGTATCATCCAATTCAACCCTCCCCTGTCACGGACGCTGTTTCTTGCCTCCCACAAGCCGGCTGCAATGTGGACTAAGTCATACATAGCACAAGTCCCCTCCGGTACTTGAGGTAACAGCAGTCGCATCTTTTCACCTGCGCAGCTCGATCTCTCAGTGGCGAGGAGTAACGCGTGGGAGGCTCACGCTGCCCCCGACACTTCCTGATTCTACTGCGCAGGCGTATCAACCGACCTGTAGGAGTCGCTGTCCACAACGCCCGATCCCCACCCATCAGTTTCCCACCCCCTAATACGGCCAATGTGTATTAGTACGGACGACCAGCTAAACTGAAAGCAAATGTGGAGCGCTGGGCTCGAACTGACGAGCCCAGCGTCTCCAGCATTTCGTGGCGAGCTCCTTGCCCACTACGCCACGTAGCCGCCCCCGAATTCGGTACTTATAAAGGTACTTACCGAAACACGTCGGTAATACCGAGTATCGATTCACGTGAGATACCGTTGTCGGTACTGTAAAAAAAAATAATAATAATAATAATTTTAAATTAAATTTTTTTTTAAACTTTTCTTTTCATGTCAACGTTCACACGCACAATATACGCTTACCTAGAATTTGACTTGATTCAACAACAAAGCAGTCGGGGCAAAGTGTGGTTATTTGAAGTTTGGATTTTTTTTTTCACAACTGAGGTAGGTAGATAACATTTTTAGAGACTAAAGTACAGAAAAAAGGTACCGTTGGGTACCGGTATCGATTCACAGGTACCGGTACCGTATCGGTTCAAATGTGAATGGTACCCATCCCTATACCGAACATCAACATTTAGTTTACCGCAAAACGAAACCTATGAAGTGTGCCGAAAATGGTTGCAAGTGTGGTTACACTTTACAAAGCTAGATGCAGACAACGCTTGCTGCAATATTATATATTTTAACAAATTGTTCTAAATAAATAATAATGATAATACATAATTTGAAGTTTGGAATTTTTTTTTTTTTTTTTTTTTTTACAACTGAGGTAGGTAGATTACATTTTTAGAGACTAAAGTACAGAAAAAAAGGTAGCGTTGGGTACCGGTATCGATTCACAGGTACCGGTTAAAATTAGGGCTGAACGATTAATCGATTTCAAATCGAAATCGCGATTTGGAATGATGCAATTAGCAAATAGCACACAAAAAAATAATCGCTAAATAATAATCTTTCAATTTATTTTTTTCTTTTTATTTTTAATTTATTTAACCAGAAAGTTTGGGAGAGGGAGGTAAGGGGGTTTACATTGTGTGTTGTGAAGTTTAGACTTCAGAGAGGGAGAGTAAAGTACAGAAAAAAGGTACTGTTTGGCGTTGGGTACCGTATCGATTCCCAGGTAAAAATAAACATTTTCAGGCTCGGTGTCCCGAAAAAAGACCCACCGCGTAGGCCAGATGCAAGCCGCATTTTACAATAAACCTCTGTGGGGCTTTCTTTTTATTATAATCGCAAATTTTATCGCAATCGCAATATCTGTCAGAAAAATCGCAATTAGATTATTGCCCAAAATCGTGCAGCCCTAGTTCAAATGTGAACGGTACCCAACCCTAGTGCCAGCCAGGCACAGCAGTGGAAGATGTCTAGGTCATTTAGTACCATTTTGCGTCTTATCATTCAGGGCTGATGTCGTTCCCCTTTTGGTCTGACCCGCTGTGTGTTGTCTGCCGTGTTTCTGCCCTCTCAGGCCAAGTACATCTCCACCTGCATCGATGAGATCAAGCAGGAGCTCAAGCAGGACAACATCGCTGTCAAAGCCAACGCAGTGTGCAAGCTCACCTATGTAAGACTTCTCTGTCGCACACTCACTCACTCATTCACTCTTTCCCGCTCTCTTTCTCTCTTATCTGTCTCCCTGTGTCCATCTCTCTCCTACTGATGTCTCTTTCCCTCTCTAAATCTTCATCTCTCTCTCTCGTTCTATTTCTCTCTCATCTCTGTCTCTGTTTCCATCTCTCCTTCTGTTGTCTCTATCTCTCCACACCCCCCCCCCGCCCTCTCTATTTCTCTCTTATCTCTCTCTCTGTGTCTAGACGGTACAGATAACTAGACGGTACCGATGATGGCAGGTAGCAGGACAGATGCTGCCTCTATTTGAAGCGCCTGATCAAACTAAACCAGGGGTTCTCAAACTTTTTTATACCACGAGACCCCATTTTATTTAAGATTTTTTTTGGCGACCCCACACTTACTTAACACTTTCGGCGCCAGACCCGATGATAGTTGGGTTATCTCGCCAGCGGTTGAGTGCCATACCCGAGTATAGTCAGGTTTTCATTGTTTTTTCTTTTATACATTTTTTCATTACAGGTTCACGGACCTCTGTGTTACCATAGGAAATCATTCTGAGATCGCTAGAGTGCAATACCGGCCGCATCCTGCTAGGTGGCAGTATCGCCCACCCTTTGAAACCTTTTTTCACACTGGGTGTTACATCTAATTTCCTACGGGCGCAGAATTTTGGTACAGGCAAGTCTAGCGGTTCCCTGATCACATTAAAACGCGTCCATGGAGCCTCGATGCATGTGTTGTGCCGGATTATGTCGGGGACCCGATGGACACCAATATTGGAAATCGCGATCAGACAATTGGAATATTCTTTTTGGGATACCTCCTAGTAAAGGTAAGGACTATATGACATCAAGCCTACTTTTCATCCAACCATGGTTTCACATAGATCTCAACTATCTTATGTAACGTACTCCAAAACGTATGCCGTTGCTGACGATCAAAGCATCAACAAACGACCCCCCCCCCCTTTGATGCATTCATGATGAAACATAATACCTATTATATACCTTTGAATTGGAAATAGTAGCATGTCCAGGCGAGCAACGCTAACGCTTTTAGCAAAATGCACATATTGCTCCATAGCGCCGTTCTCAGGAATTTGCCAGGATCATTCTGAAACTATACAATATTCACCACGGTATAACACGTGAACGTATACATGAGAAAATGTATTCTTTTTCACATGATGAACGATTGATAGTTAATGTCAAATGAGCCATAGTATTGTCTCCATAGCTATAATATAGAATATAGATATAATAATAATAATAATAATAACTTTATTTGTATAGCACTTTTCATACAGAGGTTGCAGTTCAAAGTGCTTCACAACAGTAAAAAATACAGGCATAAGCGAGCATAAAAAGATAGACAGGTAGAATCACAGTGTTTCACATTAGGATCTAGCATCCCAATAGGCTCTCCGCTTACAGTTTTCAGTAACACAAATAGTAAAAATAGTTTAAAATGATTCAGTTTAAAAATAGTAAAATAAAAATAAAATAAAATAAAAATTATAAAATAGAACGGACATAAAAAATACAGGCATGAGCGAGCATAGCAAGATATGGCAAGTGACAACAATGCATAAAGTTTACAGACAATCCATGCTGATTGATCTGCCATAAGCAAGTGAAAGTTTACAGACAATCCATGCTGATTGATCTGCCATAAGCAAGTGAAGATTACAGTCTGTTCTAACAAACCAAACTGCCATGTATTAAAGTTTACAGACAATCCATGCTGATTAATCTGCCATAAGCATAAGATTACAGTCTGTTCTAACAAACCAAACTGCTACAGCCAGGACACAGTTAACCTGGTTCTACTAACAGCCAGGACACAGTTAACCTGGTTCTACTACAGCCAGGACACAGTTAACCTGGTTCTACAACAGCCAGGACACAGTTAACCTGGTTCTACTACAGCCAGGACACAGTTAACCTGGTTCTACAATGCTACAGCCAGGACACAGTTAACCTGGTTCTACTACTACAGCCAGGACACAGTTAACCTGGTTCTACTAACAGCATAGTGTTTCACATTAGGATCTAGCATCCTAATAGGCTCTCTATTCAGTAATTAAAAAGTGCACTAACCGACGGACATAAAAAAAAATACAGGCATGAGCGAGCATAGCAAATAATAAGAATAGTTTAAATAGATATAGCCCTCCAAACAACGTGACACACAGTGAAAATCCCTATCTCTTAAAGCGGTGGCGCAGTAGGTACAAGGATAGCTAAAGCCGCTGGCGCTGAAAGTGTTAATGTATCGCATAATTTCAACATGGAATGAAGGAATATCAAAATAAAAGCACACGTTGTTGAACTTGATCATGCATATTTATTAGAAGATTTAATTACAGCACTATGTTATCAATACACATCAGTGTTTCCCTTACCATGGCGGGGCGGCCCGCCCCGCCAACGGGACCCCCCGCCCCCCCTGAACAAATTATAATAAAAAATATATATATTAGATTTTATTTTTTTTAAGTTTGCTTTAATCACAGTAACGTTGGCGAGCTAGCTAAATTATACATAAATCGGTTATCATATAAATCAATCTTCACTAAGATTTTAAAGCGGTGGTGTGGCACGGTCTACGGAGACTCAGAAAAAACCTACCAAATCCATTCCGAGACAACTCCGAGACTGACTAACGTTGCATGTAACAAGTCTCAGTGTCTCTCTCAGTTTCTCTCGCTCTCTCTCTCTCTCTCTCTCTCTCTCTCTCTCTCTCTCTCTCTCTCTCTCTCTCTCTCTCCTTCAAGTAACGTTACACTATAAAAACGAACTGGATAGTTGATATAAGTTCTCCCTTTCTGTGTGTGTGCGTGCCCGTCCCAACTCTGGTCTTTGGCAAGTTTGATAGTATTTACTGAGGATGGCCAGATAATGTTGATATTTAAACTTAAAAAATAATTATACAGAGAGAAGCTTCAGCAAGTACAAAGAGCTGTTGACCGACAAAAGAGAATCCCTCACTGAGGAAAACACAAAGGCCTAACCATCATGTATCACAATGGTGATGTCAGCCAGAGATGGGGAGAAGCATGAACCTTTAAAGGACATCTCTTTGAAATAAATGACATTTTACAGTTTTCTTTCAGATTTCTTTTAAACAAATTATTATTTTGTATTATTAACTATTTAATTATTATTTAGTTATTGCGCTGCACTGGCAGTTGAACTGCATTGAACTGAATTGGAAAAAAAGAAAACTCATAACTTAACTGGCACTGAACATTGAACTACACTGGCACTGTTTGCAGATGTACTGTTCTTAACACATCCTGCGCTAAAAACGCAGTACAACGTGTTTCAAGGTCATGCTAATTCTGCCATTCCACGGTGTACAACGTGATTGAGATCATATTTAATTTTTTCGCCATGGTATTCAGAATGCCCTCACCCAGCCTCGGCTGATACAGTGGGAGCCTGCACAACTCTGCAACGCTTCAATACTGCCGCCTGGTGGTGATCGTGCGAGTTACAACCGGAAATGGATCTCTGGTGATCTCCGTGTACCGGGGAAATGTGTCCGGCACTCACATATTGTTGCGGGACTCTAGACACACATCGTACATATGGATCGCTGCCATAACTCAATAATCTATATGATTTGGGTGTTTATTATTATTATACAAACCGGAAATGGATCTAGGCGATCCACGTCAAATAAGTGGGATGTTTTTCCTCCAGTCTCATCGGCGAACGGTAAGAGGACGCTGACGGCATTTTCAGCATGATTGTTTATTATTATTAATGCAAACTGCTCTGATCAATATATCACCCATACTACATAAAGCATTTACTGACAATCACGGAATTATAAACGACCCCCCCCCCCCCCCCCCGTTCATCCGCTCATGATCAGTCATAACGTTTAGGATCATGTACAGTTGAAAATTTTAATATAGCGTGTATTGGCAACAAACGGCAGTTGATAATCTATATATGCGTTTATGCCTATAACTCACGTTCTAGGAATTACTGCAGAAAACGATAAAAACATATTTATATTCTAGAGACGGTATTTTCGTATGAATCTATGAATGAAAAAGTATAACGTTGCTACACCCTGAACGATAGATAATTGATGTTGAATGGGCCATAGTAATGTCAATTTAGCAATACAATTTAAAAAGTTATAGCCCTGCAAAGAAGGTAAACATCTCCATAGGCTTAGAGTGGTGGCAGAGAGTGGTATGAGACGGGCAAACTCTGTGGCAGTTAATGTGTTAAAGTTAGTTAAAAACATAATTTAGTATTTTTTTTTTGTTAAATCCAAAAGAAAAAATTATCAGAGAAATCCGAAACAGGAAAATTCATATCCGAAAACAGGAAAAGATAAAAACAGATTTCATAGGGCCCTAGTTAAGGTGAGTTAATAAATTCACTCTGAAAATCTGCTCCGCTCTGATAAACGGACTCTTTGGTCAGAGCGTCCAGTGTGCACTCAGAACAACTTGAGTGTGCTCGCTCTGACACTGGTTGTAAATAGTTATGAGTGTTGTATGTGCCTCCCTCAGTGTTTCCCATTAATTACCTAGACTGATACATTGCCAATAGGGATGTATCAGTGGTATTGGTAGTAGTCGTAATAGTAATCCAGTATATATTTTAATTTTCTAAAAAATAAACCAGTTCAACACAGGTAACCACTTTTGCTTAATTTCTTTGATGGCTCAAATGTATGCTTGAGTGTAGTCGATTTTGTGTTTTGAGCACAAAGTTCATCATAGATCTGGCCTCTTTATTTTGCTCTCAAAGTGCACCAGATTGATGCATTTAACTTTAAAAAAAAAAAAAAAAAAAATCCGGGGGAGCATGCCCCTGGACCCCCTTAGAGGGTCCAAGGTTCACCCACCACAGTCTCACAAAATCCTGTGGGAAACACTGTCCCTGTATTGTAAATAGTTCATATGTGTGTTGTCACTACTGTATGTATAATTGTAAATAAGTAAATTTATGTGTTGTAAATAAATATTGTTAATATTTATTTACCTAATTTATGTGCAATCGTTTCATTTCAGCTCAGTGTAGACAAATGCACAGATACTAACAACCGCCTTACTGCGAGCGTCTATGACGACACTGTTGACACCACGTATCCGTGACACGCGCGCCCCGCGACAACACTAGTAGTTTTGGGGTGCCTACCACCCCCCCCCCCTGAAAAAAAATCCTAGGGGAAACACTGCACATTTATAAAATGAGGCATATTTAGCCAAAATATGTTGCAAAAAAATATATATATATTTTCTATTAAATTTTTTACTTGACAATGCGCGACCCCACTGTAACCTACCCACGACCCCACTTTGAGAACCACTGATCTAGACGGTGCAGATGATGGCAGGTAGCAGGACAGACGCTGCCTCTATTTGAAGCGCCTGATCAAACCGGTGCAGCATCTCCTCTGAAACTCTTTTGACGGACCTAAAAGGTGCTGCTCACATTACCCCTCTGGTTTCAGGGTAAGACTCTCAGTGGTCCATCAGTGTCTGTACTGTTGTGTGAAAAAGAACAACGTTATTTCTATTCATAGGCCTGCGTTTTAGGCTCTGTATGAAAGCTCTTGGCTCAATGCATTTAGCCTCTCCATGCTCCACAGGGACATTCCAGGGTCTCTCTCTCTCTCTCTCTCTCTCTCTCTCTCTCTCTCTCTCTCTCTCTCTCTCTCTCTCTCTCTCTCTCTTCTTTCTTCTCATTCGTTTGCTCTCTCGTCCTTCTCCCGGCGTATACAGCTTCAGATGCTGGGCTATGACGTCAGCTGGGCCGCTTTCAACATCGTTGAAGTCATGAGTTCCTCCAAGTTCACATACAAGGTGAGAGAGCTAGGGAACGGAAGACACTTGAAATGTTGACCTATCTTAAACCCCCGCCCTCTTTTCTTGATCCTCCAATCGCCAAACTGTTGGTCCGAGGGAAGCGGCGGTTGTGATTGGAGGATCAAGAAAAGAGGGGCAGGGTTTGAGATGGGTCAATTGGAGATATCACAGCACGAATATTCCCAGTTTCCCCCAAGTCTGGATTCCAGGATTCACTCTGTCAAACTGTTATCAAACCCCACGGCAATATCTTATGTTTAGTTTATATTCTTAAGCCTGAAAACGGGGGACGGCTCTCTGTTGGCTCCCAGCCAAAAAGAATCAATTCTCAAACCGTGCAGCATTGTTACTTCCAGTCAGTAATACAGACACTTACACAGTAGCCCAAGGCTACACTAAGTTAGAGTACTAACCATGCTTGTTAAAAGTACCTTACTAACCATGCTTGTTAAAAGTAATAATAATAACAATAATAATAATAATAATAATAATAATAATAATAATAATAATAATAATAATAATAATAATAATAATAATAATAATAATAATAATAATAATAATATAGGCATAAGTGAGCATGAGCAAGGTAAGGTAAATCACAGTGTTTCACATTAGGACCTAGTATCCCAATAGGTTCTCTGTTTACAGTTTCATTCAGTACAAAAATAGTTTAAAATGATTCGGTTTAGAAATAGACTACGAATTATAAAATGGAACAGACATACAACAGGGTATTTAACATAGAACGGTGATAAAATAGTTCAATTTTGGATTACAACAGAGCAGTGCTCTTCATTACCTTACTTTACCATGCTTGTTAAAGTACCTTACTAACCATGTCATGTTTCTACTGTTTACTAAATGTATGTGATGATTAATGTTGTACCATAATACATACCATGTGATCACCATCTTCCCTACAGAGGATTGGCTACCTGGCTGCCTCGCAGTGCTTTCACGAGAGCACCGATGTCATCATGCTGACAACCAATCAGATCAGAAAGGTCAGTGATGCTCTCTTTTCTTGCATGTTTTTGAGGATTATCCCGAGACCTTGTCTCCTCCCACCCCCCCCCCCCCCCCTTCATTTGTTTTCTCTCTCACGCTTCTCTCTCTCCATTTTGCCCTCGTCGTTTCTGTCCCTCTCCCAGGACCTCAGCAGTCCCAACCAGTATGACACGGGTGTTGCGCTCACTGGCCTGTCGTGCTTTGTGACCCCTGACCTGGCTCGGGACTTGGCCAATGACATCATGACTCTGGTAAGTCCAGGCGGTTGTCTCAATGACATCATGACTCTGACTCTGGTAAGTCCAGGCGGTTGTCTCAATGACATCATGACTCTGGTAAGTCCAGGCGCTTGTCTCAATGACATCATGACTCTGGTAAGTCCAGGCGGTTGTCTCAATGACATCATGACTGGTAAGTCCAGGCGGTTGTCTCAATGACATCATGACTCTGGTAAGTCCAGGCGGTTGTCTCAATGACATCATGACTCTGGTAAGTCCAGGCGCTTGTCTCAATGTAACCGGTCTCGTATTGCTCTGTGTTGTGTTTCAAATTCCGATTCGACCCCTGTTAAGGGATCGCCCTGAGTGGGAGTTGAACCCCGGTCTCCCGCACCGGGGCCGACATCACAAACCGCTGCGCCAAGAAAGGATATCCCCTCTAAGCGCTCAGTTTGGATGCCTCTGGGGAGTGAGTTTACTTGCAGTACCGCTTACCATCCACAGCCACCGAACTACTTGTACCACGTGACTGTGGATAGACTGCGGTACCTCCGTTACATCAAGACATCTGCTATAAAGGACTGGCTGTGATTTTTATATTCTCTGTAATCATAATTTTAAATTATGGTTTCGCTCATTACTTTTTCCTTAACTCTAATGTCTTGAGGTCAATGAAGCATTTTTATAAATGTTTTATTTTCTTTTTTAAATACACAGTGTGATCACAGCACCCTGTCTTATCCCCCCCCCTCCCATTTCTCTCTCTGTCCACCACAGATGTCCCACACAAAGCCCTACATCAGAAAGAAAGCGGTGCTGATCATGTACAAGGTGTTTCTGAAGTATCCAGAGTCCCTGCGCCCAGCCTTCCCCAGGCTGAAGGAGAAACTCGAGGACCCAGACCCAGGTGTGTTACTGTAGTGAAAGACAGAGAGGGCCGCTTTGTCAGTTCCTTCTCGTGGGACCCTGTCCTCTTGGTTGCTTTGGTTTGGTCCATCAGGTAGGATATATGGTGGTGAGGTACATCACGCAGTCCGCGGGTGCCTTGGGGACAGACATTCTCTGTCATGCCAGCCTCATGAATTATTCACCAGCCGAGGGTAGGAGAAATGTAGAAGGCTCATTTGTATACTGCCAGAGCTGCCTGGCGATACTCGGCAACTCGCTGTACAGTTTCTGCCACCCTGACAAAAAATGATGTTATTTTTAAGGCACATGAACGCTACCACCTTTATTTAAATCTAAAAAAATTATTTTACAATAATGTTGAGATACACAGGCAAAGTAAAAAAATAAATAAAAAATTTGATCATGGTTATAAACTAACAAAGATTATTAGATCATCAATCTTTTGGGTGCGTTGAAGCTAGTGCCATGTGTTTGGAGAACAGAAACTAAAAGGCTTTCCAAAGGCGGAACACAATCAGGGGCTTGAGGCATAAGCCAGTCGTTTGAGGGACTTTGATAGGGTCCAAAGGTCCAGTCCTGCATAGTTGTGATATAAAATGGTAAACCAATACATGTTTATTACGTCTCTCTGTGGCCAATCATGAGCACCATAACTAGCACCAGTAATAAATCTTGAGGGCGTGAAGGGGAACGCGACCCATTTTAAGAATTCACTTATGTTCTGTTCCCCAGTACAGTTCAGTCAGTAATTGTGAACACACACCCCTCTTCTCCAGAAGCTAGAAATATGAGAGAAAACCCTCCAACCTGTGATGTAACAGAGATGTAGAATCCAGGGCCCTCATTCATCAACGTGTTCTACGCACAGATCTGTGCTTACCCTGTGCGTACGATCATTTCTAAGCAAAGAGTGGGATTCATCAATTTCGATTTGAACTTGACTCCGTGCTTACATCTACGCACAGGTCGGACCTGGCGTACCTCGCGCCCAGTGGTAGAATATATTATTACAACAAGGAAATGAGCTTCTGTGCATAATAACACTGGCATGTTCTGTACGAACCGTAGTTCATTATAGTTCATTGTAAAATAGCAACAGTAGTGTAATTATGGTCAAAACCCTATAAATAGCATTTGGAATAATAGATATTTCTCTCAGAATGAATGCAGCATGGTTTATATAGCGTTATCGGCATATACGGGTTGTAGGCTACTGACTGACTGCGCTCCGTGTAGCTTGATTGATTGATTGATTGAAAAGTTTATTAACAGATTGCAGAATGGGTACAGTACAGTACAGCTCAGTACATACAATTGTTGATTGGGGATGCAGACCAACTTTCGTCTTGTTTACATCAGGGTCCCCCATTTTCAATTCATCATAAATCATAAAGCTCAACTCGTTATTACTTTGCGCACAGACCGCCGAAACACGGGAACGTTTTGATTATATTTAAAAGGCTTTACGTTAAACGAAACAAGTGGAATTTCGAAGCTGTAAGCAGAATAAGTCATATGAATATAGTGTTCTTCCCCCTTTTTACTGTATAAGAAATAATAGAAAACGCATTGCAATGACACCATGCAGATAGTGGACAGACTATATGATGGGATTCAAGTTCGCGTTTTTGTTGCTCATAGGCATGCTGTCAGAGTATGATATCTTAATCAAACATTCTAGAACATTTGTCGTCACAGATCATGTCCTAATAGAACATAGGCTATGGCATGGATCGTGATATTGTGTGGACTGTTATTATTACTGTACACCGGTACCACCCATTGTGACAACAGCCTTGTGAGTCCCGCACACAAACATGATGGAATTCAAGTTCATGTATTGAAAGGCATGCTACATCATACATGCAGTGAGATTCATTGTTCTTGTATATGCTCTCGTATTATATTGTTTATATAGGCTACCCAATACTGACATCAAAATAGATTGTAGTATGCCTCTAGAAATCATATGCAGCAGGTAGAAAATTGACGGAAGATCCATCGCGATTTGGAATAGAATTGAGGAGAACTTTAATCCCTGCCCCTGGGTATTAATCAAACAACACGGGAAAAGGCAGTCATATTCCAGCGCGGTCTTTATTAGCCGACAACAAAATAGATGCATCTAAAAATCATATAGCCAATCGAACACAACTAATAAAGGCATTCATATTACAGCACGGTTATAATGACACACAACCAACGCCAAACAGTGGTCAACGAACGGTCTTTATTAGTATTTTGAGCTGTCCAGGCAGAATTGCAGCAATGGTCTTAGGGAGCCGTTGATATCTGACATCACCGTTTACGAGTCCGCCTTTTATTATTTATCCCATAATACGCGTTGTGTCTTCTTGGTTCGACAGCAGTGAACAATCTTCGTGGAGTTTCTCAGGGTTCCGCTCGGGTCCGTCCATTATTTCACATCCCATGGGGGGTGTTTCCTCATTTTCATGACCATATATGGATAATCATGCACGAGCATTGACGGTAGAACAAAGTGGTATTCATCAACACGGAGGACCATAGAGCCTGCGTACGCACGTGTGATGAATGCCGACTTCCCTGTGCGTACGCTAGTTCTACATTCCGTGCTTACGTGTGGAAGTAGGTCAAGTTCTACGTCCACGTTGATGAATGAGGGCCCAGGGCTGCTCCATAGACAATGAGTGGGGCTCTGGCTTTTATGAGGCCATAACATTTTTGTGTGTCTTAATTCTCATTCTGACCTTCTAGCAATGCTAGAATATGGACCTCATCAAGTAGCTGTGTTTTTCTGAACACTGCCTACCTAATGTACTGCCCAATTTGTGAAGGCTTCCACCTGGGTGTTGGGTAGCCAGGTGGGGAAGAAAAGTATTAATTGTAAATGTGCGCTACACCGAAATGGCATGTTCAATACAAGGGAAGAAAATAATTGATTGAAATTAGATATAGATATATTTTCCTTGCAGAAAAACCTAACAAACATCTTCCACAGATTACAAAGAAGTCATTGAATTGTTGAAAAGATACATAATATATCCCCTTTAATACAAGTGTACCTTGGTTAAACCAGTGTTTTATGCGTTATGTGGACACGGTCTTAACAATGATAAACGTCTCCCTCTTTAGGTGTCCAGTCAGCCGCAGTAAATGTCATCTGTGAGCTGGCCAGGAGGAACCCCAAGAACTACCTATCTCTGGCCCCTCTCTTCTTCAAACTGATGACCTCCTCCACCAACAACTGGGTGCTCATCAAGATCATCAAGCTGGTAAGTTACCAAGAAGGACAAGTGTGAGAGATCTTGTGGGATGGACTCATTTCTGTTGGCTAGTATCAGAAAAAAGGACCCCTGTTTTTCCAGTCAAGAGATGAGAATGATGGTCTGTTCTAAGGCTGAGATGATATGCCATTTGGAAGAATCGATAAATTGGGACAAAATAATAATATTATAATATTATTTTATTTATTTATTATTTGTTTTGTAATAGTCTAGTTCATAGCAGCACCTATAAGGGAAACACTGAGTCGTGTTACTTCATGACTCTCCGTTGTTGTCCTCCAGTTCGGTGCCCTGACGCCCCTGGAGCCGCGGCTGGGGAAGAAGCTAATAGAGCCCCTGACGAACCTCATCCACAGGTGAGTCAGCTTCACCACATCATCCCTGCTCTGGTTGAATCTACCACCACAGGTATCGGTTTGATCTGCTGGACGTGTCCGTAAAATAATCTTCTCTTATTCGTCTCTTTTTTATCTTTTTATCCACCCCTTTCGTCTCAACTCAGTACCTCCGCCATGTCCCTGCTGTATGAATGTGTCAACACGGTGATTGCAGGTCAGTACCGAGACTCTCTGGTAATAAATACTGTACATTGTGTGTAAATCTGTTTCCTTTTGACTCTCTACACACTCACCCCCCCCAATGGAAAAGGCCATGCTATTGCACACTGGAGAACACGGTGTGTTTTTACCACTCTAAGTGTATTTTCAGTAGGATCCCCCACCCCCCCTCCGGGCATCACAGAGCCCCCCCCCCTTCCCACAGAAGAAGAATCCTACCTATATCTCAAGGATATTGACGAAACAGCAGATAAAAACGGACTACATATCTTTCATCTCAATGTAAATAGCCTCAGGCACAAAATGGCGGAAATAAGACAACATTTCAGTAACGGAAAGGTAAACATACTATGTTTCTCAGAAACTAAACTGGACGTATCAGTAACAGACCCGGAAATTGAATTGGAGAACTATTCTTTAGTCCGCAATGACAGGAACAGGCATGGAGGAGGTGTCTGTATGTACATCCATCAAGACACCAAATTTATTAACCGTACAGACCTAGATCATGAGGCTATTGAAACTGTTTTTGTAGAAATTCTATTTGAAAGGGCTAAATCTGTTCTAGTCGGCACAATTTACAGACCGCCAGACCAAAATGGCTTTTATGACGTGTTGGATGCGTGCTTAGCTGGAGTCGAGGATACAGAAATGATTCTTATTGGGGATTGGAACACGGATATGCAACAAAAAGATGCACCCGTCTTCAAATCCTACAATAGGTTTTGTGATCTGCACGGCCTCAGCCAGCTAATCACACAACCCACACGTGTGTGTGAGTCAACTCAGACTACCATTGACCTCATCCTGACCTCTGACAAGTCCAAGATCGCCAATAAAGGGGTTATAGCATGCGGGTTAAGTGATCATTATATGATATTCTGTACCCGCAAAAAGCTAAAACAAAAGGCTGGCTGTCACAAAACAGTCACATCTAGAGACCTCAAAACGTACTCTAGCGCAGGGGTTCCCAAACTTTTCAGGCCGGGGCCCAGAAAATAAGGCGTCAGAGAGCCGCGGCCCAATGCACATCGTCTGGCTTTTTTTTTTTTTTTTTTTTTGCCATGTGACCGATTTTTTAAGCCAAATATCACTTCAATCCTATTAAGTTAGTTCAAGTTAGTTATTCATTTATATGTGCTATTTATGAGAGGGCTAACTTGTTGCAAAATAATAATGATAATAATAATAGCCTCATTAAAATACTATTGTTGCTTCGGTTGTTTTCAGCGTTTTATGTGCATAATCTGTTATTTAGTTTGAAATGTTCGTTGAAATAAGTAGATTTTTCGTTTTTGTTTATTTATTAAGTTAATATAAAACCATATAGTCACATTTTAGAATACAATAGAATAGACTTTTAGAATACAACTAGAAACACTGTCCTGGCCTGCTTCTAAGTTCAGTGGCCTGACAAAAAAAAATTAAATAAAAAAAATAAAAAATAAAAAAATAAAAAATAAAAAAAAATGTTTTTTTTTATTTTATTTTTATTTTTTTTAAATCATCTCGCGGCCCATCCGTGGCTGCTCGCTGCCCACCTTTGGGTCGCGACCCCGACTTTGGGAACCACTGCTCTAGCGAGGCCTTTAACCTTGAACTGAAGAGCCTGGACTGGTCAGATGAACTCAATGGTACACTGGTTGAAGAAACATGGCTTGGCTTCAAAACCAAATTTTCAACGATACTAAACAACATGGCCCCCCTAAGAACCACTAGGGTAAAAAATCGCGCTGAGCCGTGGATGCACGCTGAAATACTGACCGCTATGAAAACCAGAGACAAAAAATGCTCTGAGTTTCGTAAAAGTCAGTCAAAGCTTAACATAAGCACGAGCAGTGAACTCCAAGCCCACGTGACTGAACTCAAACTAGAAAGAAACAGACTAAGAAATGATGTAAACTCCATGATCAAAACAGCAAAGAAAAAATTCATCAATGACAAAACCGAGGAAAACAAAAACAAACCGTGTGAACTTTGGAAATTACTCAATAACCAACTAGGCTGCAGTAAAAAACTCAACCAGATTCTCAAACATAAACATAAAGACGGACAACACGCTCATCACAGAAAAGCTGGATGTAGCCAATTACTTAAATAGTTTCTTCACAAACATAGCCACAACACTGGTAAACAAACTACCCTCCCACTCAGGGCATTATGGGGTAGAACACATAGTAGCATACTACAAGAACCTAGGGGTCCACAAAGACGACTTCAAACTGGAAATGGTAACAACAGATGAGGTACTCAAAAAACTGAGCGCCCTCCAACCCAACAAGGCCACTGGCCATGACAACATCCCCTCCAAATTCCTCAGAGACTCAGCAGCCGCCATCACCCCAGTCATCACACACATAATAAACCTCTCCATAAAACAGGGACACGTCCCCAAGGACTTCAAAATTGCGAGAGTGACCCCTCTGCACAAAAAAGGCAGTAAATTAGACCCAGGCAACTACCGCCCTGTTTCTATCCTTACCTCCATCTCGAAAGTCATGGAAAAAATTGTATACGAACAGGTCGAAAAATACCTTGCGGAAAAAAATCTAATCTACGAATTCCAATCTGGCTTCAGAACATCCCACTCCACTGACACATGCCTTCTCTATTTAAACGACCACATCAAACAAGAGGTGGACGCGGGCAAATACTGCGGCATGGTCATGCTGGACCTACAAAAGGCCTTCGACACTGTCAATCACACCATTCTGATTGACAAGCTAAAAGCAATTGGTTTTGATAGTCTATCAGTGAGCTGGATGCAATCCTACCTGGAGGGGAGAGAGCAGATGGTGGAGGTAAACGGTACCCTATCCCCCCCCCTCACAGTAAACTGTGGTGTTCCACAAGGAAGCATACTAGGTCCGCTACTGTTCCTAATTTATGCAAATGACATGTCGTCAGCTTGTGACTGCAACTTGTTCCTGTTTGCGGACGACTCAGCCCTGCTGGTCTCTGACAAGAACAAGTTACAGGTTGAAAAAACCCTCAGCTCAGAACTAGGCAAAATCTGCATATGGCTCGCTGATAACAAACTATCATTACACATGGGCAAAACAGAGTCCATTCTCTTCGGTTCAAATAACAAACTCAGCAAGACCGACGGCTTCTCAGTTACAGTGGGTGACAATATTGTCACAAGGAAAGAAGATATTACCTACCTGGGTTCCATCCTAGAGGCAAATCTTTCCTGTGACAAAATGGCATCCAATGTAATAAAAAAAGTCAACCAACGAACTCGATTCTTGTACCTGCTTGTGCTATGTAGGCCTGCTTGTGTGTGTTTGTTTGTTCAGGGGGGGGGGGGGGGGGATTTTATCTTATATTTTATATTTATCTTGATATAATGTAGTTTTGCTTCCTGGTGAATGCCACATGCAAGCCCCTTGAGGGTTTTTAGGCAATTCTCCTACACATCCCTTGTGGACTATATTGTATTATATATGTAACTGTTTTTATATGTGTAAATAAACAAACAAACAAACAAACCTCAAAGGCGCTAAAAACAAAATTACAAACATCTCAAAACAAACTGGTCAGACTACTGCTTGACCTTACTCCTAGAACCCACCTCACCCCTGCCCACTTTGACAACCTAGGATGGCTTAGAGTAGACGACAGAGTACAGCAACTTGCAATGGGCCTGGTCTACAAGATACACTACACGACCAAGGTACCCATGTACATGTCAAAATACTTCCCAAAGGTCAGTGAATACCACGATCACAACACCAGAGGGAGCTCCACAAATCATGTTAAACCCAGATTCGGCTCAAACAAGGGACTAAACACGTTTCGCAATTATGCCACATCAATGTGGAACGCCCTACCCAAAGCTGTAAAGGAATGTGAATCACTACCCACTTTCAAAAACACTCTAAAAAAACACCTAAGGGAGACTGCAACCCGAAACTGGCCCCTGTAAATGTCCGAACACAACCCCCTCCAATGTACAGTAAATTACCAAGTATGATCTTGTCAATAATCCAATGTACAGTGTTGTTTGTACAGTTGTACAGTGTCCCCCACCCACCCCTCCTACCCAACCCCCCCCCCCTACCCAACCCCCCCCCCCCCACTCCTAACGAACCCCCCCCCCCCCCACTCCTAACCACCCCCCCCCCCCCCACCCACCCACCCAACCACCTCCAATGTACAGTCCCCCCCCACCCCCACCTACCCAATCCAATGTACAGTTTCCACGCCTAATGTATATACTCTTTTCTTTCTGGACTCTTTTTGTATCAAAAAAAGTACTGTAATTGCAAATCTGGTATGTCATAAATGTATAGATGGAGCAGTACTGTCTATCTGTATGTCATGTATGTCATATATGTTACGATGAATTGAAAATGGGGGACCCTGATGTAAACAAGACGAAAGTCTTTCTCTGGTCTGCATCCCCTTAACAATTGTATGTATTGAGCTGTACTGTACTGTACCCATTCTGCAATCTGTTAATAAAGTTTTCATTCATTCATTCATTCAGTTGCTTAGCAACAGCAGGAGGCACAACCAGTGTTTTCCCCCCAAGTGTTTGTTTAGCTTTGCTAGCTAAAAGAAAAGGGATGTTCCCAGTGGACATAGTGTCATGCTTGGGACAGAACTTGTTCTTCTTCACCTTGCCTTTGATTGATTGATTGAAAATTGTATTAACAGATTGCAGAATGGGTACAGTACAGTACAGCTCAATACATACAATTGTTAAGGGGATGCAGACCAGAGAAAGACTTTCGTCTTGTTTACATCAGGGTCTCCCATTTTCAATTCATCATAACATGACCCAACCCTGACCCAGCCTGACCCAACCCTGCTGGACCTTGTGTCACTAGGTTTTTTAGACTGACTCCTTCCGATGATTTTATTTGTCTGTACTAGCTATATTGTAATAGTACTATAACTATTATAAAACCCAGCTAAAAAATTGCTCATTCGGCTGCTCAAACCGTTGAGCTTATTATCAACTACCCCAGTAGTCTGCTAGTTATCTGGAGTAATTGCCTAACTAGCAGACTAGGGTAGACCACCCATATCTGTGTTTCTATTGAACTATACCCCCCGGACTAAGAAACGATTAGCATTAGCTTTGCTATGCTACACTTCTGAGCTTTGATTGATTGAAAACTTTATTAACAGATTGCAGAATGGGTACAATACAGTACAGCTCAATACTAACCGCTAAGAGGATGAAGACCAGAAAAATACTTTCGTCTTGTTTACATAAGGGTCCTCCATTTTCAATTCATCAAGACATTTATGACATACAAATATACAGTACTGTGTAAGATATATAAGCTACTTATGAACTCTGTGATTAATACAGATTTGGGTGGCGTATCCCAGTCTGCCAGTTAGCTTAACACAGTAGCTTTCAAACCATGTCGGGCTAATTTAGAATTCTAGCTAAAGGCAAAGAAAAGTGCATTGCATTGCTTTCCCACATGGGAGACAATTGGAAGTGTCAGCCCACATCAATCATCTTTCTGAGATGGCCCACATCAATCATCTTTCTCCAATAGCCCACATCAATCACCTTTCTCCTAAATATGATTAGTGCATGAGATGGCAGGAGATGACACGGAATCGAATTACGTAATACGATCCTTGCTTAGCTACACCTAACTGCAACCCAGTAACAAGGCAATGGACTTAGGCCATGTCCAGACTAAACCGATTTCGGTCGTATCAGTCAAAGTATTTGATTGTATGCACCTTTCATCCACATGGAACTGCGTTCTTGGAGCCTGAAGACGCTATTTTCTGAAACCGGCTTCCAGAGTGCGCAAATCTGAAGACGCTCCCCTTGCGTCGCCGTCTTTACAAGCGATACAAGTCTTTTCCTGAACCGTTGACGTGATAGCCCACCTCTCCCTTAACCCGCATGTGCAAACTCCCACATCACAACAACAATGGCATCGTACAGAGTAGTTGCGTTCGTGTTACAGAAGCTATTGAGCGAGCTTGATCAGGCTTTTACAGCAAAATGTACTGCGCCTGTACTACCACCGTCGACAACAGATTGACATCTCCCTTAATCCGCATGCAAACCTAGCCAACAAAAAAAGAAACATGATTCATATATGTCCAGATATGTCCTGGCTAGAAGTGTTTATTAAACACCGGGAGGCTACTGTGATGAAATACACGTTACTAGCTAGAGATTAGCATCACATAGTGGGCCTTTTTCTAGAAACCCAAGTAGTAGCCAAGCACATACGTTCCATAGCATACACCTTCAGTTGATCATGACAAATCCTCTCTTACCATGATGATTAAAAAGCCTTCATAATTTAGTAAATAGTATTCCCATGGCTGGTGTTGAGCTGTAGCCAGCCAGCTAGTGTTGATGCTATTCAATGCTATCAACATTAGCTAAATAGCCCAGGGGTTCCCAAAGTGGGGGTCGCGAGCCGCCGCGGGGGGGGGTCGCCAGATGATAAAAAATAATAATAATGAACAAAGATTAAAAAAAATTAAATAAAAAAATTTGCAGTCAGGCCACTGAACTTAGAAGCAGGCCAGGCCAGTGTTTCTAGTTGCGGCAGCGCAATAGTTAGATAACCTGAGTGGGGAACAATCAGGAGATCACTGCAACTCACACAAGTTGGAGAACTATCTCTCTCTCTCTCTTGCTCTCACACACACACAAAGGGAGCCGTATGTGATTGGTGGAGGCGGGACCCTTACAAAAAACAAAAAATCCATCAAAATCAGTGTTGTTGCTAATCATTGACACATGCTAGCCTGTAATACCCCCCCCCCCAGAAAAATCTACTTTGCATTTGATATATTGCAAATATATGCCATCACACACACTGGCATTTAAAGGGTTAGAATTATAAAATTAATATGTGGTGTTATGATCAGGGCTGAAGTTGAATAAAAGATTGTATTTTTTTCTATCTGACATTACAAAAAAACTCAATCCATCAAAATCAGTGTTGTTGCTAATCATACATACAGGTGCAGCTTGATAAATTAGAATATCGTGGAAAAGTAATTTTATTTCAGTAATTCAATTCAAAAAGCGAAACTCTTGTAGATTATAGATTCATTACACACAAAGTGAAATATTTCAAGCCTTTATTTGTTTAAATTTTGATGATTATGTCTTACAGCTCATGAAAGCCCAAACTTCTGTATCACCAATAAAAAAATAAAAATAGATTTATTTTTCTTTTGTATATAGAAATGTCGGCCTTCTGAAAAGTATGTTCATGTATGTTCACTCAGTACTTGGTTGGGGCTCCTTTTGCACAAATGACTGCATCAATACAGCGAAATATATAGACTTTTCTACGATATTCTAATTTATTGAGCTGCACCTGTATGCTAGCCTGTTTTTTAACAATAATTTGTGATGCCATCACAAACACTAGCATTTAAAGGGTACAAATAAAAAATTCCTGCACCAGAATGCAGGAAATTAAGTCTTTGTAACAAAAAATGTCCTGGTGGGGGACCCCCAGACCCCCTGCTTAAAAAGTGGCCTGACTGGGGCTATATTTTGCACTATATTTCCTGGCCTGAATGATTTCCCCAGTCCGGCCCTGGTTAAAAGCCTCCAATGCTTATTAGTGTGTGTGCGTTTGAACGTTTGCATGTTTCAACCATACATTTCCATTTATTAAAAAAAAAATTACAATTATAATTTTCGCGGCCTGAAAACTTTGGGAACCCCTGAAATAGCCAACCAACTAAATACAATAGACAGTGGTATCCTGAGGTAACGTTAAATACAGACAACGTTTGCTAGCAAAATAAAAGAGCGATGTCTAAAACAGGAAAGACATTTATTTAGTAAATTCCTGGCATGTACTTATTTCTTGAGACGATTTCGTTTTTACGGAAACCTTTTTTTAAATGAAAACTGAATGAAAAAGATCTAAATCATTTTCGTCTGGACAAGGCCTTATTCTAAAGAGTTATGTTAAAGGCTATGTCAACATAGGGCTGGGCGATATGGAAAAAAATCATATCGCGATAACGATATGATAATTTTATTTTATTTCTCGATATCGATAATTATCGAATTGTTATAAGTATAAAAAAAAAACATTTTTTTTTTTTTTTTTTAACAACAGATTTATGTTTATTTTGCAGCAATTCTTTGTCATTGCCGCCATCTTTAGTGTTACATCCCCTCACACTCCAGTTCTCAGGCTGCAGCTGGTTTAAAAGCTAAAGTAAGTTTGTTTGCTTCTCTGCTGGCTGTGGCTCCAGAGGAGTTGAACAGTTCTGGCTCTGCTAGTTTATTTTCGATCTTTTGGCGCTTTTTTGGTGGACAAACCACCGCACATGTGCACTGTGACTCGTGACTGGAGTCTAGTTCTGCTAGCACACATAGCCTACTGTGTACAGACGGTTTCAAAATGTATTTTAAATTAGAAAGCAAACAAAATAAATGGACAAGAGAAAAAGAAATCTGAATTTGGTCAGTATTGTCATTTGGACAAGCAAAGCCATTACTTTAAGTTGCAGGCAAGAAAGACAAGTCTGTCCACTGTCTCTGGTTTTCAAACTGCCCTGTTGCAGGAAAAAAAAAAAAAAAAACGATTTTTCGATTTTTTTTTAATTTCGATATTCGATATCGATTATTAAAATATATCGCGATATTTATCGTTATATCGCCCAGCCCTATGTCAACATACTTTTTTAGGTGTTTACTATATGCACATTTGATCCCAAATTACATAATAAGATAAGATATTCCATATTCCACATAAATATAGGCAATAAAATGATAGTACAGTACAGTAATTAAGAGCCAGTCAGGGATTTACCTTGCCAGGGGCTTTAAATCAAGACGCTAATACAAAACCATGGACTTTTGTTCAACACCATTAAGGACATTCTGAACAAAAGTGTGTCTTTCATCTTGTTTTCAACCCAGACGAAATGTGCAGTTGCTGATTTCAGATGTGATTATTGTCCCTGTGCCCTATGTTGCAGTGTTGATCTCCTTGTCCTCTGGGATGCCCAACCACAGTGCTAGCATTCAGGTGAGGTTCAGAGATCCACTCCACTGCCTGCCCTCGACTGGGACTCCGTATTGATTAACCCTTTCCATGCCCGTTGAATCACAGTGCATGTTTTCATCACTTTTATTTTCTGTGTCTGTCCTAACACCTTTTTTTATTTTATTTTTTCAAAAGATGAACAGCAACAGGTTGGGACAGGCTAGTAAGACCACTTAAAACCTGTGACCATTAGGAATGCATGGACTAATGCATGCCTTACTTTTCCCCATAACTATAGAATCCAGTCCCTCTATGTATCTTTGCTTACTTTCTCTTCTACTAACTGTGCCCAGGGTTTCCCCCAGAGAAATGGTTAGGCCTGGTGGCAAGTGTGTTTTTGACGGGAGGATTGATGCAGACCAGCAGCAGACTGTTGTAGACCCTATAGTTTCTGTGATAATTGAATTGAGCATTGAAAAAGGGTCAATAACACAGATTCCATATGGCCTTACTTAAGGATGTAACTTAGCAATCGCAGTACTATTCAACATGTCTAAGCATAGAGAGAGAGAGTAGGTGAAACCGTTGTTTGTGTTGTGGAAGTTTAATTTCATTCACATAGCTTGTCACAAGATATTTAGAATATTATTTGAAAAGTTTTAATTTCTGGTTGTGGGAGATGGGGGGGGGGGGGGGGGGGTAGAAAAGAAGGCTGTCTTTCTACCTAACAATCATTGTTACAATCACCTAACAACATGAGAGGTGTGTGGGGCAAGTAAGGCAGTTACTGATGAGGATGAGTGGAAATGAATCACCAGTTATGTAGCCTACTAAATAAACAGCTGACTAACGTTAGCTAGGTTAGTGTTTGTGTAGAGGTTATGTAGCCTCCTAAATAAAACGGTTGACTAACGTTAGCTAGGTTAGTGTTTATGTAGAGGTTATGTAGCCTCCTAAATAAAACAGCTGACTAACGTTAGCTAGGTTAGTGTTTATGTAGAGGTTATGTAGCCTCCTAAATAAAACAGCTGACTAACGTTAGCTAGGTTAGTGTTTATGTAGACGTTATGTAGCCTCCTAAATAAAACAGCTGACTAACGTTAGCTAGGTTAGTGTTTATGTAGAGGTTATGTAGCCTCCTAAATAAAACAGTTATATAGTTCCATAGTTTAGCAAACTCATAGTTGTGATAGTTGTAAGCATAGATGTGTTTAGCTAGCTAGTATATTCATCTTCAAGTCAGACGAGACGGATATCACTGTCACCTGTAGTGCGTTCATGTTGTAACCAATATGTAGCTGGTGAATTGTTCCAGCTAATCTGCTCTGCTTCAGTAACTAACTTTCATGAAAAGAAATATGTATATATTTTTTATGCATGGAGACTTATTGTATGTTCATAGCATGTACCATCTGTTAATTTAAAGCCCAATCGGTGATCCAAACATTAACAAATGGGTATAGCCCCACCACCATATTCCCCCCCCCCCCCCCCCCCCAATGACAAGAAAATTATTAAACTGTGGAAAGGTCTACTGTGATGATAATGGCATTTCCCCACGTCTCGCCCTCCTTCCCCTATGCTCTCTCTCCCTCTCCCTCCTATGCTCTATCTCCCTCCTCCCCCCTCTGCTCTCTCTCTCTCCCTCCTCCCTCTGCTCTCTCTCCCTTCTCTCCCTTCTCCCCCTGTGTTCTCTCTCTCTTTCTCTCCCTTCTCCCCCTGTGCTCTCTCTCTCTTTCCCCCCTCCAGCTCTGTGTGCAGAAACTGCGAATCCTGATTGAAGACTCGGACCAGAACTGTGAGCCCTCTGTCAATGCCTGCAGTGTGTCATTCTCTCATTGTCTGCGTGTTTCTTGAGTAGCGCACGGTCCACCCCCTTTTAGAAGACCCATCACGTAGACACCCTGAACTCTGGATAACTCGAAGTTACCGCCTTCTCGTTCCCAATTAGGCGGCCACCAGGAATTGCACAGCACCAGTTATACAGTCATTGTTCTGAAGTTGTCGAGATTTAGAACCTGCCTTTACAAGCATATAATATTGCTCCTTAGATATGTGACTGGTTAGTTTGTTCCTCATCTCCATTGGAGATGAGTTTGATGCATTTTCTTGCCATTCGAGTTATCTGGACCCCACCGTGCGTAGATAGTGACGTGTGTTTTGAGTAGATTCTAGATCTGTGGGGTGTGTAGAAGTAGTTTTTTGGACCTGGGTTATATGATTTGTTTTTCTCTGAAGTGTGCCAGGAGACTGCACTGTAGACTAGGGCTACAGA
The DNA here is from genome assembly GCF_963971535.1 of Notolepis coatsorum. Classification (NCBI taxonomy): domain Eukaryota; kingdom Metazoa; phylum Chordata; class Actinopteri; order Aulopiformes; family Paralepididae; genus Notolepis; species Notolepis coatsorum. The sequence goes on from NC_140167.1 coordinate 87,311,035, forward strand.
CGGTTATAAACATATTGCTCATGTGAAAATATTTAAACGTTATTGCGGTCAGTCATATAGAAATCAGTTCTATAAAATCAGTGAAATTCCAGTAAATTCTCACAATTTCTATAAGTTATGTCATTACACCACAGTTATGTCATCACACCACAGTTATGTCATCACACCACAGTTATATGACATCACACCACAGTTATCTGACATCACACCACAGTTATATGACATCACACCACAGTTATATGACATCACAGTCGTATAGCTGCCTCGTTTTCACCCATCACTGCTGTTCCCAGGGTTCCTATTTCGGTCAAAGTCAGGAAAGGTGAATTTGATCATCTTAAAAAAGGAGAATTGCATGAGAATTCCGGAAATTTTATGGGGATAATCTGCTGTTCATTCCCAACACACAAATACGTGTTCTGTAGTTGGAAGGCATTATGCTGGTTGTTCTTGTGGGTGAAATATTATATTGTGAATCCTATTGAACACAGACCAAAATCCAGTCAAGAAATTTAAGCTCTGTAATTCTGAAATGGAAAAACGGGTTGGAAACCTTAGTTTTCACCAGCCTGCTTCCAGATTTAGGTTTGTCATGTGAGAGGTGGTCAGCAGCCAGCCAGTGGGCACTGGATCTGACTGTATCTGCTGCAGTGACCAGCTTCCTCGCCTCAAGGTCACCTGCATGCAGTTATTGATCTGAGAACCCAAGAAGCACGTGTTCCACGCCAGAGGGCCTCCGGACAGGTAGCCCTGTAGGCGGATGTAGAGGTCTGACACGCGTCGGCAGACTGCAGCTCTGGATGTAGAGGTCTGACACGAGTCAGCAGACTGCAGCTCTGGATGTAGAGGTCTGACACGAGTCAGCAGACTGCAGCTCTCGGAGAGTGGCCTGTGGGTGAGCGAGTAACAAAAGCTGGCAAGGACACAAGTGGTGGTTAAGAAAAACAAAACGTCCACCACGTGCGTGCGCCGTCTCGTCTTTATGCTTTTTTTGTGTGTTTTTCCCCCATTGTTCTGTGTTTGTTTTGTCTTCTTTTCCTTGGCGATTTTAATAATTAATTTATTAATTGTAGTGTAAATAGGATATGGACTAGTGTAAGAATATTTAATGGATCGAATCAAGAATAAAATTATTATTACTTCTTTCCCCACTTCTATATAGAAAGAGCAATGGTATTCAGAAAAATGATAGCGTTTGTAATGATGATGGGCATGTTTAGAAGTTAGAGAGGTCGATGGATAGAAGATGCTTAATTTCAAAAGTCCTGTAGAATCCTATATATCTACCCTGGGCGGTCAGGTGGCGTAGCAGAGATTGCGCTCGTCACCAATGCAAGAGGCTGCGGTCTCGACTCCCGGAGTCAGCATTGCCTTGGCTTGGGCTGATCGCTATACTAACTCGTTTGGTTGGGTTAGGGGGAGGGAAGCCGTGGGTGGGAAACTGGCGTTGTGGACAGCGACGCCTACAGGTCAGGTCTGGGCGCTTGCTCAGCGGAGGCAGGACTTGAGGAAGGCAGCGTGACCTCCCACGTGTTACACTTCACCAATTAGAGTCCTCGCTGCCAGGTGAGAAGAGAGCCACTGGCTGTCGCCGCACGTGTCGGAGGAAGCGTGCGGATACTTCAGGGTTCCCTTGTACCGACCAGTAGGAGAACATGCGCACAACAACCAGGTAGGGGAGGGGGGGGAATTGGCACAACGACTAAATTGGGACGGGGAGAAAAATCGGAGAAAGAGAGGATAAAAAACAAAAAAAATAATCTTATATATCTATATACCCAATATCCAAAAACAAAGGAATTGAGGGAAAATAATTAAGTTTGTTGGCCATTCATTTAGACATTTAATACATTAGCAATGATTTGTCTTTGATTTCTGTACATAAAAGTATACAGCTAGAATAAAATATCGAGGAAGTTAATGCAGGACACACTGATATTACTGTATGTAGAGAGACAGACAGGAGCTATAGATAGAGGTTAATGCAGAACACTGATATTGTCCTGACGGGTAGCTCCTTAAATTAGACTACCAAGCCTAGTGGATGGGACATAGAATTAGACAGGATCATCTATATTATATATATATAGTAGATAGACCCTTGTGATTCCTTGTGTGTGTGTACTGAGGTCACTGAGGCTGTGTGCTGTGTGTTGTAGTGAAGTACCTGGGTCTGCTGGCCATGTCCAAGATCCTGAAGACTCACCCTAAGTCTGTGCAGTCCCACAAGGACCTGATCCTTCAGTGTCTGGACGACAAGGACGAGTCCATCCGCCTGAGGGCCCTGGACCTGCTCTACGGCATGGTATGGCATCTTTTTAACCCTTTCACTGCCACACGGCAGCCGGTTAACCCTTTCACTGTGACAATACAGAAGGTTAGCCCTTTACTATCACACAACCGACGGCGATGCTCCATTATTAGCATCATTAGCTCCACATCCGCGGAGCTAATGATGCTAATGATGGAGCATCGCCGTCGGTTGTGTGATAGTAAAGGGTTAACCTTCTGTCGTGTGGCAGTGAAAGAGTTAATACCGAGGTCTTCTGCATGGTTCTGCATGGTTTTAAATAGTCCACATCCCAGCTTACTCTCCCAACATGTGTCCATGTCTTGGTTTCAGCTAAATGGGATCAGAATTCTTAGGTCGTCTTAAGTTGCTGCTCAGGTTTGCTCCTGAGCAGGTGTGTAAAGTACTTGAGTAATTATACTTCGTTACAATACTTAAGTACTGTTTTTTGGGGGATTTGTACTTTACTCGAGTATTATTAGGTTTGTATACTTTGTACTTTCACTCCATTACATTTCAGAGGGGGAAAAAAACATACTTTTTACTCCTTACATTTAAAATGCAGACGTACAAAGTACAAATCTCGCAGGTCCAACCATTTAAATGTGTATTTGTTTCTCTGGCCGAACTAACGTTAACGTTATTAATCCTGCGGCCGCACTTTATTTAAAAACAGCCAATCAAATCCCCATCAATGGAAAATTAACCCGCCCATACCCATGCTGATTGGTCCTTGTGCACCACTAGAAAGCGGGGATCTTTGATTAAACACCTGCTATCAGAAGAATAGACAGTCAGAGTGACAAGCTACAGAAGATGGCCACAAACGATAGTACGAGTGATGAAGAGGACGAAACTGAACATTTCATTCCCCCGGAATAAAAAAAAATACGTTTTTACTTTTACTTTTTAGTACATTTACTTTTACTCAAGTGTGTTTTTAGCCAGATACTCTGACTTTTACTTGAGTAAGATTTTGAGACTGTACCCATACTTTCACTTAAGTATAATTTCTGGATACTTTCTACACCCCTTCTCCCTGAGTCCCCTGAGAATGATTGCTATTAGTTGATTTAAAATGTTAATTTATTGTTGTCTTTAACACTATCAGTGCCGACCTTGTTTACCTTTTTACCCCGTTGAATGCCATCATCCACTTCAATGTTAGCGTTAAAAACACCTAATCTATGTTTTAAATTATGGCATTGTGTCTAATCTGCCCGTCGCTTATCAATGACTTGTTTGCAGTCAACATTGTCGAAACGGATTGTTTTTTAATCGGTTCATATCCTTTTTATAACATTTCGAAAAGCTATTGTTCTCTCGAAAGTTTCCGGAAAATTGAACGATTCCCCCATAAACGGCATCTATTGGAATATTCTCGAATACACTAGACACGTTGTCATTTGTCGGCCTATTTATGAATAGTTTTCAAATAAACGCTAGATTATCGATAGTATATGTGTACTTATGCACGCTATAGACGCGGGCTGAAAAATCTATTCTCTCATTTCCTCAAGATCATACACACACACACATACACACATAGGGACACGCTGTTATCTCAGTGAATACAGCTCCGATTACCCCAAGACTGGTAACATAGACTCCTTACCTTAGATCAGATGTTCTCCAAAAAGATTATTCCAATTCCTGATCGCCATTCCAAATATCGATCGCGTTTATTGATTGATTATTGGCTGCTGTAAATATATATTCCAGGCTGCTTTCCGTCTCACGATCAGATCCCTCTTGATCAGACGGCTCGCCAGCACAATGGAGCCAGTTGGCTCCACCTCTACAGATCTACAGATCCCAGGTTAGTCTAATCGACTGACCTGCAGTTACACAGGGATAGACGATAGGGGGCGCTTTTTTCCCCATCTGAGCTCCTGGAGGGGCTGCTGTACCAACGGGAGACTCGGTTGATGAAATATGAATTCAGATCGCTAATAAAAAAATCAAACAGCATTTTTCGTCGTCGGCACTCAACGGGGGGGGGGGGGGGGGGGGGCTGATAAAACGAGAATAGTCGTCGCTGGCATCCAAAGTGTTAACGCTGTTTGCTCCCAGGTGTCCAAGAAGAACCTGATGGAGATCGTGAAGAAGCTGATGCTGCACGTGGACAAGGCCGAGGGGACGACCTACAGGGACGAGCTGCTCACCAAGATCATCGACATCTGCAGTCAGAGCAACTACCAGTACATCACCAACTTCGAATGGTCAGTTCCCCGGTTACTCTGCACTGAGACGGACAATTCTATCAGCATGTATGATACAAAGAAATACTAGTTCTACATGATTCTGTTCTACCTCCAGTACTTTAATTAACTTCCCGAACAGGAGCATTTCAAATAGTGTCTCAGTCTTGTCTTACAGACTTGGCTGACAGAAGGAGCACGTTCAGTGCTGGACTAAGACTCCCGAGATGTAGCACTGAACGGCACTGGAAGTCCTTCATTCCGACAGCCGTCAGACTTTACTGTACAATGCATCACTTAGCCCCTTTCGTGACTGTGATGCACCGAGTGAATCCACAGTCACTCTCAGCTACGCCGCGACCAGGCTAAAAAGAAACTACCAAGCGTGATCGGGGGGCTCGGGGTGGGTCAAAAATATATCGGATATGAATTTCAAAGATACCCAGCATACAATATGGATTTAACACCGCTTTACAGTGGGGTCTGGAAGCTCGGAGTTGCTAATAAACAGTTTAAATCATTGTTACAAAACGAGTGGTACTTACAGAGCGAGCCGTCTATTTCCGCCATTGGTGTCACCGCGCATGCGCACCAGGCATTTGGCCCCCCGATCACGCTTGGTAGTTTCTTTTTAGCCTGGTCGCGGCGTAGCTGAGAGTGACTGTGGATTCACTCGGTGCATCACAGTCACGAAAGGGGCTATGCATCACTGTGCCTCACTGCATCACTGAGCACAGGGTGACAGTTACCATCTTCCTGGACTTTTACTTTTAAAACAACATTGTTCAATATTACACTTACTGTAGATGTCTGTATATTTTACTGTATATTTTATATTAGAATGTATATACATAGATTCGCCTGTTCGAATCCAGCTCACAGCTCCGGGGTTGTCACCAGCTTGGCTGGCCGTTCACACTAATACAATTGGCAGTATTAGAGGGTGGGAGAAGCTGGCGGGGTGGGTCCGGGTCGTTGTAAACAGCGACTCCTACAGTTCGGTCGGGGCGCCTGCTAAGCGCGGATAGGACTTGAGTGGGATAGTGTGATCCTTCCACACGCTACGCCCTCTCAATGAGAATCCGCGGCTCCGCGCTGCCAGGTGAAAAGAAGCGGTTGATTGGCTGGACGTGTGTCGGAGGAAGCACGTGGTAGCCTCCACTCTCACAGACCGACTGTGGGGGGTAAGTGCGCAGCGACCAGGAAGGGGATTGGGAATTGGCATAACGACTAACATTGGGATGGGAGAAAATCGGAGGAAAATGGAGGGGGAAAAAGATCAATAAAAAAAAAAAAAATTATATACGGTACATAACATAGGAAATGTAATCCCGGACCGTATTTTATTATTTTATTCTTTATTCTTAGGCTTATTTTATTTTTTTCTTCTTCGTGACTAATTGTTTTGTCTACCTAAATGTTTACTGTGAGCGATTTGTAGTGACCAAATTTCCCTCTGGATGATTCAAGTATTTCTATTCTATTCCATTCTAAATACCTCGCTGACTTGTTTGGACTGAAACCTGTCTTCACCTCAAACGTCCCCATGCCTCTGGCAGGTACATCAGCATCCTGGTGGAGCTGACCCGGCTGGAGGGCACGCGGCACGGCCACCTCATCGCCTCCCAGATGCTGGACGTGGCCATCAGGGTGAAGGCCATCCGAGCCTTCGCCGTGTCCCAGATGGCTGCGCTGCTGGACAACGGCCACCTGCTGACGGGCAACATGCAGCGGAACGGCATCTGTGAGGTTCTCTACGCGGCCGCCTGGATCTGTGGAGAGTTCTGCGAGTAGGTTTCCTCTCTGGATCTATCCCACGCAGACGCATGCACACAAAGAGTAAGACGGGGTTCGCACAAGGTCCTTGAAGTGCTTAAAGTGTGTGATAAAAAAAAAAAATCATCAAATTTTTTTTTACAAGGTGCTTAATAAGTCCTTGGAATTCAAATAAACCAAGCTTTGTTCATCCATGATAAAAAAATTCTGAATCAAGAATATATATATCTTTTTTTTAATCTAAAGTGTAACTAATTGTCGGAAATTGGTTTTAAGCCATAAATATTGGATCAGATTTATCTTTCAATAAAAAAAACGGCATTTAAAAGTGAATTGTATCATTTTAAATGCCCGTTTTAAAATGAAAAAATAGTGCTTGGAAAAGTACTTGAAAGTCCTTGAATTTCATTTTGCAATGTCTGTGGGAACCCTGGTCAGATCACATTGTTATTCTCCACCCGACTGGCTGACCGGCAATCAAGGTGGCCTGCGTGTCCTCCTGGGGGCTTTTATATATTATATTATATCCCGTTATGTCCCTCGTCCTCCATAACAATCACTTCAGATGAAAATGAGTGACAGCTTGGCTCCGTGTCCGCCCCTCTACATCATCCCATTACATCTGTTCAGCTCAGCTGTAATCCTCAGCGGCCTCGCATGACTGACGGGTTACACAATCCTCCATACTCCCCACATACACACAGCAACAACTGACTCTCTCCCTCGCGCCTCGCTCTGAATCCTCTCTCTGAATCCTCTCTCTGAATCCCATAGACGCAAACTTGTGTTGCTTTTACTATGATGTGAGATGAATCAAGCCCACCTATTATCTATTTTTTTTTTTTCAAAATTGTTAGCCTCATATGATAATTGCCTAAGTAATTTTTTGGCCAAATTGAGATTTCTGCCTAACTGTAACCTCCTCACACTGCTGCATCGCCCTGGCTTAGTGCCTACGTCCTCAGCCAATCGGAACGCTTGTTACGTTAAAAAATCCCCATCTGCCTAACTCTCGTGTGACTTGTGCATTTTAACGTTACATACACAGATGGCGATCGCATGACTTAGGCAAGTATAACAACTGCCTTAGTGTATGACATGTATGTATGTATGTATGTATGTATGTATGTATGTATGTATGTATGTATGTACGAGGAAAAAATGCCTAGTCACGACTCACGACATATTTTGTTTAAAAGTCACCTTATTTTGTTACACAATGGTCGTTGTGTATTTGTATATTTGCAAACTTGTTGATGCACCTCGTGGAACTTATTTTCAAAATATAAATTAAAAACTCGTACACATTTGCTGGAAAATTAGTGGAACTCGTACACATTAGCTGGAAAAATGACTCGGGCAATTATCGTGTGAGGCTAACGAAATTAATCTCTGTCTGGCCTGAATCCACACTTTCTCCAAACCCAACCTCTTCTCTCTTCCTCCTTTAACCCCAGGCACCTAGAAAACCCCATGCAAACCCTGGAGGCCATGCTGCGTCCCAAGGTGTCCACGCTGCCGGGTCACATCCAGGCCGTGTACGTGCAGAACGCCGCCAAGCTGTTCGCCACGGTGCTGCGTGGCCAGGAGGGGAACGTGGCGAGCACGGCGGCCCAGGAGACCAGCCAGCTGATGATCGAGCGGCTACCGCTGTTCGTCCAGAGCGCTAACCTGGAGGTCCAGGAGAGGGTGAGACCGAGGCGGAGGACTGACACTCTGACACTTTTTAGGTTCAAAGGAGAAAACTACAATTTAGTTTACATTACATTACACGTTTCTAGAAACATCTGGGGAATGTCCCGTCTCGGAGAGAAGGTTCAAAAGTCCAAAGCGTTCGCCTTCAACAGCCTTTTGATCCGATTATTGTTGTTATTAATCAGCTTCTCTGATCCGATTAGACTGTTAAGCAGGTTAACCCTTTCGCGGCCACACGACGGCCGGTTAACCCTTTTCACTGCCACACGACAGAAGGTTAACCCTTTACTATCGCACAACCGACGGCGACCGTCGGTTGTGTGATAGTAAAGGGTTAACCTTCTGTCGTGTGGCAGTGAAAAGGGTTAGTCAGCTTCTCTGATCCGATTTAGACCGAACAGAAATATGTTAAATCCAGCGGGTGGCCTTCATTAACCCCTCCCCTCCTGCGGTGCTTCCTCCAGGCGTCCTGCATCCTGCAGCTGGTGAAGTACGTCCAGAAGCTGCAGCAGAAGGAGGTGGAGGTGGCGGACGAGGTCAACGCTCTGTTCGCTGGAGAGCTCAACCCCGTCGCCCCCAAGGCGCAGAAGAAAGTGCCTGTGCCTGAAGGGTGAGTGAGCGCGCACGCACACGCACACGCACACACGCACGCACACACACACACGCACACGCACACACACACACACACCACTGGCCCGAGCAGGAGTTGGGCTGTTGAGCAGGTCACCTCTCATTAGGGTTGGGCATCGTTTGGATTTGAACGATTCCGGTTCCGATTCTCTATCGATTCCTGTTCTATACGATTCTCGATTCCGATTCTTTGAGGTGCAGGTCAAAACAGGTCACAGCTTATTTCGCAGGAGAATCTTTTTTTTTTTTTTGAAAAATCTTAAATTTTTTTCATACTATTCACATTTTCAATTGACTTGATACAGTTTAATTTGGTTGCTGTACTGTAACTAGGGTATTAATTAACAAAGTCAACGTTTTTTTTTTTTAAAGAATCGAAATTAAGAATCTAAATGCAAATATGTTACCAGAACCGGAAGTTAGGAACCGGTTCCTATTAGAACCGGTTTTCGGTGCCCAACCCTACCTCTCATCCACACTCAAATCCACTGTGACTCACATCTCATCCACACTCAGATCCACTGTGACTCACCTCTCATCCACACTCAGATCCACTGTGACTCACCTCTCATCCACACTCGGATACACTGTGAATCACCTCTCATCCACACTCAAATCCACTGTGACTCACCTCTCATCCACACTCAGATCCACTGTGACTCACCTCTCATCCACACTCAGATCCACTGTGACTCACCTCTCATCCACACTCGGATACACTGTGAATCACCTCTCATCCACACTCAGATACACTGTGAATCACCTCTCATCCACACTCAGATCCACTGTGACTCACCTCTCATCCACACTCAGATCCACTGTGACTCACCTCTCATCCACACTCGGATACACTGTGAATCACCTCTCATCCACACTCAGATACACTGTGAATCACCTCTCATCCACACTCAGATACACTGTGAATCACCTCTCATCCACACTCAGATACACTGTGAATCACCTCTCATCCACACTCGGATACACTGTGACTCACCTCTCATCCACACTCGGATACACTGTGAATCACCTCTCATCCACACTCGGATACACTGTGACTCACCTCTCATCCACACTCCCACTTAAGACAAGAGCACCAATACATGCTTAGAAAGTATCCACAAGCTGTCCTGAACTTCAGCTGTGTTTTGTGATAGAATCTTTTTATTATTTTCTTTTTGTTCTTTCCACATGAAACAAGACAACACAATACAGTAATAATAATAAACAACAATAATAGACAAGACTTAAGACAGGACAGTAATAATAATAACAATTATGACAATAAATAGAAATAATAAAAAGAATAGAAACGGAATAAAAAAATCCTCCCCCCACTCCCACCCCAGGACCAACACCCCGACCCCGCTTCGCCGCTAGATCATGGCCTTTACTTTCTCAGCCACTGAGGCCCACAGTTAAATGTTGGATTCCCCAACTCCAATCACCCGAGCAGTGGAGATCTCCATATAAATTACATCCAAGAGTGTCAAAGCCCAATTGGTTGTTGTACGTTTTTCGGGTTGTTTCCACCTCATGTCTATACATTTTTCGGCTGCTGTAACTCCCGCTAGAATGAGTTTTTTTTTGTATGTTGTATGGAGGCCGGTAGTAGGGAGATATAATTTAGGATTACTGTTGTTGCGGCAAGTAGAATTGTCAGGTTACATATGTCGGAAAGTTTAGTTGTTAGTTTAGCCACCGGTGGGCATTTCCAAAACATGTGCATATAAGTGCCAGTGGCCCACAGAGAGCACATAGTGCACCGAGAGTCAGCCACCAACCCCATAGCACACAGCTTCCTAGGTATGAGATACGTCCTATGAATATAATTCAAATGTATTTGTTGGTGATTAGGGTTACGGGAAGCCAATGTGACATTAGTGCAGATATAATCCCAATCAAACTCGGGGTCCAATTCTGGGATGTCCTCTCGCCAAACTATATCTAATGATAGGTTTTTATACGTGGATTTGCTTAAGAGTGTATACAAATCTGAAACAAAACCCCTTGAAGTTGCTCTGTCTCTGATGAGCTTAAAAAAAGGGTGTGGATGCAGCGTTTGTAATTTGATTAGTGGTAACGTTACGTATGTATCATGGACAATGGACAATTCTACTGGGCATACACTGTATAACTGCGTATATCACCTAGACGACACCACTGTCCATCCTCTGTCTCTGTAACTGTCTCCCTACTCTGTCTGCCTCTCTGCCTCCCTACTGTCTCAATAAAGGAAAATGAACGGCCCACTTTGAAAAAGAGAACACACGTGAGCACATCTCTACTTTTAAAGACTATATTAGTAAGTGGGTTTATGTTTTTGTTTCAGTCTGGACCTGGATGCCTGGATTAATGAGCCTCCGTCTGAGAGTGAGTCTGAGGACGAGCGGCCTAAGGCTGTGTTTGCCAAGGAGGAGCCCAAGCACCGCCCACGCCACACGGAGGTGGACGAGAAGGAGCTGGCAAGGGTACGGCTGGTTGTTGATGTGGCAGACTTTTTTTTTTATGAATAGTGCCAGCCGGTGATTATATTTATTTGATTGAGTGAATTGAAATGCTGCAGAATGCCAGGGATCGAAAAATGTAATCTCAAGCGAAGCAATATGATCGATAAATTTACTTTTTATAGCACTATGTCTTGACTCTTCATCACCTGTGAAGCAGCACTATGTCTTGACTCTTCATCACCTGTGAAGCAGCACTATGTCTTGACTCTTGTTTCCTTCCCAGAGGAGAGAAGTCAGGAAGCAGGAGCAGGCCAACAATCCGTTCTACATCAAGTCCTCGCCGTCTTCTCAGAAGGTGCACCGCTCACAGTGACCACCAGGCTGTGTTCCTCACAAAACACATCCGTTTTAAACCCCTATGTGTTAGTAGTTGTTGTTGTTGTCATGCATCCTTAACACTTTCAGTGCCAGCAGGGGGCGCACGATTTAGTGCTTGAATGCCCACCATCCACTTCAATGTTAGCGTTAATAACGCCTAATCTATGTTTTAAATTATGGCTATGTGTCTAATCTGCCTGTCGCTTATCAATGACTCGTTTTCCAGTCAACATAGTCGAAGCGGATTGTTTTTTTATCGGTTCATTTTCGTTTTATAGCATTTTGAAAAGCCCTCGTTTTCAAGGAAAATATAAATATTCCATGATAATCGCTCTTTGCTGGAATATTCTAGAACGTTGTAATTTTTCGGCCTATTTATGAATCGTTTTCAAATAAACGCTAGATTATCGATAGTATATGTGTACGTATGCACACTATATAGGCGATCTGAAAAATCTATTATCTGATTTCCTCAAAGCAATCGTGCACAAACAGCCACATCACACAAAGGGCGAACGCTGAGCTAATACAACTCTGATTATCCCAAGACTTGTAAAATAGATTCCTTACCTCAGATCAGATGTTCTCCAAAAAGATCATTCCAATTCCTGATTGCCATTCCAAAAATCGATCGCTTTTATTGATCCAACGCTACATGCTGTAAACACATATTCCACGCTGTTCTGATGCTCCACAATGAATCCGATCGGCTCGGGTTACATGCCTGAGAAGTAAAATGTGGATTCCGGATTTTTCTTTTCTCATCTATTTTAATTGAGTCCATTCCAAAAGGGTGCATTATCATCTGGGAGACGATAGGGGGCGGTTTTTTCACATCTGAGCTCCTACAGGGGCTGCATACCAACGGGAGACTCGTTGATGAAATATGAATTCAGATCGCTAATAAAAAAATAACACGCTAATTGTCGTGGTGGGCATTCAGGTGTCGGGCTGATAACACGTGTTATCACGTGGTGGGCACTGAAAGTGTTAAAGATATTGATCTGTAGAGTTCTTAACCAAGTCAGAATATAGAGCTGTTTTACTCTAGTATTATTTACAAATATTACCAATCAAACCTTTTTACAGCCACAAAGTACAGCAAATACATTTAAGTTTTCGTATTTACCCGTTTCTAGTGTTAGTCCTTGTCTCATTTTCTGTTTTATTTTTGGTGATTAGGCTACTAATTGGTTTATGTTTGGATCTCTATGTTTGGGCCTTCAACAGATTGGGAAATAACCCTAGAATTCTATTGTCAGACGATATGTTTTTTTTTAGTTCTGTTGAAGAAGTGAACATCTCAAACCCTGCCCTCTTTTCTTGATCCTCCAATCACAACTGTTGCTTTTGTCTGAGGAAAGGGGTTTGTGTTTTTGTATCGCTGACGTCCTAAAGGAGCCTTGTGCCTTGTGTTGACCTCGCGCAGGTTTACCAGGACGCCTCTGGAGTGGAGCACATCCCCGTGGTGCAGATTGACCTCAGTGTGCCTCTCAAAGTCCCAGGCAAGTCCAATCCACTTTATTTATAAAGCACGTTTAAAAACAACAAAGTTGACCAAAGTGCTGTACAAGTCCCACAACATGAGATCAAAAGATAAAAGCACACAATAAAAAAAACATAATACAATATGTCACATAAAAAAGGCAGGTCTCTCAAACTGTTTAAAAACCAAAAGGCAGCTCATTCCAGAGCTTTGGGGCTGCCTCTGCAAAAGCACGGTCCCCCCTAAGCTTCAGCCTGGACTTGGGAACAGCCAGGAGGAGCTGGTCAGAGGACATGAGGAACAGCCAGGAGGAGCTGGTCAGAGGACCTGAGGACCAGCCAGGAGGAGGAGCTGATCAGAGGACCTGAGGAACAGCCAGGAGGAGCTGGTCAGAGGACATGAGGAACAGCCAGGAGGAGCTGGTCAGAGGACCTGAGGACCAGCCAGGAGGAGCTGATCAGAGGACCTGAGGAACAACCAGGAGGAGCTGGTCAGAGGACCTGAGGAACAACCAGGAGGAGCTGGTCAGAGGACCTGAGGACCAGCCAGGAGGAGCTGGTCAGAGGACCTGAGGAACAGCCAGGAGGAGCTGATCAGAGGACCTGAGGAACAGCCAGGAGGAGCTGATCAGAGGACCTGAGGAACAACCAGGAGCTGATCAGAGGACCTGAGGACCAGCCAGGAGGAGCTGATCAGAGGACCTGATCAGAGGACCTGAGGAACAGCCAGGAGGAGCTGATCAGAGGACATGAGGAACAGCCAGGAGGAGCTGGTCAGAGGACCTGAGGAACAGCCAGGAGGAGGAGCTGATCAGAGGACCTGAGGAACAGCCAGGAGGAGCTGGTCAGAGGACCTGAGGAACAACCAGGAGGAGCTGGTCAGAGGACCTGAGGACCAGCCAGGAGGAGCTGGTCAGAGGACCTGAGGAACAACCAGGAGGAGCTGGTCAGAGGACCTGAGGACCAGCCAGGAGGAGCTGGTCAGAGGACCTGAGGAACAGCCAGGAGGAGCTGATCAGAGGACCTGAGGAACAGCCAGGAGGAGCTGATCAGAGGACCTGAGGAACAGCCAGGAGGAGCTGATCAGAGGACCTGATCAGAGGACCTGAGGAACAGCCAGGAGGAGCTGATCAGAGGACCTGAGGAACAACCAGGAGCTGATCAGAGGACCTGAGGAACAACCAGGAGCTGATCAGAGGACCTGAGGAACTACCAGGAGGAGCTGATCAGAGGACCTGAGGAACTACCAGGAGGAGCTGGTCAGAGGACCTGAGGAACAACCAGGAGGAGCTGATCAGAGGACCTGAGGAACAACCAGGAGCTGATCAGAGGAGCTGAGGAACAGCCAGGAGGGGCTGATCAGAGGAGCTGAGGGACCTTGGAGGAACAAGCCGTTATTTAAAATAAAAAACGCACAGGAAGCCAGTGGAGGGAAGCCAGTACAGGGGAAATGTGCTCTCGCTTACGTGTTCCAGTTAGCAGACGAGCAGCGGCGTGCTGGACTAACTGCAAGCGAGAGAGGGAGGCCTGACTGATGCCAACATATAAGGCATTGCAATAGTCAAGGCGAGAGGTCATAAATCAGACTAGCTTGACGACTACCACAGAACCCTATCATTTATCACAACCAATCTTAACCTGAGGACAACATGAAAATGGCTTCCCGCTAAAGCCTTGGCAATGGGGACAATGATTATGGATTATGTTCAATTCACAACTTAAAGGGGCACATCGTCCAAAAAACCCAATGCTGACTTATTTTGCACATAATCTCACACACATTCAAAAACTCGAAACAAATCAAATCAAATCAAATCAAATTTATTTATAGGGCCCGACAACACACGTTAATGTCCCCATGGGCCGTACAGGTCTTCTTTAAACAAGTCAAGAAGACAACATAACAATAAGTCAAGAACAGAACAAGAACACTAGATGAATGCAAATAAATGAAAGAATGCAAGCACTCCCAGACATACCCCACGCGAAGGTAAGGAAAAACTCACTAAAACCTAACAATAGGGAAAAAAAGCTCCACAGGCAATGTGGAGGAGAGAAACCTTAGAAGGGCCGTTCAAGGGGGGATCTCCCTTCTTAGATGTCGGTGATAGTAGTGTTGCAGACGGACAGTTGGTAAGCATGCACTCATGTGTGTGGTGAAACACAGATGAGTGCATGCAATAGCAACTGTACATTTTGAAAAATTAAAGATAGAGCTAATAGCGATAGCAACTGAACATTTTGAAAGATTAAAGATAGAGTTGATAGCGGATCTATTTGAGGCACAGGGGCGGCGCAAGAGGGTCACGTCCTCCCCGTCTTAGTCACGGGACATTCAACACTCCGGTCGTTGCTCAGGGACAGCCGGAGACAGGGGGAAGGGGGGTGACGCAGAGAGGGTCGCGAACTCCCCGACATCATCGCGGGACATCCGGCACTCCGGTCACCACTACGAGACCTCCGAAGACAGGGGGGCACGCAGAGGGGGTCGCAATCTCCCGGCCTTTGTCACGGGACGTCCAACACTCCGGTCAACACTCCAGGACAGCAAGTCATAGGAAGACAGGGAGACGGGACAGGCGTTAGACAGCTCATGAGATTGTAGTAGGCGGACATAGCAATAGATACAAGTGGTAGGCATATATGTGAATGGAGTAGATATATGATATATGAAGTAAGCGTATTATGTGAATAGAATAGAAGTACTTAACCCAGCAATGAAACCGCGTTGACTGTTAATCTGTTAACAGTCTGTTAATCAGTTGACAGGACCACGGACAGACGGCGGTGAATAACTGATCCAATGCCTCGGAGGTGCATGTAGAGCAGTCACTACAAGCTTGGCCAAGACCCCGAGGCATCCATCACCTTGGTCAGCGCCAGGAGACGGGTACTCAGAGAGAAGGGGGAGGGAGGGGGGGGGGGGGGGGGGGGGGGGGGGGGGGGGGGAAGAGTTAGAGAGTTCCCATGTTTGTGGTGCTGCAAAGGAGCAGACATGTAGTACCCTGTAGTGCCATGTAGTACCCCGTAGTGCCATGTAGTACCCCATAGTGCCATGTAGTACCCCGTAGTATCCTGTAGTACCCTGTAGTGCCATGTAGTACCCTGTGGTGCCATGTAGAGCTATGTAAGCCATGTAGTACCCTGTAATGCCATGCAGTACCAAGTAGTACTCTGTGGTACCATGTAGTACCCTGTACCCTAACTAAACTACCCTATAGTAAACTACCCAGTGGTACCATGTAGTACCCTGTACCATAACTAAACTACACAGATTAATCTAAAGGTCAGTCCCCGACCAGGTGAGATCAAGGTAGGTTGAAGGAGAGAGAGAAAAGATGAGTCTTAAGCAGGGATTTAAAAGCTTCGACAGAGCAGGCGCCCCTGATGACGGCAGGTAATTTGTTCCACAGGTAGGGAGCGCGGTAGACAAAGGCTCTGTGGCCGGCGGATTTCTTTTTAACCCTAGGGGTCGATAGAAGCCCCGCATTTTGTGAGCGCAGAGCACGAGCGGGCGAGTATCGGGAGATGAGATCAGATAGATAGAGCGGTGCAAGCCCATTTAAAATTTTGTAGGTGAGGAGTAGCACTTTAAAGTCAGAGCGGGCTTGGATAGGAAGCCAATGTAGGGCGGACAAAACTGGTGTGATGTGATCAAATTTTCTAGTTCTAGTTAGTATCCGTGCAGCCGCATTTTGCACGAGTTGAAGATTTTTGATGCTTGAATTAGGTAAGCCTGAAAAAAGTGCATTACAGTAGTCCAGACGTGATGAGACAAAAGCATGAATCAGGGTTTCAGCATCAGCCAGAGTTAAAATGGGGCGTATTTTTGCGATATTACGAAGATGGAAGAATGCAATTTTGGTGACATTTTTTATATGTGCATTAAATGAGAGGGAGGAATCAAACTGAAACAGTTTTGCATTCATTTAATTTGTTGTGTTGATTACAGCTCCATGAAATTATGTAATGGTGTAGAAATACCAATACCTTGTCTTATAGGGACTGCTATTGTATCATTTAATTGAGCTGTTTACTCTCAATAACTGTCGAACTTAACACATTGACCGCCGGGGGTTGTGCCCATCTTATACCCCTCTCTGCCACCGTTAAAAGCCTATGGAGATGTTTACCTTCTTTGCAGGGCTATAACTTTTTAAATTGTATTGCTATATTGACATTACTATGGCCCATTCAACATCGATTATCTATCGTTCAGGATGTGGGAACATTATACTTTTTCATTCATACATTGTTGTGTTAATACCTTCGAGAATATAAGTATGTTTTTAATCTTTTCTCCTGTAATTCCAAAAACGCTAGTTATAGGCCCAAACGCATATGATAGATTATCAATTGGTGTTTCTTTCCCATACACGCTATATTAAAAAATTAAAATGTATATGATCGGTATACATTATGCTTCATCATGCGTGGAGGAAAGGGGGGGGGTCGTTTATAATTCCTTGATCATCAGTAACGGCTTTATTTAGTATGGGTGGATATATTGATCAGATGGATTGCAAACGAGGAAACGCACAATCGGGCTGAAAATAACGTTACTGTCCTCTTACCGTGGGCCAATGAGACTGGCGGTGAAAGATCCCAATTATTCGACGCCGATCGCCTAGGTCCCTTTCCGGTTTGTATGGCGCAATAAACGCCGAAATCATATCGATTATTAAGTTTAGAAAGCGATCCATATGTACTATAGTGTCTGTCAGGAGTCCCGTAGTGAGATGTGACGATGACACTTCCGTTTTTTGCGAGAGTGTAACTCGCCCGACCATCCACCAGGCGGCGGTATTGAGCCGTTGCAGTCCCATCTAGGGTCCCGCTAGGGCAGGGGTGGCCAACCAGTCAGAGACTAAGAGCCACAAAAATTACTGTGGTACCACAGCCACACCATATACCAGCGTTTCTCAACTTTCTTTTCAGTCACGGCACCCTTCATGTGTTTATAGGTCTCACCCTCTGGCCTCTGAAGTTGCTAATGTCTTTTTTATTTGGGCCTCACAAGGTTAAAAGTACCCTGTGAGACCCACGGTTGCAAAATGACAATCACTTTTAGCCATTTAAAAAAAGAATGTTTATTTAAAAAATGTTAAGCACATGTATAGTCAATTGGTCCTGTTGTTCAGCCTCACAATGCTATTTGATAGTAAATGTGTTTATATGTCCCACCCTCTGGCCTCTGAAGTTGCTAATGTCTTTTTAATTTGGGCCTCACAGGGTTAACCTCTTAAGCCTGAGATATACAGTAAAAGTGTATATTTTCAGCATTACGTTTGTTTACCAATTATTTTAACTGTTATTAGTGAAATATAAGATTATAGAAATCTCGGGGCATTGAGTCGGATACCGGGCATATTGACAGGAGGAAGTGGCACAGCCAAAAGTGAGTGTAGTCTTTTGAAGGAAGAGACTCAGGGCTTTCGAATTTCGAAAAACTACCCTACCCAGCTCACACTAGCCCCTGTCAATCATCTGACTTCTGGATTAACTTTTTAATTTCTCTTATTTTTTGGGATTATCTCCCACAAACCTGAACGGTATTGCCATAAAACAGAACACAGTTAGTTCTTTCTGTGAACGTCTTGCAAAAAACGGTGTTGCAATACGATGAAAAATGGTGGAGAAATTTACATTATAAAAAAGATGGCAGAATTCAGTACTGTAACTACAAAACCTTTTGTTTAATCATCTTCCCTTTATTCATTTGCTTAGATTTTTCAGGTCTGGTCAATTTTAGCATGGTGTTATTCACAGTCAAAGATAATTTTTTTTTTAAATAGAATTGATAGTCTCCTTTGGTTCATTACAATTTACTCAAGCCTAGTAACAGACACACTATTTCTGACACTGATCCATATATGTCTCTAGATTCAGATACCAAGAACATGCAAATGGACCATTTAAAAAAAAATAATGTAATGTTTATTCTACGTCCTTATGGAATGAAAAAATTAAATATTGATCTAAAAAAAAAACGCTGTACAGCGATGTTGGCGATCAATGTGTGCAAAGCTGTTTTGAGTTTTTGGATGTGAGATTTTGTGCAAAATAAATCTAATTTTTTCTTTTTTATGAAGTGCCCCTTTAACTCATTCATGGCCAATCACGTAATATTACGCGTTTGCTCGCCAACCGTTGAGCGCCAAAAACGTAATCTTACATTTTTAGATCGTTTTTTTTTTTTTATTTTTTATTTTTTTTACACTATGGGTGCCGGCCAGAAATCCGGAAAATTACTGTGGATTGCCAGCGCTATTTGTCTATGGAGAAATTCCCTTCTTTGCAGGGCTATAACTTTTTAAATTCTATTGCTACATTGCCATTATTAGGGCCCATTCAAAGTCCTATATGTATTGTTCATTGTGTAGCAACGTTAAACTTTTTCATTCACATACATATTCATAGTAAAGTATGGTCTAATGTATAAGTATGTTTTCATCTCTTTCTGCAGCTTTCTCCAGAACGTGATATATAGCCCCAAATGCATTATATTGATGATGAAATACAGTTTGATGGCAATCGGGGCGATATAAAAAATTTCAATTGGACGTACTTCTAGAATGATTTACGTATGATCTGATGATGACCGGATGGGCGGGGGATCGTTTATAATTCCGTGGGCAGCGTTATATCATTCATCTAGTGTGGGTGATATGTTCATCATAACAGTTTATATGGAATACGATAAAAAATAACGCTGAATCTTACCGTATCCTCCTCGCGCCGTTGGGCGATGAGCGTGGAACAGTCATTTACCTATTATGGTATGTAGAAATATCGGGTCCATTTCCAGCTTGTATAATAGTATATATGTCCAAATCATGTTGTTTATCGAGTTATTGGCAATCGATCGCTATGTATTGTGTCGAGATCGAGTCCCGGGAGCCAAACAGAGTGCCCGGAAGTAATATGGCCGCCCAGCACAACCTCCATAGCACGTCCTGTTTGGCGATTGCGCCGATCGGCCACCAGATGGCGCTCCTGAACCGCCAGAGAGCTCAGTGGGTCCTCCTGGTGGATCTCAGGCCAGCGGAGGGGAAATATGAATCCGATCGCAGATTTTTGAAATATTGATATAAGGACGCTGTACAGCGTCCTCCGGCAACTTGAGCATGGCCGGGAATGACGCTGTAAAGCGTTTCCCGGCAGTCATAAGTGTTAATATCCTATACACTCTCACGGACCTCAGTGTTATCATTGGAACTCATTCTGAGACCCCGAGAGTGCAATGCCGGCCGAATCCTGCAGTATCGCCTACCCTTTGAAATCTTATTTCACACTGTGTGTTACATTGTATATGGTCTGGGCGGAGAATTTAGACCAAGCCAAGTGAAACGGTTCATCCGAGCACCTTGGAACGCGTTCAGCACACTTGAGGCATATCTTGTGCCACTTCATGTCAGGGACCCGATGGACATCAATACTGGAAATCGCGATCAGACAATTGGAATATTCTTTTTGGGATACTTCCTAGTAAAGTATATGACATCAATCCTACTTTGATCCAACAATGATTTCACATCGATCGCAACGATCATATGTAACGTACTCCAAAACGTATGCCGTTGCTGACGATCAGCGCATAAAAAATCGACCCCCCCCCCCCCCCCCCCTTTAATGCTTATTTAATGCTTACCTATTATATACCTTTGATTTTGAAATAGTAACGTGTCCAGGCGAGCAACACGAACGACTTTAGCAAAATTCACATAGCGCTCCATAACTCAGCTTTTCAGGAATTACCCCGGATCACTCTGAAACTATACAATATTCACCACGGTGATAACACGTTTCACTCTTCTTTTTATTTAATTTTTTTTTATTGATCTTTTTCCCCCTCCATTTTCCTCCGATTTTCTCCCATCCCAATGTTAGTCGTTATGCCAATTCCCAGTCCCTTCCTGGTCGCTGCGCACTTACCCCCCACAGTCAGATCATCTGGGAGAGTGGAGGCTACCACGTGCTTCCTCCGACACACGTCCAGCCAATCACCGCTTCTTTTCACCTGGCAGCGCGGATTCTCATCGAGAGGGCGTAGCGTGTGGGAGGATCACACTATCCCCCTCAAGTCCTATCCGCGCTTAGCAGGCGCCCCGACCGAACTGTAGGAGTCGCTGTTTACAACGACCCGGACCCACCCCGCCAGCTTCTCCCACCCTCTAATACAGCCAATTGTATTAGTGCAGACGGCCAGCCAAGCTGGTGACAACCCCGGAGCTGTGAGCTGGATTCGAACAGGCGAATCCAGCTCACCGCTCCGGGGTTGGTGACAAACGCAATCTCCGCTCGGCCACCTAACCGCCCGCTCACGTTTCACTCTTCTAAGTCGTCAGCCAAGCTGCTGAGTCACAGTTTAGGGTTAGGCATGAGATCTCCACTAAGGTTTTTTTTTTGTATCCACTTTTTCTCCCATTTTCTATATTTTCTCCCATCCCAATTTCGTATCATCCAATTCAACCCTCCCCTGTCACGAACGCTGTTTCTTGCCTCCCACAAGCCGGCTGCAATGTGGACTAAGTCATACATAGCACAAGTCCCCTCCGGTACTTGAGGTAACAGCAGTCGCATCTTTTCACCTGCGCAGCTCGATCTCTCAGTGGCGAGGAGTAACGCGTGGGAGGCTCACGCTGCCCCCGACACTTCCTGATTCTACTGCGCAGGCACACCAACCGACCTGTAGGAGTCGCTGTCCACAACGCCCGATCCCCACCCATCAGTTTCCCACCCCCTAATACGGCCAATGTGTATTAGTATGAACGACCAGCTAAACTGAAAGCAATGTGGAGCGCTGGGCTCGAACAGGCGAGCCCAGCGTCTCCGCATTCGTGGCGAGCGCCTTGCCCACTACGCCACGTAGCCGCCCTAGATCTCCACTAAGGTTAACACTTTGACTGCCGGAAAACGCTTAAAAGCGCCATTCCCGGCCATGCTCAAGTTGCCGGAGGACGCTAGCGTCCTTATATCAATATTTCAAAAATCTGCGATCGGATTCATATTTCCCCTCCGCTGGCCTGAGATCCACCAGGAGGACCCACTGAGCTCTCTGGCGGTTCAGGAGCGCCATCTGGTGGCCGATCGGCGCAATCGCCAAACAGGAAGTGCTATGGAGGTTGTGCTGGTCGGCCGTATTACTTCCGGGCACTCTGTTTGGCTACCGGGACTCGATCTCGACACAATACATAGCGATCGATTGCCAATAACTCGATAAACAACATGATTTGGACATATATACTATTATACAAGCTGGAAATGGACCCGATATTTCTACATACCATAATAGGTAAATGACTGTTCCACGCTCATCGCCCAACGGCGCGAGGAGGATACGGTAAGATTCAGCGTTATTTTTGATCGTATTCCATATAAACTGTTATGATGAACATATCACCCACACTAGATGAATGATATAACGCTGCCCACGGAATTATAAACGATCCCCCGCCCATCCGGTCATCATCAGATCATACGTAGATCATTCTAGAAGTACGTCCAATTGAAATTTTTTATATCGCCCCGATTGCCATCAAACTGTATTTCATCATCAATATAATGCATTTGGGGCTATATATCACGTTCTGGAGAAAGCTGCAGAAAGAGATGAAAACATACTTATACATTAGACCATACTTTACTATGAATATGTGAATGAAAAAGTTTAACGTTGCTACACAATGAACAATACATATAGGACTTTGAATGGGCCCTAATAATGGCAATGTAGCAATAGAATTAAAAAAGTTATAGCCCTGCAAAGAAGGGGAATTTCTCCATAGACAAATAGCGCTGGCAATCCACAGTCATTTTCCGGATTTCTGGCCGGCACCCATAGTGTTAAGGATTAGGTCTAGAAACACCCTTTTAGGGTTAGGCATGGTATCTCCACTAAGGTTAAGGATTAGGTTTCGAAACGGCCTCTCTTCCTCGTTCAGATCCATCTCAACCTCTGTCTCCTCTGCTCCCTGCAGGTTAGGGTTAGGGTTAGACTAACCTCTGCGTCTCCTCTGCTCCCTGCAGGTCTGCCCATGTCTGACCAGTACGTGAAGCTGGAGGAGGAGCGTCGGCAGAAGGAGAAGGCGGAGAGGAAGAAGAAGGAGAAGAAGAAGAGGAAAGAGAAGCGCAGCGGCGGGCGGGGCAGGAGGCAGGACTCTGGCCCAGAGAGCGAAGAGGACATCACCCCGGCTCACATGGTGGACATTGTTACAGAGGAGATGCCAGAGGTAGGCTGTATTCATAATGTACCACTTCACCTCTTAACCTCTTAACCTGCAATGGCCGTTTTGGCCATTTTAGTTTTCGTTTTTGAGGACTGCATACTTTTTTTGCAAACCAAAACAACATACTTTATACTTATAGCACATTCACTTTTAGTGCTAACGTAATAGAGTAACATAGGTCTGAACTTGAGTTGTAGAAAAACTTGTTACTCAAGTTTTTCTGTAGTAGTTAGTAGTCCAGAGGTGGTATGGCTTACAAATCCATACGGACCCATAGCCCTGAAGCCTTATGTAGTACAAGTCCAAATTTCATAAAGATCCATTCAGAAATGAGTGATTAGGATTGATTTTGGTAAACTGTGTACAAAAGAAAAACGTAAGGTTATGTATATAACCAAGTTCTATGAGTTATGGTGACGCTCAGCACCAGTTGCATAATATCTCGCTTCAGTGGATATGCACTGAATAAATTTCAAAATGTACCTTTACATACCAACATCCGTCTGACCACACCCCCATCTGCTGCCTACATAAGCAGGGGTGGGGCCACACACTCATCTCCTTCCCAACAAATTTCACCACAATGAAAGATCAAGGGCCGCAGCGGCGTCCTGGTGCTGAGCGTCACCATAACTAATAGAACTTGGTTATATACATAACCTTACGTTCTATTTCGTTATGGCTTACGCTCAGCACCAGTTGCATAACAGGAGCTGAGCGGGAGCCATAGCTCGACAAATGTACCCCGCTGAGGCCCCCCACAACCATCAGACCGGGGAGGACCGAGCCCCCCGACCCTCCCTAATGGAGGATACCCCCCCTATTGGAGGCTTACGGGAGAGAGACTGATCCGACCGTGCGAAGAGGAACTCAAGCGGGCCCTTTCCCCCCAATAGCACACCGCCTGGCACACTGACCCTGCAGAACAGGCAGTCAGCATGGCCGTAAGTACTCAAAAAAGGTTAACCAACGGAGGCAGGCAGCGCACCGGGGAAACCAGGCAGCAGGCTGTAACCTGAGCCTGGAGCACTGCGGACGAGACAGGCTCCAAAGGAGTCAGCTGAAAACAGCCCCCCCGGCGGAAGGGGCGTATGCTGGCGTTGTTGATCACCATGACAAAGCCTCCATTAAAAAAAAAACACCCAGAGGGGTCGAGGCAGAGAAGGCTGACATGAGTGGCAGACGTCATGAATGTGCAGGGGCACACTCAACCGGGTAACCCGGGAGTTGACTCTGCTCCAACACACCAGGGAATCAACCACCCTCTCGGTACAGACGGTGGTTGTTCCTATAACCCCTCAAGAAAAAACTCCATAACACACCTGTGGGTATACACTGGCTATACCGCAGTACAAGTGTTTCAGTTTTCAAAAAAGGGTTATTCCAGGCCTACGGGTCGACGAAACATTACTTCGGCCCGGCGGCTCGGGAAGCACAGGGTTACCAGAGGAGGTCCAAGACCACCCCAACAGCCCCCTCTTCGCCACGCGTGAGAGAGGAGCAAAAAGAATGGAGAACCAGCCCTAAGCACACCGCACTTGGTATTCCCAGGCGGTCTCCCAACCAAGTACTAACCAGGACCGAACCTGCTTAGCTTCCGAGATCGGACGAGATCGGGCGTGTACAGGTTGGTATGGCTGTAAGCCATTACGATAGTGCAGAGTACAACATGTACCCAACAAGGGTCTCCATAACGCCTAACCTTGTGACACCCGGGCCGACCTGGCATTTTTCCCCCTGAAAAAAGCCCAAGTCCCTCAGAGTACCAGAACAGCAGATCTGCATCCCCAGCGGACAAACGGGTTAACTGACCTGGACCAGCGTGACCAGAACCAGTCCCGTGCCCTAACCACGCCGACATGCCTACTCCAGGAGAAGGGGCAGATATGCGTGTTGATCTAAAACATGAAAAGAGGGCGCCACCCAGACGGGCCGGTTTGAACCGTGCTCGGTGGCCCACCCCAAGGGCGTGAGACCCCTCTACCTATGTTCTGATCTATTCCGTTAACATCCCCCAGATATGAACGAGAATTCATCGAGACAACCTAGTAAACTGGCGCTCGGAAGAGACAAAACTCCATCCCAGTTGCCCTATAAAACGCTGTTTTAATAACAAGCAACCAAGGCGCACTTATCCCCTGCGTGATTCTTAACAGAAACACACCGAGCCAGCACTATGTATGCGTCGAGACCCAAACACATCAATGGATAGTCTAGCAAGACACCAAACATTGTTCCTCCAAGTCGCCTGGGAGAACGACACGGAGCCGTCGTGCTTCATGTTCCTTCCTCTTTTTTACTCCAAAAAGGAAGAAACACAGACTGACATGAATCCCACGTGACGCAGCCGAGGGTAATTTTTTTTTACATTTTTACATCCCACCACCCTCGCCATAGGGAGGAGACGGAAATCCCCAGAGAGACTTCCCACGCGAGCTGTATAGATTGAAAAGAATATATTGCAACATTGAGTTATGTAATACTTTGGTTAGGGCTCTCCGAGGAGGAGGCACTGAACCAATACACACTCAATAATCGAATTGAATCGAATACACACACAATAGAGCAGAACTCCTTTTTGAAGTTCTACTCACCTTGACAATCTGAGGAGGAGGCTCTGAACTCTGAGGAGGCTCCCTCACAGGGAAGGAGAGTCCGAACTCACAGAAGGCCCGAGGAGGAGCTTCGTGAGGAGGAGCTCTGACAACTCCCTGAAACAGATCCATAACATGGACCTGAACAACCCACGGAAGTCTTACCAACAGAGACGCGCTCAGTGACGTACTCTATGGCGGGGGAATTTCCGCTGTGCACACGCACAATCTTCCAGGGCGTGGGACCAGGAAACTCCCCCCCCCCCCCCCCCCCCCCCCCCCTCTTACCCTGTAACGTGCCGAACAGCAACGTAACAGGAACCTTGAAGGACAGGAGGTTTTAACCCCTGACCAATCAGAAAAGGGGAGGAAAGGATTACCAGTTCACCCCTTTACGACCCCACAACCGTGATACGATGTAATGACAAGTAGAGCATGACACAGTCATAGCCCGCTACATGAAGCATCGAAAAGCCTCACATAACTCATGTGCTAACCTGCTATCTGATTTTTACTAAGGAAAAAACACAGAACATAGAGGGCCCCCTTTAAGAGCCCCGGTACCAGACTTACATATGTGCTTCTTTGGGCCAAACCTAACCCAGTTGTAGATCACAAGACACACACAACCCTTCATCACAACAAAAAATGGCAAAAGTACACTCTTGCTACAGAGGAACGCCGTTTTTCATAACGAGAGAATACAGAATCCTCGATTACGTATTGGCCACAGGCCTTGCCAAGCACACATGATAAGTGGCCAAACAATCTTTTCTTTAGGAAAAAAGAGTTTCTCAAGCGGAAAGCACAACCCCAGCAATTAAGCAGAGGGTTACATCGTATCCCCACAAACACAGTGACACAATATATTGTAAACAACATGTCTGAGAGGAGGGTGGGGAAGCCCCAGGGAAACCGGGGGGACCACCCCTCCTTCCTTACCCTTGATACGACCAAGTTGAACAGGTAACCCTGTTAATATGTGAACACACTGTTCATTGTCATTACAGGCTGAGAAAAGAATTCATTCCTCAATCACATGTCACTAAGCATAGCTTCATAGGTTAATTAACCCCCTTAGTTGTGAGATCACGTTACATGAACACACATGTTCTCATCACAACTAACCAGATCATTTTTACACATGTAAACAACAACCCGATTTATATGGAGAGAGAAGCTATACCAGTGACAAGACAATTCACACACAACACGCGTCGTATCCTCAATGTATTGCAGCAACACACGTTTTGGAAAACATAGTTATTACAAATCATTTAGAAGGGAAGGAAAGAAGAAGTGTTTAAAGTCCGGTCAGGACCTTCCTACCCTGAGCGCAGGCCAAGAGAACTGCAATCTGGCTAACGGGACACCGAAGTTGAACACAGCATCTCCTGTGTTGGCGACGAGGGTGACGTCGCTGCGCCACCCAGCCGCTACATTTCCCCATGTTGACGCAGTCCTCGCTGGCAGGGCTCCCGGTAGGTTCAACTAACATCCTCTGTCAAAGATGACGTCGTAGTCGGAGTGTTTAAGGCATGTTATAGTCATAGCAATGTTCAACAGTGTAGCATCAAGCTAACAGCCGCTCTCAACTGATAGCAACAAGCTAACGTTTCCTAGCCTAGTGACACAACGGGCTAGCGCCGCAGCTAACAGCTGACTGGCTAACAGGTAGGCCACAACTAGCACACAAGCTAAGCAGCTATCACCTGAACTGTACACAACGACATAACAAGCCACACTTCAGACAGGCCGCCGTCTGAAACCCTCCTCATCCTTTAAGAGAGAAGAGAAAAAGAGATGTCAACACAGTTTACAACGGTGATTTTACCAGACATACGGCGGGGCCGGCACAAGTCCCATCTTGGCTGCAGCCGACTTGAACATGGATCTTCCGATAAGAACATCCATGCCCACATTTCCTCGTTAGGGTGTACTTTCACTTTTATGTGAAAGATGGGGCCTGCACGGGACATAGAAGCATCCGCTTGTCCAGAGAATCCTGGGATCACCAGGTCCTGGTCGCGGCCCACTAGTTGACCATAATGGGCTTCAGACCAAGATCCTCCGCCGTCGCCTAAGAGGCCGAACAGAGGACCCTAATCTGGGGCCGGCTTTCGTAAAAATGGTCAGCTAGCCCCCATAGCACTAACAGACAACTGGTGCTCGCAAGCAAACATTACTCACCCAGGCTCGAAAACCAACCAGTCCCTCCACAGTCCAGCTGCATAGCCGGAGGGCCAAACCCATCCAGCCGCAGCAAAGGAGGACTGCAGATTGGGGAGTATATCAGCGACGCGAGCCCCTAATACGAAAAAAACGGTGGAGGTTTAGAATGATCGTCATCTTCCAGACACTCCAGTGACGAAGACAATATCGCCGTATTTTCTCAAATAGTGAGAGAGAAAATAAAGATATAATGTCAACGTATCTCCTTGTTCTTCTGTTTTCCTTTCTTCAGACTAATATTTTCTCCACGTCAAGTGGGGTATATAACAGGCACTATCTTTGTGGATGAAATTTGAGAAGGAGATGAGTGTGTGGCCCCACCCCTGCTTATGTATGCAGCAGATGGGGGTGTGGTCAGACGGATGTTGGTATGTAAAGGTACATTTTGAAATTTATTCAGTGCATATCCACTGAAGCGAGATATTATGCAACTGGTGCTGAGCGTAAGCCATAACGAAATAGAACTGAGTTTTCTCATTTTCTTCCTGTTTTCGTTTGTTCGTTTTTTTTAGATTCATACATCCCCACGTGGGTTATCATTGGAAAGCCACACTCATTGGCTACAAAAATCCACAATCATTTTCGAGATCGGATCTAGATTGACGGAACTACTGCAGCCTGAGTCGGGAGTGGTATTTTGCGCAATACCGTGTACTTTGAACAAGCCTAAAATATCGGCATGTAACTTGAGAACCGCTGAACGGATTTTGTCGGATTTTGTCGCTATCGACAGGCAACAAATAAGCCTTCAATTCAATATATATATTGTATTACAAAATATGCACACCCGAGCCACTAGGGGTTGCCAAAGTGCTGGTGGGAAAATCATCCTAAAAACGTCCCATATGCGGGTCGGCGCATGCTAAGAGGTGGACTTCATAGCTTTTTCTCTTATTGCGAGGGACACATTGTCAACGTTCATTAAATTCATTGGTCATTGGTGGTGGTGCGGTGGGGGCTACTGTTAACTCATTGGGTGTGTTTTCCCGCCAAGCGTTGAGTGCCAAAAATATAGATATCTCATTTTTAGATCCTTTGATCTTTTTCCTTTGATCCCTGTGCTATACGGTCAGCCGGAGCTCCCTAGGTCTCCCTGGCTCATCTATCTACGTTATAATTGCAATGCCGATCGAATCTCACCAGGTGGAGACACCTTTTCTTTTTCTTTTTTTCTTTTTCTGCAAGGGCTCCTCCTCTTCGGAGACAGAGCGTGTGGCAGTGAAAGGGTTAATAATGGCAAATGCCCCAGTTTTTTTTCACTAGAGTTCACTATCCATTCACAGTGTAAGGAATCAGAAGACTCTACTTGTATTGTGTTTTTTTCAGTACGATGACCTGAGCACTGATCTTTATGATCATTCATATTCTGAGGATCTTAAAACGATATTGTGTTCACATCCAACAACTCAACAACCAGATGTATAGCTATATCTCTTCAGGACCCTGAATAAGATACGGTCTGGTCCGTGGTTTATAGATCTATTGATGATGGGTCAAAGACGTAACCTCTGTTTAAACGCCACTCTCTCCCCTCTCTCCACTCTTCAGAATGCCTTACCCAGTGACGATGATGACAAAGACCCCAACGATCCCCACAAAGCCCTGGACATTGACCTAGACAAGTGAGTTCATCCTTCTCATTCAGACTCCAGCATCTACTGCACAATGTATCCAATTCATATTGATATAGCAATATGAAATAAGGCAATATCCATGTCTTGAAGGCTGCAACATGGTGATATTTTTTTAATAAATTAAAGAGTATCGGACATGCTTCATTTAACGCTCACACATATACAAGGAGATTGGTTATCACTATCTCAAACCCTGCCCTCTTTTCTTGATCCTCCAATCACAACTGTTGCAGAATCAAGAAAAGACAATCAATACGAGACTGCATAATGCCACTGGGTTAGAAATGGGTTATGTATATGTATCATCACAATATACTACTGTAAATGAGCTTTAAACGACAAATAAATGGAGATTCTAGATCTTAAAAAACATTATCTTGCATCATGTTATATCACATACAAATAATATCTGCTAAAACAATCACATTGTGATATTGTGTCAACTAGAGCTTCACTGGCCTCACGATTCGATTAGATTCTACGATGCATCTCGATGCAGCTCAATAATATATTACATCCTCAATTTTATAACTTTCATCAATTAATACAAGCAGTCAGATACATTTACTTTTATTTAGAAAGTTCTTAAATCAGAATGTCAAAATAAATGTCTTTACTAGTGTTGCATGATACACAGATACTAGAAAGGTATCTCGATACCCAGCTGTTAAAAACGGTTCAATACTCTTTTTATTAGTATCAATACTTTTAGAATAGCCTAATGCTGAACACAGACCCAGGCATAGGAATATTCACAGATATCGCTGAATGTCTTATTCCATAATACAATGTTTCTGAATGGACGTTTGGATTAAACCAAGTTGTATGCAGTGATGAACGGTCTTTCCCAGCGGAACACAAGTTAATTAACGTTACACAGGTCGCGCTGTCCATGCTTAGCTTGCTAACGTTAAAGGTCAACCTTCACGTTGTATTTTTGTTCAATAAACAATGTGGACTAGGCCAACAGTGACTTTCATGAAGAATGGAAAAAAAAAAGTATTGAAATTGACCCAGTTTTAGCGTTTTTATCAAACATTTTGTCTGCCCAACACAATCACCACGCACGTGCATATTTTAATCAATGGTTCATAACGTGCGTGTGTAATCGAAATGATTGTCACAACAGGTGCAGGGCACCAGGGGGCTCACCAGGGGGCGCTGAGAGTCACACACAGCTAGTGGCAGGCACTGATATATGCTTGCTACTACTAGCCGAATGAAAATGTATCTGTTTCACCTAACACTATTGCTCCGTGATTATAGCCACCCATCTCTAAAGCCACAACCACGTTACCATATTTGTAATAATGTAAATCATTGTGTCGTTGTACACATATTGTGTTTATAACGTTACTAGCTAACATAGCTTAGCTTGGTAGCTATTGTGCTAACAAAATATCCCGACATCCGGCTCGCTGGCCGGCATGAACGGCCGACCCAAAATGGTTCTCTCCTCTCTGTACACCCCGTCCCCACGGGTACCCTGCCGGGGGGCCATGGACGCGACAACGGCGACAATGGTGGCAGCCTGTAGGGTGCTCGAGCCTGTAAAGGCTAGTGGTACACGATAGCTATGAGCTAACAACGGCCGCCGCTGTTGTCGCGTCCACAAGCTCCTCCGCAGGACACCCGCGAGGACGGGGGCACACAAAGAGGAGAGAACCATAGGCTAACGTCAGTGTAGTGGTCCCGACTGTAGGCAGCAGGGACGGCGGAGATATATAGGCTAACTGTGATGCACCGAGTGGGCCACCATTGAACTAGTACTATGACCCGGACGGGCAAGGCATTTCCTGAAGTGACGTCACGGCCGTGCTAGCTTTTTGATTCGGCTCATTAATATGCACCTGTAGTGACGTCGGCGTTTGATACGCTTTTTTGATTCGCGCATGCATGTTATTCGTGCGTGGACCTTTTTAACTCTTTCAGAGTGGCATTTCCGGTGTCAAATGGAAAAAAATAAATAATGAAATTATATACAATACCAATGATGTAAACTACCCATAATTGATCAGTAGGGTTTAACCTGGAGGTTGGGCTTTAAGATAGCAGGAGCCGTCTGCCAACAAAGATGTTGTTTCAACAAATGGATTCACAAAATGGATTAGCATCCAAACGCTATTGAAGACTCCTGCATGCGCATATATGTCCCCTCGCATAAGCACAGACTAAAGAAAGTGCCTAATTGCCTCTACGAATGGAATGTAACACATTTCATTCACAAGTTTTGTGTGAATGTATCCGAGAACGTATTTGAACACAGCTGACGACCGGCACTATTGTTATGCAAAGTAGTACTTAGCGAGTTGGCGCATCAGTCGAGTGCAGCGCATTCCTGTGTGCATGCGCGTGCACATCCGTGCATGTGCGTGCGCGTGCTGCTGCTCACGGAGCCGGTTGCACAGCGTGCAACCCCCTGTCCCATGAGTAACGCACCTCTGGGTACTACGTACGTCTAACTTTTACTAACCATTTTTCACCGCAGCAATTTTGCACAAATTGTTCTACGTTATATGTGTAAATTTGCGCTATTTGCCCAAAGTCATACATCAACGTTAGTATGCTATAATAATCTATTATGTTCCGTCGCCGCATCGATGCAGAATCGTCCGCATTGCGATGCATCTTAGAAAATCGAGAAATGACAACATGAAGGCATATGGTGTTATTCTGGAGCAGCGCTTGTGAAAAGCTTCCTGGGTGATTTTCTCCTGGGTCCCCTCTCCATCCTCTCACTCATGGTGCTCTGCTTTCTGCTTGTGTCTCTCTCATGCAAACACGCACACACACACCTGCCTCTCTGTCCAGCAGCTTGGCGGCAGCAGCTGCACACAGCAGGTGAGTTACACTCCGGCCCACGGGGGAGTCGGTCCGCTTTACGTTCTAGTTGGATTGCTGTGCCGCTTTCTCTCATGCCGTCCCTCGCGGGTAACGTCGCTAGCTGGCCAACATCTGCCCACTAACACGGGTGTTACTCTTGCCTCATTTGGGTGCAGTGCCTGGTTCCTGTTTTTTGCTCACCTACTCCCTTGCTTTGAAACTCACTTCTATCTTTCTCTCTCTCACTCACTCATCTCCGTTTCATCTCCGACTCTCTCTCCCTTCAGGACATTGTAGCCCGGCTTGACCTTCTGCAAATGCCGTCTCATTAATATCCCTACCCTACTATCTCATTGGAAACCTTTATCTTTCTGCTTGCTTGACGACATCAACTGGACACCACTCCATCCATCCACAACGTCCATATTAGTATACAGTGTATCGTGTTATATACAGTGTATCTTGTTATATACAGTGTATCGTGTTATATACAGTGTATCTTGTTATATACAGTGTATCTTGTTATATACAGTGTATCATGTTATATACAGTGTATCTTGTTATATACAGTGTATCGTGTTATATACAGTGTATCTTGTTATATACAGTGTATCGTGTTATATACAGTGTATCGTGTTATATACAGTGTATCTTGTTATATACAGTGTATCTTGTTATATACAGTGTATCTTGTTAGTATACAGTGTATCTTGTTATATACAGTGTATCTTGTTATATACAGTGTATCTTGTTATATACAGTGTATCTTGTTATATACAGTGTATCATGTTATATACAGTGTATCTTGTTATATACAGTGTATCATGTTATATACAGTGTATCTTGTTATATACAGTGTATCATGTTATATACAGTGTATCATGTTATATACAGTGTATCTTGTTATATACAGTGTATCTTGTTATATACAGTGTATCTTGTTATATACAGTGTATCTTGTTATATACAGTATCTTATTAGTATACAGTGTATCATGTTATATACAGTGTATCATGTTATATACAGTGTATCATGTTAGTATACAGTGTATCATGTTAGTATACAGTATCGTGTTATATACAGTGTATCTTGTTATATACAGTGTATCTTATTAGTATACAGTGTATTTTATTAGTATACAGTGTATCTTGTTATATACAGTGTATCTTGTTAGTATACAGTGTATCATGTTATATACAGTGTATCTTGTTATATACAGTGTATCATGTTATATACAGTGTATCATGTTATATACAGTGTATCTTGTTATATACAGTGTATCTTGTTATATACAGTGTATCTTGTTATATACAGTGTATCTTGTTATATACAGTGTATCTTGTTATATACAGTGTATCTTGTTATATACAGTGTATTTTTTTAGTATACAGTGTATCTTGTTATAGTATACCATGTTTTTCCTTAGTACTATACAGTGTATCCTGTTAGTATACAGTGTATTTTGTTATAGTATACCATGTATCTTGTTAGTATATACAGTGTATTGTCTTAGTACTATATGGTGTATCTTGTTAGTATAGTGTATCTTGTTATAGTATACAGTGTCATTTCTTAGTACTATACAGTGTATCTTATTAGTATACAGTGTATTCTGTTATAGTATACATACAGTGTATCTTGTTAGTATACAGTGTATTGTTAATGAGAGGACATTTCTCTCCTTGACAAACAAAGAAGATAATATCTCCATGTTAGATGGAGAGAGCCTTTTTTTTTCCAGCACTGCTGATGTTCTCAAGACCTCATGGTTCACCACTGGTGCTCCCAGCCAGGCACCCAGCAGTACATTAGCAATAATGATGCTTCTTCCTCCACTCTGTCATACGTTTTACCATAGCTGGTTTTATTTCTAATCATTTTGGTGATTAGAAATGACATAGAAGGGGGCTTGGAATCACATGAATCACCTCATGATTCCATTATATGATTATCTCGAACCCTGAAAAAACTCAGATACACTCATTATATTAAACTATTGTTTCTCCCACCCCTAAAACACCGGTCCCACCTCTAAAACACCGGTCCCACCCCTAAAACACCGGTCCCACCCCTAAAACACAGGTCCCACACCTTAGACACAGGTCCTATACCTAAGACACAGGTCCTACACCTTAGACACAGGTCCTGCACGTAAGACACAAGTCCTATACCTAAAACACAGGTCCTGCACCTAAGACACAGGCTAAGACACTGGCTAAGACACAGGTCAAATTAGCATAGTAGTAGAAATTTGTACATTTCTAGGTAAGGACAGAGAATTGTGATTCAGGGTGTTTGGAGAGGCTAGCCAGCAGGGGGCCACAGTGTGCACTACAGAGGGTGGCTACTCCGCATGATCAGGGAAATGAACCCCAGGGCTCTTATCGGTTCACCATGGAGGAATTTGGAAGTCTAGCCTAGCCTAGCTGTCTGGGAATGTCCTTTGCTCTTAGCTCTGCCCAAGGAATGGCTTAAATCAATGCTTGAATGAGAGTTTGACGCAGCACAATGCCAAGTATGCGCTTCTTTGAGTGGATGGCCGTCTTTTTAGACAATGCCAATATCTAAATCTTTTGTGTGTTTTTATATTTTTTAAACGTGTGCTCGTGTGTTCAGGCCCCTAGCGGACAGTGAGAAGCTACCGGTCAGGGCACACCGTCCAACGGAGGTCCTAAAGAGCCCAGCAGGAGACGCTGAAGCGGAAAGTGCTGCCCCACAGGAGCCCAAGAAGAAGAGCGGCAAGGAGAAGAAAGAGAAGAAGAAGGATAAAGAGAAGGAGAGGAAGGTAGGGCTGCAGGATGGATCTCCTTTACCAGGGAAACGCTTCCTGTTTTCCTAACTAGAGAAGCGCTGATGACAATTTTTCCCACCGCTGTGATGCCAGTTCAGAAGAATGCATCAGCCAAGACGGTAGAGATTCCAACAGTTTAGACATGGATAAGACATTCGTTTGGGGGCCAGAGGACAAATGTGTTTGAGAAATAGTCCTAACATGTTATCTATGTGCCGAAAATCCAGTTGCTGTGAATTTTCATTCAATTAATCACCGTGCAGATTGATTGATTGAATGAACCTTTTATTAACGGATTGCAGAATGGGTACAATACAGTACAGCTCAATACACACAATCGTTAAGGGGATGCAGAACAGAGAAAGACTTTCGTCTTGTTTACATCAGGGTCCCCCATTTTCAATTAATAATGAATTGTAAGTAAGGGTGCAACTTGCTCCGTGCAATCCATTCTTTGTGGATCTAGCCCTTGGTATCCGATTTTAGTACCGGGGAAATTCCCCATAACATGTTTTAGCCTGGTGTCAGTCCAATAAGCAACAACACGATCAGTATATCAATATATCTCCCTGCTTGTAACCTCTTTCTCTCTGTAAGATATATAAGATAAGCGTAACAAGCAGCTGACATGATGAGTTGTTTATTGGGGTGAGTAGGGAACCGTGAGAGGAGTAACAAGCAGCTGACATGATTAGGGTTGGGTACCATTCACATTTGAACCGGTACCGGTACCTGTGAATCGATACCGGTACCCAACGGTACCTTTTTTCTGTACTTTAGTCTCTAAAAATCTACCTAACTCAGTTGTAAAAAAATTTGTACAAACTTCAAATTATTTATTATCATTATTTATTTAGAACAATTTGTTAATATATATAATATTGCAGCGTTGTCTGCATCTAGCTTTGTAAAATGTAACCCACACTTGCGACCGTTTTCGGCTTGCCATTGCCCCGACTGCTTTGTTGTTGAATCAAGTGAAATCCTAGGTAAGCGTGAACGTTGCCGTGACGAAACGTTGACGTCATCGGACTTTTAGCAGTACCGAAATGTGGCACCGTTTGATCTCACGTGAATCGTTACTCGGTAGTACCGATGTGATTTGGTCGGTACCCTTAAAAGTACCGGATTCGGTACCCATCCCTAGACATGATGAGTCTGTTGTTTATTGGGGTGAGTAGGGACCATGAGAGGAGTAACAACAAGCTCCTCTCTTTGATGACATGATGAGTCTTTTGTTTCGGGCCTCATTTCTGACGGGACAGAATACATTTTTAATTTTTTTTTTTTTTTTGCAGAAGTGCAAAGAGGAGAAGAAGAAGAAGAAACACAAACACGACGAAGGGGAGGATCTTCTTGGGGGACAGCCAGGCGAACCCGTTGTCCAATCAGAAGAGACCATAGAGGTGGCAGCGCCGCCCACCTCCACATCTGCTGAGGTATGACATCACAGAGGGAGGAGCTAGACTGTGTTTCCTACCTAGTAACAGAATTTGCATCGACTAAATATCAGAAAGAAAGGTTATTACGACTTTGCCTAGGCTTCGCAGGTCAGCCTTGAGTGAGTGAGCTGCACAGACAAAAATACTCATAACTCGCTGAAATATTGACTGATTTACAAACGGGTTGGTTTGCTATAAACATCAAAGATGTAGTTATGATACTGCATACTTATAAAAAAAAAGATTTAAGTTTTTTTTTTTTTTTTTACAAACCGCTTGAATCATAGCCACGTTAATAATGCTTGTAATAAACCAAACCGTTTGTAAATCCGTCAATATTTCAGCGAGTTATGAGTATTTTTGTCTGTGCAGCTCACTCACTCTCACTCAAGGCTGACCTGCGCAAGATGGCGGCGGTTCAGTGACGTCGCTCTCCATTGGCCGGCAGCGCGGGCAAGCTATCTAGTGTTCTATATATATCTATGGGTGGTGGGTGCCTGCGTGAATGAGAGCAAGACAATGTAAAGCTAGGAGGGTTGAGAGCCTTTTAATGTAGCATGGTGGAATTGGATTGGCAGAGGACAGTTAGTGGGAGGAGATAAAATGTTGTGAGAGGATCGTGTGATTGGTTAAAAATTAGAGTGGGAGAGAGGTTCAGTCTCTCGGATGAACTTTCATTTTGAACTCTCATTTACTGATGAGTACATCAGTACTAAGATGAACCTGTTTGCCCCACCTCCCCTCCCTTCTCCCTCCCTCCCTTCCTTCCCTTTCTAGGCCTCGGATCTGGATTTCTGGCTCTCAAATGCTCCAGTGCCCTCTAATCCCCAGGTTGAGTCCCTCTCTCCTATCCTCTCCTCTCCCATGTAGATACTGTGATAGCAAATCTGTTCCGGCCATGAAATTAATCAGCTTCTGGTTTACAATTAACATTATAAATGGTCACTAAATCAACCTCACGTGTGCATTTCCAAAACGGTTCCACTATAATTAGAAACGCAAATGAGATTGATTTGATAGAGAAGCTAATGTTAGCTAGCCAGCTAACATCAGCCATCTTGGTTTACCTAGTACCTAGCCATGCACGATGCTAAGTTAACAGCGTATCAAGTTGACAAACTGAAACGATACCATGGAAACGGCTGCATAGGTCATAAACTGAAGTACATACAAAGACAGGTTAACATAACCAGGGTTCGCACAAGGTCCTTGAAGTGCTTAAAGTGCTTGATTCTTTTACAAAAAAAAGTCTAGGCCTGGAATTCCTTGAAAACAGCAAATTTTTTAACAAGGTGCTTAAAAAGTCCTTGAAATTCAAATCAACCATTCACTTTGAAAGTTTTGTTCATCCATGATAAAATTGTTCTGAATCAAGAAATATTCTTTTATTTAAAGTGTAACTAATTGTCGGAAATTGGTTTTAAGCCATAAATATTGGCTTATATTTTTCTATAATAAATAAAGCATTTAAAAGTGAGTCTGTGGGAACCCTGCATAACCATTTTGAAATGCAAATATCAGCCTTGATATAGTGCCTGTCGGTAACGTTAGTTGTAAACCGGAAGCTAGATTTCACGGCCCGAACGCATTTGGCCCCACGAGACTCCTCTCATGACCGTGTTTCACGTCGCCTGTAGGCTTGCAGCACTTCAACCACACACTCACCCTCCTAAGAGGCTCTCTGTCTGCCATTCTTCATGTCCTCCTTCTGCTCTCCTCCCATTTTGACACCACTTCCTCTCTTTTTCACAGGTCACCTAACAACCCTCCCTCTCCGTCATTCTCCAGCTTTCTTTTTTCTTTTCTCTCAGCATGAATGTGTCTCTGCTTCACAGTCTTTAGCGGTTCTCTTCTTCCTCAGCTTTTTTGTTCTGCTCGCTGGATGTTGTGTCGGTGTGGTGAGGTCACAGTAGTTGTTTTTGTTGTTATTGTTGTTGTTATCGTCGTCGTCACTTTGCTAGTAGTGATGGCAGAGCTGAGGTTCCCTGAAACTCATCTGACTCACGTCCTGTTGTTCCTGTCTTGCTGCAGGCTGCTGCTATATTGCTACACATGTTCCAAATGCCATAGTTCCATGACTACATGACTGTGTGTGTGTGTGTCTACGTAAAATATAAAGATGAGAGATAATTTTAGTTTGGTGCTTGGCTTAACCATTTCTGCTATGTGCTGGCTGTAGCCTCGAGCTCTACTGTAGAACACAGAGCAGCTGTCGCAGAGCTGAGAGGACAGGTGGTGGTAGGACTGAATGAAAGACTGCATTCACCTTGGAACAGAGATAGACGAGCCGACTCACTATAATCTCTCACTTCACTTAGACCCAAGTGTTGTGTGCAGGGCTTGACATTAACTTTTTGGCTCACCAGCCAAGTCACTAGCCACTCAGCATTTTCACCAGCCAAAGATCTCACACACACACACACACACGCACTATCCAAATATCCAGTTAATTTTTATAGTGTAAAGTTTGGCTACTTGAGAGAGACTCTCATTACACACGACGCAAGTAAGCACTCACTGCATTCTGAGAGAGAGAGAGAGAGAGAGACAGAGAGAGACAGAGAGAGACAGAGAGAGAGACTCTAAAAACGGTGACGCTGCACGTCTACCCTCCAAAGTGGCTGGTAAGAGTGACTGAGTTACACGCCACTGCCGAATTCTAGCCCGCATTTGGCGGGTGTTAATGTCAAGTCCTGGTTGTGTGTGTTGTTGACCTTTTGGCGTAGCAGTTTCACTGCCTCA
Source organism: Notolepis coatsorum (assembly GCF_963971535.1). NCBI lineage: Eukaryota > Metazoa > Chordata > Actinopteri > Aulopiformes > Paralepididae > Notolepis > Notolepis coatsorum. The sequence goes on from NC_140167.1 coordinate 87,350,424, forward strand.
TCATCATCACACACAGAAGCTATTCTGCAGATATGGACTGTTGAGAAAGACCAGTTCATCAGATGAGCACCGAGGCCCCTGAGGAGAAACGTACCTCTCTAACCTAAGAAGCGCAAATTCACGGGATTCGCTTCAACATGCCTTTCTTTTCCCCCTTGTCACGCCAACCACCGCAGCGTAGAATCAAGCTGAGGTAGAGCACATCACCGAGGCTATATCTCCCTAGGGAATAGCTCCCACGAATCAACCTTTTCTTTTGTTAGTTTTTGTTTATGAATGACTGGATGAACTCACTAACCCTCATTTCTACCTACTACTTAGTGGGAAATAACAGTATGTGTATTCTCTGTGCAGGCTCAGGGCTTTCTAAACGTGTGCGTGTGCGTGTGTGTGAGAACAGGAAGCAGCAGCAGTAGCGTCGGCGGACCCCGTCCTCCCCCAGGCTGCGTCTGGCGTGGCACCAGACTCGGAGCCCGATGAACCCAAAGACACGGAGACGGAGGAGACTGTGAGTCACCGGCTGCTGGTGTGAATTACCATGTCGCCCGTTTGCTACTAGGGATCGTGGTTTCAGAGAGTTTGGCCTGATAGGATGTGGCTTTATTCACAGTTGCTACTCAGTCGGTGTCTCTGAATAGTGGACCACAGACGAGCTAGTGGTAGTGAGGCTCTCTCTATCGGTATTTCCAGTGATATCAAGTCGAGAGTCACTTTATTGTCCCATCAGCTGGGAAATTTGTCTTGGGCCTACACCCACAGACACATACATAGAGACATGACGCAACTGACTCCAAACAGAGGAGATAAACAATATAAAAGATACAATAAAGTACCTGCACAGCAGGATGTCTGGCAACACCACATATCGATAATATTAATAACGACCAAATATCTGTTATTCGATAATTGCTGGCCATTTATCTGGCACTATTTAAAAAGTTGAACTTTTGTTAATGTTGCTGATTATTGATACTAGTAAGAAAGCACATTTTCCTGTGCCGCCAGCCTCTTTCTGTTCCAGGAAATGCACATTATAAGCACGTCGACCCTTATCCGTCAAGTCTTTCGCTGATATTGGAGCTGCCTGTTTACTAATGAATCCACTGCTTTCATTTCCCCTATCTGGCCTTGTGTGTGTGGTCAGAAGTCCTCCAAGCACAAGAAGAAGAAGCAGAAAAAGGAGAAGGAGGAAAAAGACAAGAAAAAGAAGAAGAAACACCACCACCACCACCATCACCACAGCGACACGGGCGGAGAGGAGTCTGTGCAGAATGGCACCGTGGAAGAGGAAGAGCCTTTACCGGTCAGTGGGGGTTCAGGCACGCTGAGAGGGAGGACGCCCAGTCATATCCAAACCTTAAACCGTTAGTTGGTCGATTTTAAAAACTGACCCCAGGACAGCATTGATGGGGAACCTTCACCCTATAGTCCAGGAACAAAACATAAATTCCTAAAGCATTGCAGCGTCCTTATGTCATCCGTGTATTTTAATTCTTGATTCTATATCGAAGGTCATTCAGGAGAAGTTCATCCAATTTGTCTTATTCACTTTGCCACCATATTGGCCAAGTGTGGTGCAGTGGGTATGGATGTGGAAGTGCCTGTTCACTTCAATGTTAAGATGAAGCTATAAAGATGCCACTTCAAGAACCAAAATAATCCAAAAGGGCAGGTAGAATACAAACTCATGACCCGACCCCCGTTAGTGTTGTGCAATGAATTAGTCATCAGCTCACTGAAATGTATTCATAGTGATCTGCGAAAACAACGAATGACCCGTTGGTGTTTGTTGAGAGTATTGTGCTATTTTATGTTTTATGTTAAGCATCAGTTAAGGCAGAGCAGCTCCGGTCACCTATTTAACATTCTGTGCAACATGCAAGATCTGACCAGAGCCCTTCTTTCGTTTCAGCCCATGTCCAATTACTGCCTACTGGCCGAGAACTCCTATATCAAGATGGTGAGTGTATTTACCTGGGGAAGCTCGTGGGATAGAAAATGTCTTGTTCCTATTCCGGTGACGGTAACATCCACCTTTTCCCCCAACACCTGCATGGTCACTTGAAGCTGTTGTGGGACACTGACATGTATGTTTAGGTTGATAGAGACCGCAGCAGCAGGAGCGCTAGATGAATACATACATGAATAACATGCTCTCTTCCTCCTCCCACACTGATGAAGATGGTGGAGGATGCTGATCAGGTACTGGCCAAGGTTCTGTCCATCGGTGACGGGACATTATTGACCTATCTCGAGCCCCGCCCTCTTTTCTTGATCCTCCAATCTCACGACTGTTGCTGTCCGAGGAAAGCAAACAGTTGTGATTGGAGGATCAGGGTTAGAGGGCGGGGCTTGAGATGGGTCAATTCATTCTCTCTCCTAGACTTGCTGCTGTGGCTTCTTTTTTGCTCTTCGAGAGAATGGCCTCAGAGACGGACCGCTAACCAGATGTTGTGGGAAATGTTGATTTGTTTTCTGTAGGCCATTAATCCTCTTGTACCTTCTGAGAATGTCTTTCTCTCGTGCATCAGCTAATAAACAGTTGTGTTTGGTTTTTTTTTTGCGTGATTGGATGGATTTGCTGTGATTTTTGCATGCCTTTTGTGAACACGTGACCCTATTTTGGTGATACTTAATTCCGCTCTCTCCGTTAATACATAAAGAAAGTTGGCCGTACTGGTTGATCACCTCACTAAGGTGCCGACCGTGTCATGCCAACGCTGTAGGTTAGAAACCCACCCAAGATCTTTGTTGCATGTAATTTCTTCTCTCTCTCTGCTTTCCTGTCACTCACTGTCCTGTCAAATGGAGCAGAAAAGTCATAAATAAAATGTTGACGTACATGTGAACGCATACAGTACATGGTATCTTTTCTCTCTCCAGGTGTGTGACATCCAGGGTAACCTTCAGGATGGCAGCCAGGTGGTGGTGTCTGTTATATTTGAGAACAAGGGTGACGGTTTTCTCAAATCCATGGAGTTCAACGTCCTGGACTCTCTCAACTCCAAACTGCAGCGGCCAGACGGGGCAGGAGCACACGACGGCCTCACTGTGCCCTTCCAGCTGCCCCCGGGTCAGTGAGCAGGCACACATCGTTTATCATTCATCATTCAACATTGTTTATTGTCATGTGCAGTAGTTAAACAGACAGTTTGTTTATTGTCATGTGCAGTAGTTAAACAGACAGTTTGCCTTACAATGAAAATCTTACTTTGCTAGTCCGCCCTTCACAAAAAACCACACAATACTTAACAAAAAATATATACAATTTAAATACAAGCGAGTGCTAAAAAATAAGGTACACATTTATTTTCTTTTAAAGCCTGTTCCACCCCAGGTGAAAATCTGCATAAAATGTATACCTAGGTAAATGGAATATTGCTCCACTTCTACAAGGGCTATTTGCATATTCTTGGTATCTAGGTACATCTATGGACCTCAGTGAATGTATTCTCAGTGTCAGAAATATTGTGTCTATTACTAGGCTTGCTTAAATTGTGATGAAACAAAGGAAAATATGAATTATGATTTTTCTTTTCATCTTTGACAGTGAATAACACCATGATAATAATGACCAGACTTAAAAAAGTACGTTCAGTTCAGTACCCTCTTGAGATCATGTGTACAAAAGATCTAAGGAAATTAATAAAGGGAAGATGATAAAACCGAAGGTTCTGTATATACAGTACTGAATTCTCCCATCCGGACCAATGCAATTTGAAATATTATTATAGAATATATGCTTATACATTACCTTATTATAGCCAATTCACACATTTATATATATATACATATAGTATCTTTCAAATGCCCGAGTTCAATTTGGATTTAGTATCACCAGGCATGCATAATAACAGATAATAATATCTACTGTAATCGACTGTACTTTTTTATTTTTCTCATAGTGCAACCATTTTGAAACTAATTTCAGATCTAGTTGTTCCTATATGCTAACAATAGGGAGGAGAAACTAACTGCGTTTCAATATTTGTCAAATCGTTACGTTTTGTGGCTTATTATTAGGGATGTCCGATATTATCGGCCGACCGATATTATCGGCCGATATCGGCAGTAAAATGTGATATCGGAAAATATCGGTGTCGGTTTAAAAAAAGAAAAAAACAATAACAATATTTGTTATATATATATCCAGTGAAATGATTAGTTACCTGAAATTATTCCGTTTTTTGGGGTGGGAAACCCTGCATATATCGGTATCGGTTGATATCGGTATCGGAAATAAAGAGTTGGACAATATCGGAATATCGGTATCGGTAAAAAAGCCAATATCGAGCATCCCTACTTATTATCAAGAATAATAACAGTTGAGGCGGTTAGGTGGCCGAGCGGAGATTGCGTTCGTCACCAACCCCGGAGCTCCGGGGTTGTCACCAGCTTGGCTGGCCGTCTGCACTGATACAATTGGCTGTATTAGAGGGTGGGAGAAGCTGGCGGGGTGGGTCCGGGTCGTTGTAAACAGCGACTCCTACAGTTCGGTCGGGGCGCCTGCTAAGCGCGGATAGGACTTGAGGGGGATAGTGTGGTCCTCCCACACGCTACGCCCTCTCGATGAGAATCCGCGCTGCCAGGTGAAAAGAAGCGGTGATTGGCTGGACGTGTGTCGGAGGAAGCACGTGGTAGCCTCCACTCTCCCAGATGATCTGACTGTGGGGGGTAAGTGCGCAGCGACCAGGAAGGGACTGGGAATTGGCATACGACTAACATTGGGATGGGAGAAAAATCGGAGGAAAATGGAGGGGGAAAAAAGATCAATAAAAAAAAAAAATAATAATAACAGTTATTGACATATTCATAATTCAACTCTGAACTTTGAACCCCCATAGAACTTGAAGGGAAATGTAGTTTGGAAAAATTCCAACGCTGGCCGACAGCTATGACTGTCCTCTACAAAATGGCCGCAAAAAAACTACAATTCCCATGGTTCAAAATGTCCATTTCCGGTTCCGGGTCGGATAGACGATCACAAATAGAAAACTTAAAACGATATAAGGACACTTTTAACCTATTGCTAACCTATTGCCAACCTAACGTTTTACATTCTACATGCTTTTGTGACATAGTAGTGATGTTAATACTTGAAAAACGGTTGATTTTAAAATAGCAAATTATTTTCACCATTCATAAAAATATGCCTATATGATCATAATGTCAAAAGGGGTCGGTAATGACCCTGTGGGGGGGGAACAGGCTAAAAGGGTATAAGGCACAGTGAGTAACATTGCACGTTCCGATTCAGTGTTTACAATATAAAATATTAGGGGTGGAACGGTACGCATTCGAACCGTGTACCGAACAATACACACATGCCCCGAACCGTGGAGGTTGTACCGAACGGTACGCATTCGGGCCATGTGTGTATTGTTCGGTTATATAACGTTACGTTGGCTACGAGCTAACTAACTTTAGCCGCAAGCTAACTAATGTTAGCCGCAAGCTAACCGTGGAAACGCTCACAGAGAAGTGACTCTATGACACCAGTTCGATTAGTGGGGAAGGGGGGTATATTGACGAGTTAATACTTTGACAAATGTTGCCTATATTTTTCAGTCAGTTCGGTCTTTGTGTGCCAAACATTATTAAAGGTAAACCTTTTTTTTTACCAAATAAATGAGAAGCATGTTTAAATCAGCAATGCCTCCCCTCTTGCTGTACCAAAATCTCTCCTAGCTCTAACCGTCAGTCAAAATAATCTGCCTGATGTCAAATGGCCTCATTCTTTCAGTTTTTGCATGACTACGTCCTTGAGAATAACTGAAAAGTTGGATTATTTTTAGGCTATATATCTTATGTTGATGTATGGTCTTTTTCGAGTGTTACATTTTTTTTAAATAAAAAACAACGTATACCGAACCAAACCGTAAACCTAAAACTGTGATACGAACCGAACCATCGATTTTGTGAACCGTTCCACCCCTATAAAATATGGAGGTGACAATGGGTCACAGCAGCAGTTAGAAAGTGTCTTTAGTGATTCATAGTTCGGGGGAAGGGTGACAGTGAGGTCACAGCAGCAGTCGGGTCAGGTCAGAGTGTCTGCCTGGCACTAAAGCAAAAGAGAGGTGGGGGGATCACGGGGGGGGGGGGGGGGGGGGGGGCTAGGTGGGGGAGGGATCACGGGGGGGGGGGGGGGGGGGGGGGCTAGGTGGGGGAGCTGGCATTCACAAGCCCGATGGCCTGTGGGTAGAAACTGATCATATTTAAAGATACAATCTGAAATGTATTTGACCTTCTACAGTTTAGGAATATTCACATAATGCTGTAGAAGACTTTTAGAAGGACATTTATTAGAAAACATCATAACTCAAGGTACAGATTTACTTTAAGCCAATGTCATCAATGCCTCAGATGGTGTCAATAAATTCCAGATTGAGAATAAATCTTCCGTCCAGTAAATAACTACAGTGTTTCAATGATTTGACAGTTATGTCATCACACCACAGTTATAACTGTAAGTCATGGGGTTACAGTGTTTCAACGGTGGACACCGCAGTCAGGGATTGCCTTATTAATGCAAATATTGTTCTAAATTAAGGCTTTGCTGGATGTTTCAGAAGTGATGAACATGGATATGGAAGCTTGGAGACGTATGCTTGTGTTTACTGTCTCTTGTACCATCAGAGGTGTTGTATTGAGTCTAACTAACTGTCTCTTGTACCATCAGGTTGTATTGAGTCTAACTAACTGTCTCTTGTACCATCAGGTTGTATTGAGTCTAACTAACTGTCTCTTGTACCATCAGGTTGTATTGAGTCTAACTAACTGTCTCTTGTACCATCAGGGGTGTCAAACGAGGCCCGCTTCGTCTTCACCATGCAGAGCATCGTGATGCCTCAGAAACTGAAGGGAACCCTCACCTTCATAGTCAAGGTCTGCAGGAAGGAACACAAACAAACGCACAACATCACACACGTCATCGGAGAGTCATGTTTTAAGCCCAGGGCTTTCCCCCTCTTGATAATTGAATACATCAGACGAAGAACCGTGTAACTCTGTTTGAAGTTTCCAGAGGAACAATATTTTCAAACTATCATCTAAAGATAGTTAGTTAGAATGTTGTATATTCATAGTTAAAGACTGTAGAGGTTGAGTACTTTCTCGTGATCTATCACATTCACACTCCCAAGTGATGGGGATTGACTTTACAACTGCAAATACATGGGCTGTCCCAAATATAACTTCATAAACAGAGTTCTATGCTTCTTCCTCCTCTGTGGTAGCGTTCTGTTGCTCTTATCTCTCATCTTGCCATCTTCTTCCTCCTCTGTGGTTGTTCTGCTGCTTTTATCTCATCTGGTCATCTGGTCACCTTGCGTTGTGTTGTGTTCCCTCCAGAATGAAGACTCCTCCACTCATGAGAAACTGGACTTCAAACTGCACTTTACCTGCACCTCGTATCTGATCACCACTCCCTGTTACAGGTCAGTGGGTCACCTGACCTTGCCAACCTAATGGTTAACACTGTTACAGGTCAGTGGGTCACCTGATCTTGCCAACCTAATGGTTAACACTTGACCTTTCCACACAATGCATCGAGATCAGACACAGACATGCGGATGAGGGGCACCAGGGGCATGCTACCCCGGGAAGAACATGTTTGAAAGATTAGCCCTGGAATACTAATTTCTAGGGCCTTTTGATAAAGGTAATCTGACTAAATTTGGACCTCTATACTTAAAACGGTATGCACTTTTCAACTAAAATCATGCTTGCATGGGCACATATTTCAATTGAAATGAGTGAGATGATGCAATTCATCTACATATGAACCTGGGGCTCGCGAGACCTTTTGTGCGCCCACATTTGGCCAACATGCCTGGTCAGTCAGGCCTATGAATATATACATAATATATAACAGTGGTAAACAAGATAAAACAAGCTTACAATATGCCTGGTCAGTAAGTCAGACATGCCTATGAATATATACAAAACAAGCTTACAATACCAATAATGACACACTTGCACTTGGTAGAATAGAATAGAATAGATTTTTAATTGTCATTGCACAGTATACAACGAAATTTCAGGGGAGCTCCCACAGACCGTAGTACAATATATACATACATGAACACATAACACATATAACACTGTACATAACAGAATATTTTAAATAATAAAGTGCATGATGAGTGGTAACAGTGATTATCAAGTCCAGTAACATTATGTTTTTAGCAACTGGACATAAGATTTTGTCCTTTGCCGTCTGAAGTCGGGGGGGGGGGGGGTTTATAACTACAATATTATATTGCGTGGTGATGAATTATGATGGTTATTGCATGCTGATGCTGCTGTTGTCGTTGGGCCAGTGATGCGTTTGCGAAGCTGCTGGAGTCGGGGGACCTGAAGGGGAGCGCAGTCAAGTTGGAAGGAGTCAACATGCCCTTCCACCATCTACTGGCCAGGATCTGCTTCCACCATCACTTCTCTGGTACACTGCTCTGATGAATTAACCTGTTTCAAAAAGAATGTTGCTAATAAAACATTAAACTAACTTGTGTTGTTAGGGCGGCTAGGTGGTGCAGTGGGCAAGGCGCTCACCACCAATGCAGGAGACGCTGGGTTCGAGCCCAGCTCTCCGCATTGCCATCAGCTTGGCTGGTCGTTCATACTAATACAATTGGCAGTGTTAGGGGTGGGAAGCTGATGGGTGGGGATCGGACATTGTGGACAGCGACTCCTACAGGTCGGTTGGTGCGCCTGCGCAGTAGAATCAGGAAGCGACGGGGGAGGCGTGCCCTCCAAACGCAGACCCCCGACGCTGAGAGATTGCGCTGTGCAGGTGAAAAGATGCGACGGCTGCCTCCTCGAGTACCGGAGGGGACACGTGATGTAAGGCTTCGTCCACATTGCAGCCGGCTTGTGGGAGGCATGGCCTAACAGTGTTCGAGACAGGGGAGGGTAGAATTGGACGATAGGAAATTGGGATGGGAGAAAAATGGGAGAAAAAGTAGATACAAAAAAAAAAAAAACGAACTTGTGTTCTTTGGTGTGTGTGTGGTTCCTCAGTTGTGGAGAGGATCGATTCCTGTGCCTCCATGTACAGCAGGTCAATCCAAGGCCACCATGTCTGTCTGCTGGTCAAAACTGTGAGTCACCCAGCCTCTACGCATGCACACACACACACACACACACACACACACACACACACACACACACACACACACACACACACACACACACACAACTGCACAACGCGTTTAGCTTCCGCTTCCTCAGGTGCTAAGCGGAAGCGAAGCGCGTTGTGCACCAAACAAATAAAAAGCTAAATCAGTCCTGAGGAGTGTGTGGTCCCTTCGTTTGAAGGTTTTCTTCTTTTAGCTTTATACATATCTCTTGCGCTGACCTGCACCTCCAGCCGGGGTCCAACGAGATGTGCACGAGTCTTATTTAGTTTATATGTGTATTTGTATTCACAGATCAAATCACATATGCATGCGATTCTTAATATTTACAGCAGTAGAATATGCTTTTGAGGACATCTTATGTATACAAAATAATATTGGGCCTCATTCACCAATACTCTCTTATATATTTTTCTTATATTTTTTCTTAACTGTCTGTTAAGAGAAAAATAAGAAAAGCCACCGCTGCATTCATTAAGCCGTTCTTAACGTCCTAATCTGTTCTTACCCAGGTGTGTTGAATGATGAATCCCACTCATTCTTAAACTGAAATGCGCGCTCTCGCTCAATACATTTGCGTACAGACACGCCCCGCCAGTTCCTTATAAGGCAAATGAGGTGTGTGCAAAGAGGCGAGGGCGGTGTGCAAAACAGCAGACCATGCTGATCCATTCAACAGGAAGCGATTTGCGACTGATCTCAAAATGAGATTAGATCAAAATGTGTTGTCATTATACAGCACAAGTACAATACACCATCCAACCAGAGTGGATAGCTAAATGCTCCAGAAAAAAAAAAAATGCAAATGAATGAAATTTAAAAAAATATTGTGTAACCGAGAGATTTGAACCTGTGACCATAGGATCCACAGGCAGCTACACTAACCAGTTGAGCTAAAGGGTCCGATGTTGACTGTGACCGACTAATCCATAGTTTACACTTGTCAAGAGCCAATTGCGCAGTCATTCAGTATTGGCATTAATAAATGAGATGTCATGCTAATATGTCATGTTCTACAGTAGGACTTACTACTATGATACCCAATAAAACAAGTCATTCGAATAATAGAAGCCTACTTTTCTGGAACGATTAATTTAGCACGTATACAGTATGTGCGTGTGTGCTCGCGCGCTGAGGCTGCTTGACATTTTTACGCATATTTATTTCTGGAGCATTTATTTATCCACTCTGGTTGGATGGTATATTGTACTTGTGCTGTATAATAACAATACGTTTTAATCTAATCTCATTTTGAGATCGGTCGCAAATCGCTTCCTGTTCAATGGATCGATCTAACTAGCAGAGCGCACGCAATAAGTTCTGGGTTTTTTAAGTCGTATTTTTAAAGCCTGTTTCTTATTTGGGTAAGAGTGCTCTGGACCACTTTTAAAATGTGGTCTTGCCTAAGAGAAAAGCAAAAATAAGAAAACATTGCTGAATCCCAGGTAAGATCAAAATAAGAAAAAATGCTAGTTAAGAACCAAATAAGAGGAAATCTGTTCTTTTTTTTAAACATAAACATAACAACATAAAATTAGATATACAAGCATTAATTAACAGTACACATCCAATGAAATCACCATTTAAATAAATGTATTATACGAGATATACACCTAATACTTGCTATCTAATACCCTACACACATTATGCTCTCGCTCGCTCCGCCCCCCCCCCCCCCCCCCCCCGGACCCCCACTTGGATAATCCATCCATTATCATTCGCTCCTAACCAGGCACTACAATTCATATGCTAGCTTTTATTCTCTCCACCACTTCTAACCACATTGCAATTTTGGATTCACTGACACCTAAAATTCTTGCTGTAGATATTTCTAGATAAATCACATCGAGATATGTAAGAATCCAAACCTTCCGACAAATTTTTTCCGGTTGAAACCATCGTGATGCTATCAGCTTTTTAGCCGCTGTGATACCAGATAAAACTAATCTCTTTAGCTGTATAGGGACTGCAAACTCAAAAACATCATTCAACAGCAATACAGAGGGGTGTACAGGTATATTCAGAATTAAGAAATTTGATAATTGCTGGGACACTTCTTTCCAGAATATCTTAACTGGTGGGCAATCCCAGTACATGTGCATAAATGTACCCTCATCCCCATTTGTACATAAGGAGCATCTGGAGTCTTGTTTAAGTCCCATTCTGTTCAATCTTATAGGAGTCAGGTATGTCCTATGAATATAGTTAAGATTAATTTGTTGATGGTCCGGGTTACGTGACGCAAGTCGAACGTTTGCCCAGGCTTCTTGCCAATCAAAATGTATTTCCAGGTCTGGTATATCCCTCCTCCAGACTGAGTCTAGGGGGAGGATTCCATACGAGGACGTTAGTAATTGATGATAAAAATCTGATACAAAACCTCTCGATGTCTCTCTTTCATAGAAGAATTTATGGTATCTGTGGTGTTCAATTCAAAAGAGGAAATCTGTTCTTATATTGCTTTGTGAATGAGGCCCATTGCCTCTGCCACACTTCCTGGCTGAACTAAATCTTGCTAGATGATAGGGGTGGGAATCACTACGATACTAGAATCACAATACTGTAATATAGAGATATTGTGATTACCTTTTATTATCTGTTTTATCTAATAAGATACTTTCAGTCAGTTCACCTCACTCCAATAATTGTATTGCAGCGAAATAGGATTGTCAAGCCATTTTTTTTTCTATTTTATTATTAAAATTTAATTTTTTAATTTTTTAATATCGATCCTTGGCATCCATGTATCGATATAATATCAGTATATCACCGTATCGTTTCCCCCATCCTTACTAGATGTTTATTGATCAGCCTTCAGTTCTCTTGACTAGTGAGCATGTCCAAAAGGCTACCAGATATTAAGATCATCAACCTACATTCATAAAGTAGGTATATTTATAAAGTAGGTCTCTGACATATACGGCCAAAGCTGATACTGTGCTTAAGCCAGTCTGTCCAAGAAGCCTTATTCCATATACAGGTCCAATGGTCTGTGGTGATGATCACACAGGACCAGATGTTTATTTAAATAAAAACACATGTGAGCAGCCCTGAGATGCTTTCCTTATTTACATTTTAGTCTTAGTTGAATGACCTTCAGGTATTGTGTTTGCACATCCAAAGCCATCAAACACGGGTGCAGGCAAAACGAAGTCCAAACTAAAGAACTAATGTAGACACCTCTTCCTTGGTATTTACAGATTAATTCATTAAAGGTGCTATAGTATAGATAACATTCAGCCACTAGATGTTGCAGTAGAGCAGCAGCATGTAATTTATCCAATCAGGTGCATTCCACGTGGGGAAATGGGAAGTAGGGAGGGGATACATGCATGCAACATGTAAACACCATTCATTTTGGACCTGCCGAAATTCTTTAAATGATAAATTCATTAAACATTTATTTTTTTTGGTTGGGGGGCAATACAATACTTTGTATTTCTTTGTTCTTTATAGGCACAGGCATGCATGCAAATCTTCTTTTTATTATTAAAGTGATTATCATAGATTTATTGATTTTGAAAGGCACGGTACATGACAACAAATTACTTTTTCCATCATCTTGGAGTTACAAGAACTGACATTAAATATAAGACATGGGAAGGGAAAGATAAGTGAAATGAACCATAAGAAGAAGTCGCCCTCCATACAGATTAATCTCAGTAGTAGACTATTTAAATAGGCCTATGGGGATATTAATATGAGTCAGGGCTGGACAGTATGGTCTAAAATTTATATCACGGTATAATTTGAAGCATAGACGGTAACGGTATATATCACAGTATATTCATTTATCTTAAAATGTCTATATAAATGCTTCTGAAGGGGTAAAACACTGGCAGCTATTACTGTACTCTTGTATTACTAGGACATATTTCACATAGTACAGAGGTATTTTAAGAACATTTATTGTGCAAAACTGCAATAGAAAAATGCAAAACCTCTTAAGTTACTTCCATCTCTGAAAAACACTTTTTTCATTAAATACAATAACGTTAGCTTAGCGGCTAACATTAGCCCGTTGCTGCGCTAAAGCAAGTCTCCTCTCAGCCTCCTTAGCCAAATTGAAATACTCAAACTATATGGCAAGGTCCGTGAGCAAGTGGAGAAAAACTCAGTACAATTAAACACTATGCAACGACCACTGCAAACGTCGAGTGAATCGTCAAGTAACGCTAACGTCATTGCTACTGCTGTGACTAGCTGCTCTAGTCTACCTGTCACAAGGTATGAAAGTAATTTTCGGACTATAAGGCACACCTGAATATAAGCCGCAGCAGCTAAATTGAATGATGTGTACATATATAAGCCTCACTGGACTATAAGCCGCAGGTGTTTTAATGTTTAATTACCATATGTAAGGGTTCGTGCACAGAGGGGATTGTCGGCAAAGAGATGGCTGTTTGAGGAAGCTCCCATTTATTAACATTTTTGTTTAAACAGTAACGGTAGCTAGGTACTAACGTTAGCTCACGGAACGATAGCTAGTTAGCCAACACTAGGTAGGTACTAACGACGAACGTTAGCTCACGGAACGATAGCTAGTTAGCCAACACTAGGTAGGTACTAATGTTAGCTCACGGAACGATAGCTAGTTAGCCAACACTAGGTAGGTACTAACGTTAGCTCACGGAACGATAGCTAGTTAGCCAACACTAGGTAGGTACTAACGTTAGCTCACGGAACGATAGCTAGTTAGCCAACACTAGGTAGGTACTAACGTTAGCTCACGGAACGATAGCTAGTTAGCCAACGCTAGGTAGGTACTAACGTTAGCTCACGGAACGTTAGCTAGTTAGCCAACACTAGGTAGGTACTAACGTTAGCTCACGGAACGATAGCTAGTTAGCCAACGCTAGCCAGCACCTGCGAAATCAAATGCCAAACTGATGATATCAGACGTTGATATCAGGAGCTATCAGTAGCTAGCCAGCTAGATAACATTAGACAATGCCTCATGTATTAAACTAAAGTGAATAGTCGACTGGGTCATTTTGTTTAATGCTTCAGTTATGTTGAAAGAGGAGCTCTGAGCTGCTCATGCACTCGACTCTTGCCATAAGGGTTTGTTGACGTGGTTATGTGAGGCGGAGGAGGAGGGGCAAGGCGTGCACTGCTGCAGCAGATTTACGAGTCTGATCTGACGGTCACAGAGCTGAGGGAGCGCGCCCAGTTAGCTGTAAAAATCCATAGATTAGCCGCACCGTTATATAAGCCGCAGGGTCGAAAAATGGGGGGAAAAGTCCGAAAATTACGGTAGTCAAAATCGATACCGTAGCGCAAATTCATACCGTATATACCGTATACCGTTTATACCGTCCACCCCTCCAGAAAAGGTCCGGCATGCCCATTCCCCTACCATATGGTAGAAGACGAAATGCAGCCGTTTGCTCATTGTAACCTTGACTCTCTGGCCCCTGTCTCTGTCTGTGTGTCTCTCTCTCTCCCAGGCTGATCAGACCGTGTCCATCGACGCTAAGTGCGATGAGCCGTCGCTGCTGGGGAACGTGCTGGATGAGATCAAGCAGACCTTCTCTCAATGCTGATTGTGTCCGACAGCCCCCGGGTGCCCCCACCCACCCTGCGCCTCCACCCCCTCCCCTCACTGAAACACTCATAATCATATTGCGAAACACTTTGGCTGGCACCTCCCAGTATCACCCTATTTATTAGTCCTCAGTTTCTTCCTTCCATTCTTCTTCCTTCCTCTTTCCCTGTCCTCCACCCTACACTCTTCTTCTGCACTCCGAGCTGTAGGCTCGCTCTCTTCTTCTGCACTCCGAGCTGTAGGCTCGCTCTCTTCTTCTGCACTCTGAGCTGTAGGCTCGCTCTCTTCTTCTGCACTCCGAGCTGTAGGCTCGCTCTCTTCTTCTGCACTCTGAGCTGTAGGCTCGCTCTCTTCTTCTGCACTCCGAGCTGTAGGCTCGCTCTCTTCTTCTGCACTCTGAGCTGTAGGCTCTTGACACTTGATGATGTTTTACAGACTCACTGTATACACACTCACTCCTCTTTGTTCACTTTTAATTTTCACTCGCCACTTCCTGGTTTCAGCCCTCTCTTCCCCCCCGCCCACCTCTTCCCCCTCCTCCCCTATACTGAGCTCCTGTTTCTAAACGCTGGTGTCCATCGCTCCTCCTCCTCCTCCTCATTCCTCTCTGCCACTCCACTCTATTGGCATTACAGTCTGTGATGATCATGTAATGTAATCTGACAACTGGACTTTATTGTTGTTGATGTTGGTTGAATTGTGTTTTTACTGTTTTGAGTTTTTTTTTTGTTTTGTTTTGTTTGTTGCTTGTTTTTGTTGATTTTTTTTTGTGTGTGTCTGAAACCCGTCTACGCCTTTCTCTTACCCTGTGTTGCATTTGTTACTAAATATCAGTGTGTGCGTGTGTGTGTGTATGTGTGCGTGTGTGCACGTGCGTGTTTACCGCTCTCCTGTGTCGTCCTGGAGATCGTGTGACTGACAGTTCCTCAGACTGGAAAAACATATGGACACTAAACTGCTCGCCTACCGCTGACCTGGTACCTGGAGAGAAGACCAACTGCATTGTAAATAGTCTTTAAGAGTTTGAAATGGAGCTCTGTAGAAAGCTGAAGGTTGAAACTAGTGATGGCGCTCCTTGCCAAACCATAATGCACAGGATCTGACTGAAGGCACAGAGCAAATTTGCTCATGTTTGTTTCACCGTATCCATGTTTAGGAGGCTACTTGTCGTGCTACGGGTGAATTGTAGATGAGCTCCGCTCTGCTCCAGTGCAGAGGCCTAGGGTTGGGAATCGTTTGGATTTGAACGATTCCGATTCCGATTCTCCATATCGATTCCTGTTCTAAACGATTCTCGATTCCGATTCTTTGATGTGCAGGTCAAAACGGGTCACAGCTTATTTCGCAGGAGACATTTTTTTTTCTTCAAAAATCTTACATTTTTTTCATACTATTCACATTGTCAGTTGACTTGATACAGTTTAATTTGGTTGCTGTACTGTAACTAGGGTATTAATTAACAAAGTAAAAAAAAAAAATAAAAAAAAGTGTTTTGGAATCTAAATTAAGAATCGAATTCCAGAACCGGAAGTTAGGAACCGGTTCCTATTAGAACCGGTTCTCGGTGCCCAACCCTACAGAGGCCCCACCTCCCCCTCCCTGGTGTTTCTGCTCTGTGCCCCAGCTCGGCTCTGCTCTGCTCCAGTGCAGAGGCCCCACCTCCCCCTCCCTGGTGTTTCCGCTCTCCTCTCCAACTGTGCTAAGCTGCAGTTTGACCCCAACCTTGCAACATATCAATCCCTCCTAGAATTAAAACGCCTGAAGCCAGTGCATCGCCTCGCCCAGAGAGAACTGGGACGGGAGACTAAAGAAGTATCCGTGGGAACTCTTACTACAGATCAAAGTAGGAGGGAGAGTAGTTCTACCAGCTTATATCACGTACAGTGCATCATCATCGAGTAGCTTTTTCCCAGAATGACAAGTCTGCTGTCGGGTTGGAGGAAATCTGTTCTTAGCCTCCCATCACAACCATGGTTGAGATAATATACTTCTACAACGTATGTTGTGATTTATTGCTGCGATTATGCTGAAGGATAATATTATTATCGCTGAGCTGCTGAGGTGTTGTAGGCCTGTCGCCCAGGGCATGTCACCCTGCAAGGGTTGACAGAATAATCTGTACTACAGCAACCTGCCCCTAATTTATATGAATTGTTCTGTCTCTTTACACTTGACTAGCTTGTGGTAAATGAAGGCCAGCTGTCATTGACTTCAGCTAAACACTCAGCTTTATCCCTGCAAGTCTGCATATCAAGTTGTTGAAGGTATTGCGTTTGTAAGCAGAAGGATCACTTAGGATTACCTTTGGGAATAGAAGACTATTAATACTGTCATTTTTGCTGTGGTCGGTGGTACCTGGTTCTTTTTGTGATCAGTGTTAGTCCTGGTGGTTTTCCAGTCCTCCCCACCCTGAGAAAGCAACTGCTCTGGTCAGCAGCAGAATGGAATCTTGTCCATCTGTCTCGTCGGGTCACCTAAAGCTTTTGCGCTTGTGCCACTTAACACTTTGGCATCGTAGTAGTTCAACGCGTCACCATGCGCACACACATAGCAGACGACACGTGCCGAGTTGAGCCCAGTCTTCTTTCCTCTCTCAGAACTGCCTTGCCACTCATTTGTGCATTGACAAATTATAATGAACCTGAACAGCCATTTTAGAAATGGCCCTCTTTTTATCACTTGCTCAGAGGTACCAGAGCATCTTCGGAGGTACTTAAACTTGCTGTTTAGTGTCTGTCGTTAATGTCTCAAGTCACTGACTGGTCCAACACGACTTAGTAGTAGCAAGATAAAAACTGACTGTAGCATTTTTTTTTTGTATAACCCAGATAAGCCCCTTCATATATTCATGTCTGCAACTGTAGATAATAATGATGACGTCTATGACCGTAAGGTCTGGTCAACCATTCCATGAGTGTCTTCTGTCCAGTAGTAGAGTTTGTGTACAAAGTTGATCAGCTGTCATTCAGGAATGTCAATAGAAAATGATGTACATGTATACCTCCCCTGTTCCTGAAAATGCTTTGACTGATACGAATTAAACTGAGAAATGACTCCTAATCATACATTGAACTAATTTACATTTTTCTGTGCAGAATATTTCATTAGAATTTGTATCTTGCATGATTAGGAATGTATACTTTTGTTTTGTATCCCCCCCCCCCCCCCCTGCCCAGGACATACTCGCACACAAACAAGACTGTCATTCCTTTTGTAGCTTTTTTTTTTTTAAGAAGTGAAAGTTGATTACATCATTCTACAGTTTTGAGGGTATTGTATTATTTTTTTTGTATCTATTCTTAAGTTCAGACAATTATAAAAAGCTATCTTTGAATGTTTTAAATTATTTAAATTTGGGGAAGGAAGGGGGACGCCTGACAACAAGAGGAAGGGGCTCCTAATTAATTGAGTGGGGGAAAATCACGTGATGCAGTTCTGAGAAGCAACCCACTGTCTTAATTCTCTGTTCAATTGTAGTGGTTTATCATACCGAGTTTGGCTTGTGACTGAAATATACTCTCATATTGCTCTGTTTTTTGAAGGTCCTGTCTACTTCCTTCATACTCGATTCTCCAGCTGTAAGATGTAATATAATGTTTTAAAGGGGACTACGAGCAAGACAACATAAAGTTGTTTGCTGTCTACATTCCCTTTAAAGAAAGATGAGTCTACCCGAGTTGAAATAAAGGCTGTAAGAAGCGGCTGTAGTCTTTTTTTTTGTGTGTGTTACGGTGAACCAATAAACTTCCACATGATGAGAACTGAATGTGTGCTGTGTGTTTACGTGTGCTTGAATGATGATGTGAGAAGTATAGACTTTGCTATCATCACGCACATCTTTGTCGGAAGACAACAGATGTAGATGTAGCAGTACTGTCTACCTGTATGTAGGGTGACCAGGTGTCCCCCTTTTGGTTGTACTGTCTCACCATTTGACCGAATGTCCCAAAAAAAAAAATGTGTCTAAAAGTTTGAATATTTAAAACGGATGTTAGGTGGTAACAAGCCGGCTGCCAGTGCCAAGATGAATGTGGAGAGATATAATTCTGTATTTAATTTGTATTTATTTTGATTTAACCTTTATCTATTCGGTGAAGACCAGTTATTCTAATACAAATTTTTACATTATCTGTCCCACTTTGTCCCACCAAAATCTTACTGTTGTCCTGCTTTTGGACTTTTTGCATCTGGTCACCCTACCTGTATGTCATTATGTTATGATGAATTGAAAATGGGGGACCCTGATGTAAACAAGACTAAAGTCTTTCTCTGGTCTGCATCCCCTTAACAATTGTGTGTATTGAGCCGTACTGTATTGTACCCATTCTGCAATCTGTTAATAAAATTTTCAATCAAACATGTTAATCAACTAGCAGGTGATTATCATTATGTGGCCAATGAGTCGGGAAAATACTAGGGATTTATTTTCTTGTTTTCGAAACTCCAACTCCCAGAAAGCTTTGCTTAGAAGCAAGAAGAAGACTCCAGGGACCTGTGTGCTGTTCTAGCAGTTTCTAGATCAGTCAGAGTTTTGTAGAGTAGCCTACAGTGTGTGGAGGAGAAGCCAGAGAAGGAATCATTTTCACATGTAGGCTAACTATTTTCTTTCTACGCAAAGGTCGCTCTCTATGGTCTCTAGACTGGTGCCTTGTCTACCAGCGGTCGAATAGCAGCAGCAACACGTCGAGGGGACGGGCTAGCGATACCAGAAGCCCTCAGGGGGTACATTACTAACACCGGGGCTCCTGCTGCTGCGATCACAATAGAGGAGACTGCGAAGAAACTCCTCTGTGCGGTCATAATAAAGTCCAGTCGAGGATACTAGAGTCGGGTAACGTGAACCAGTCGACGTGACTTCTTTGTTATTTCTTGTTCCACCGAGCTTTAGCTTTTTAGTCCCTTTGTGTCGCCGAGCGAGGAGTGCTGCTGGTTTATAATTTCTACGGATCGTCGTGGAATATGGCCCAGCATGGACACCACCATGTAGCCAGCTCACAGAAAGCCCTGATGCTCGAGATGAAGTCTCTCCAAGACGAGCCGGTGGAAGGCTTCAAGATCACTTTAGTGGACGAGTCCGACATGTACAACTGGGAAGTGGCGATATTCGGACCCCCGAACACACACTACGAAGGTGGTTATTTTAAGGTGAGTCGCTCGTTCTATAGCTAACAAATTGTCCTCTTTAAATTAAGACAGGATGTTGTGATTTGCCGTTGTTGAATACGTCTTATGAACGTCGACCCAGCAGTTTATTAATTAAGAACAACAAGTCATAACGAGTATGTGTTAATGTTCTTCTCTTGTCTGGTTGAACAGCGTTTCCCACTATGATGAGCTACCTCTCTTTGTTCAACTTTTCGCCGTCCTGGCGTCCTCTGTTCGGTTTGAATGTAACTAGCTAGCGTTACTGTTACGACGTTGTTGCGACGTTGGTTTGCCAAGAATGTGTTGTTGTTGAAAAACACTTCGTCAGGGAGGTCGTCCTGTCCAGAGCCACTGCAGCTAACGTTAGCCTAGCTACCTACCGAGTAGCGTTACTGACAACACGCACATGGTTACATTTCACACAATGTTACAACACGCACATGGTTACATTTCACACAATGTTACAACAAGCACATGGTTACATTTCACACAATGTTACAACACACACATGGTTACATTTCACACAATGTTACAACACGCACATGGTTACATTTCACACAATGTTACAACAAGCACATGGTTACATTTCACACAATGTTACAACACACACGGTTACATTTCACACAATGTTACAACAAGCACATGGTTACATTTCACACACTGTTACAACAAGCACATGGTTACATTTCACACAATGTTACAACAAGCACATGGTTACATTTCACACAATGTTACAACAAGCGCATGGTTACATTTCACACAATGTTACATTTCGCACATGGTTACATTTCACACAATGTTACAACACGCACATGGTTACATTTCACACAATGTTACAACAAGCACATGGTTACATTTCACACAATGTTACAACAAGCACATGGTTACATTTCACACAATGTTACAACACGCACATGGTTACATTTCACACAATGTTACAACACGCACATGGCAGCGTTTCCGTTAGCCGGTAATTACCGGTATTTTACCGGCAAAATCTGTTTAAGTCCGACATATTTGATCTCTCCGGTCTTAATGTCCGGTGAAAATAATTCCCTGAGTCTAAGCACAATTTGATTATTTGAATTGTATTAAAATAGGCTAAAATTAAATAGCCTATGCGATGAACGAAACGATCATTACATTTGTTTCCTCGTTGCTTCTAATAATGACAACGACGTTGTCGGCGAGAGCTTAGTGCTGGTTGTGCGGACTTTTCTGAAGCTGTAGAGCCGCAGTACCAGCAGTACAATGCAATATTCCAGCAGTACTCCAATTCAGCCATTTTCAGCCAATGTTGGGTGGGGGGCGCTGTTGTGCGGTTCCCAGAAAAGAGCCAATAACAGCTGAACAGCTGCCCTGCAGCGCCATACTCTTTGCAAATAAGTCGTTGCGAGGTGGAGAGAGTCGTCACGCAAACCACGATAATGTTGCCGTCTCTCTGCTTTCTCAGTTCTTCGCTTGATATAATTAATACAAATGTCCAATATAACGGAATTCGTTAGCTCATAAAAATGTGATTATAACAGACTGCTGTTTAGTGTCGGACAGACTGTCCACAGACACGGTCTATTTTATTTCAAGTCAGCAGCAGCACGGAGTATCGAGGGACTTATTTTATTTGGAATATATTAATGACTGTATACGCAAAAGTAGCCTAGTTTTAAGTAATAATATTATAAATCTACATGCCTTGAGGATGACATTCTTTATATAGCCTGCCTATCAATTGTTTTAAAGCTAAATAAACTATGACCGGAATTAATCTCATTTGTCCGGTAGATTGAAATCTTGCAGGTCACGGAGACCGGCAACAATTTTTTCTAACGGAAACCCTGGCACATGGTTACATTTCACACAATGTTACAACACACGCATGGTTACATTTCACTCAATGTTACAACAAGCACATGGTTACATTTCACACAATGTTACAACACGCACATGGTTACATTTCACACAATGTTACAACACACATGGTTACATTTCACTCAATGTTACAACACGCACATGGATTACATTTGACACGGTGTTACTTTGTTGCCCCTCTGGTTACATTTGACACACTGTTACTTTGTTGCCCCTCTGGTTACATTTGACACACTGTTACTTTGTTGCCCCTCTATGAAACTGTTACTTTGTTGCCCCTCTATGATTACATTTGACACACTGTTACTTTGTTGCCCCTCTATGGTTACATTTGACACAGTTACTTTGTTGCCTCTCTATGGTTACATTTGACACACTGTTACTTTGTTGCCCCTCTATGGTTACATTTGACACACTGTTACTTTGTTGCCCCTCTGGTACATTTGACACAATGTTACTTTGTTGCCCCTCTATGAAACTGTTACTTTGTTGCCCCTCTATGAAACTGTCTGCAGAACTGCCACCAGCGCTGTTCTTCTGATTAAGAAAACTCCTCCAACTCAGCTGTTTCCTTTGTGTTAATCACGGCTAATCAAATGCACTGGGGCTGCACGGTCTTGCTTGTTTGTATCCACCTTTACTCGGAGCAACAAGATTAGACCTAGCAGTTTAACGTTATATAGTCATGTTGTACAGTAGCCTGTGCAT
Organism: Notolepis coatsorum; assembly: GCF_963971535.1. NCBI lineage: Eukaryota > Metazoa > Chordata > Actinopteri > Aulopiformes > Paralepididae > Notolepis > Notolepis coatsorum. Next base: position 87,372,834 of record NC_140167.1, read on the forward strand.
ATGAAATGCATATCGTGTGTGTAGTTCCTTTTGACGGTGAGCTATACACTTAAATGTGTTCCTTATCAACAAAGACGTACACGTCATAATGCATTACCATAGATGGACACAGCTGGAAAAGTGTAGTCTGGCCTACCTTACAAACCACTCTGTGGATTCCACCATGTTAAAATGTCATTAGTGTATCAAATCAATTTATTGTTGTCCATTCCAGTCTCTGAATTCACAAGTCCATGCGTTTATTTGTCATCAAAGACAATCAACCCTTGTCTATTCTGCTTCATGTTTGTTCTAGAAACTTGTTTTATTGAAACTCTTGATGATAATTAGACTTTTTTTCATACAGATGGTAAAATTCCCCTTTTACAGTGTGATAAACAAGCCATGTGTATATATAGGCTAGGTCAGGGTATTTTTTAAAGAGGGTTTGTTTTTGTATGAAGGTTCTCAAACAAAAATGACAGTCAGATTGAACACCATATCCTACAATACTCTACAGTATTTTATAATTCATTTTTTAAATATAACTTTTTTAGACCCAGTGTTTGTGGAAGTCTTTCCATGTAACAGGATAATTGCGTTATGAACGAAAGGCTCTAATGAATGAAGGCACTGTGGTTCTCTGGTTAGCAGCTTGTTATAACCGTGCTCTGTTTTTGAGGCATGTATCGGCTCAGTTTTTGTGAAGTTAGGATTCCAGTTCTAGACAAGCCTGTTGTTTGCGTCTAGTCTTCTCTTAGCTTCTGAACAGGGCCCTGGCTGGCTAGCTAGCTAGCATATCCACTGCTCAGTGGTGTGGGTGCTGTGTACGAGATTCCATTGTTGGGCCAGGAATGCACAGCTTGGCTGTGAGTCATTGTTCCCTGCTCTGTCTCCAACCGACTAGTTCGTCGTATCCTCAATGAAGCGACCCTCCCTACTCTGAACAGGTTAACCAAACACGCTCCAGGGGCCTGTTCAACAGAGCTGGGCCAATAATGGCGTCGGAACAGGTAGCCAAGTTGAGTGACTCAGGTGTTTTCTCTAAATGAGTATTAGTCACGCAAGATTATATAATATTTTGCTCCAGGCAAAAGTTTAGAAAATAAGTTTTATTTTGTTATTGACTTATATTCAGCTTTAATGTTACTAGAGTAGTAAACATGATTGTGAACTGAACCCCGGAGGTCTGCCATATGCCCGCAGCCCTGCTGTTGTGCAACGCTACTGGTCAAACCTACAGTGCCCTTGGTAGATTTTAGACTAGGGGTGCACCGATATATCGGTCGGGTATCCGTATCGGCCGATAAGTGCCTTGTTGACTAAGTGCCTTGTTGACTGCCATCGGCCTATCGGCCGATAAGCTCAAATGTGCCGATGGCAGTGGCCGATAAATATCCGTCAATTTGTGTCTGGTCCACATTCAAACTTTGAAAAAAGTTTCAGTCAAGCGACCTGCCCACACAAGCTACTGCATCAAAATTACTACTTATGATTAGGGATGCCCCGATCACGTTTTTTGCCACAGATACCGATCACCGATCGTCGTGAGCCATATCGGCCGATACCGATCCGATACCGATTGTTTTTGATTAAAAAGAAATTAAAAAATATTTTATATAATTTTTTTTTTTTTTTTATAAAATATATATATTATATAATTAGACTTGTACTTGTATTATCTGCGAGACATCGCCACCACGCAACAAGTAAAAATGCTCGCTATCTGCAAACAGCTCCACTGTCTGTGTACTCTAGTAGCCTCCAGCTCCAAAAAGGGTTCTCCGGCGCTGCAGCTGGACCCTATTGGTAACGTTACGGTTATTTGGTCATTTCACATTCAGCAAGCCCTCAGCTCCAATATGCATTGAATCAATGTTATAAGACATTGATATCAAGAGCTATCTGTAGCTACTGCTAGCCGGCTAGATGACGTTAAGACAGAACTTTAGTTCAATGGGACATTTCGTTTTGAACAGAGAACTAACGTCAGCTAACGCAAGCTAAAGGAGGTATGAACATGGACTACTAGACTTTCTGGATCATTTGTTGATATCAGGAGCTATCAGTAGCTAGCCGGCTAAATACCGTTAGACAATGCCTACTAAACGTGAATAGTTGACTGGGTAATTTTGTTTAAACAGTAACGATAGCTAGGTAGCTAACGTTAGCTCAGGTCGAATGCACTACAGACTCGAGCAGGGGAGCCTCCTTTCAGTCCTCAGTGTTTACAAACTACACTGGGCGGGCGGGGCTAGGGAGGAGGAGCAGCGGCAGTTTGCAGGTCGTGTGTGTCTGAGACAGACAGCGAGTGAGACCTTCGCTTGATCGGTTTCCGCTATCGGCGAATATGACTCATTATCGGAATTCACAGATTGCATATTTATACTGAGTATCGGCCGATAACGATCGGTGGCCGATCGATCGGGGCATCCCTACTTATGATTAACAAAGGCATTCGTTTTGTGGCATTAACGCTATATAGTTACACGTTCAATAACATCAGCGTATTTACCCGACCATATTAGCAAGCATTACTCATTCATATCTCTCACTTCCTTCCTTTGCTCTGAGAGCCCGTAATGAATTGTACCCATTCTGCAATCTGTTAATCAGACAAATGTATAGAAAAGCTTTTATTATAACATTCGTTGCAGTAAAATCATTATGCCTCGTTTAGTACTCCTGCAGGGAGCTGGTAGTCTACTCGTGGCCGGCGGGGAGCTAGCGTTATTAGCTTTGTTGTTGATCTCTAGTGAAAATCAATGGCGGACTTCCCGGAAGTAAAAAACGAATAAGCGCTTGCCGATTGGTAAGAACAGCAGAGGCGGGTGCAAGCGGTGTGACGTAATTGGCAGAATCGACTGTCAATCAAAATGGTTCTGTTGCCATCTAATGTTACCTGCATTGCTTTGGTTGAGAGAGATAGTGCTCTCATTAAAACTAATAAACAAGTCTTGAGCAAGACAAGTTACTCTGTTATGAAAGCCAGTGAGTATTGTATGACTCAGACTTCAGCAATAATCATGACTCATGAGCATTATAAAATAAAAACACGCATGGCATGGTGGAATTAATACCATAAACATATTTCTTGATGTTTCCTTTTTTTAAGTAAGTAAAGAGGCCTATGTTCATATCGGTGAGCACAATTTGTAACACAAAAAGAGAGACGTGTAGCTAGTGTTGTCAAAAATATCGAAGTATCGATACATATCGATACTGAATATTTAAAACTGCTTCAATACTCATTTCCCGAAGTACCGATACTTTCTGCAGTATCGGTACCAGCTGGCTTGCTCCCGCAAGTTGTTGACAGACAGACGCGCTGCCAGAGCCTTGCCCTTCCACCTCCTCGCTCAGAGCAACAGACACAAGCTGCTGCAGCCTCCTCGTTGGAAACGGGGTAGTTGTGTCGAGTTCATGCGTGTACTGGTGTAGTGGGCTCGGCTTGACGTTACTCCGTTTTCATGAAGTAATAGGTGGCCAGCTAGCTAGCATTAAGCTAACGGAGGAACGACAGCTAACGTTAGCTAATAATAGCGTTGTTTACAAACTGAAGACAGGGCTGCCTGCCCGGCTGTGAGGGGGAGGAGGAAGAGAGAGAGAGAGAGAGAGAGATTTCTCCGGAGCTATGCTATGCTATGTAACGTTAATAAATGCTCCGAGCATAGCTCCGGAGAAATCTCTCTCTCTCTCTCTCTCTTCCTCCTCCCCCTCACAGCCGGGCAGGCAGCCCCGTCTTCAGTTTGTAAACAACGTTATTATTAGCTAACGTTAGCTGTCGTTCCTCCGTTAGCTTAATGCTAGCTAGCTGGCCACCTATCACTTCATGGAAACGGAGTAACGTCAAGCCGAGCCCACTACACCAGTACACGCATGAACTCGACACAACTACCCCGTTGCCAACGTTCGGTCGAGCGGAGCCGGAGCCCATCCTACACCAGTACACGCGTAACGTTAATAAATGCTCCGAGCATAGCTCCGGAGAAATCTCTCGCTCTCTCTCTCTCTCGCTCTCTCTCTCTCTCTCGCTCTCTCTCTCTCGTCATAACTAGGAAGGTGCGTTCAGTAGACCTAAAATCTCCAGCAGCCACTCTCTCTTTCTCTCTCTCTCTCTGATCTAAAGATAAACAAAGGGTTTTAAAAGTGTATTTATCTTCTCGTATAGTACCAGAGAGAAGCTGAGGAGAATCAACCAGCAACAAAAGCAAAATTTGTTAAAAAAATATATATATATATAATAAAAAAAAATTATTATAATTTTTTTTTTTTGGTATTGAAAGTATCGAAAGTATCGATACTTTTCAAGGTATCGTATCGAAGTCGAAATTCCAGTATCGTGACAACACTACGTGTAGCATATTTTATTTATTCATTTTATTATTATTTTATTTGTTGCCATGCCTAAAATAATAGTCAAGCATAGGGCTAAAACATTTTCATAAACAATAATATAATTTTTTGTTATATGGTTATAATAAAAGCTTTTCTATACATTTGTCTGATTGATTGATTGAAAACTTTATTAACGGATTGCTGAATGGGTACAGACTACAGTACAGCTCAGTGGACTGGAGGATGAAGACCAGAAAAAGACTTTCGGCTTTTTTACATAAGGGTCCTCCATTTTCAATTCATCAAAACATTTAGAGACATACAAATACAGTAGTTTCATTAAAAAATATATATATATATAAAAAATATATATAATTTTTATTTATTTTTTTGCCACAAATATCGGTATCGGCCGATTGTGTTAGTTGAACTATCGGTGGCAAATTTTCATATCGGTGCATCCCTATTTTAGACCTCGGTAGAACAGGGTCTCTCTAACCTGTCCTGTGTAGCCTACCAGGTTCGGGTTGTCCTACTGACGATGGATTAGCCCGTCGGTCAATTGGTCTCCTAGTTAGAGGTGACCCTGGGAGATGTAGGAAATCGCCCAAGTACTAGGGATGCCCCGATCACGTTTTTTGCCACCGATCACCGATCGTCTTGAGCCATATCGGCCGATACCGATCCGATACCGATAGTTTTTGATTAATAAAAAAAAAAAAAAATATATATATATATATATTTTTTTTTTTATAAAATATATATATTATATAATTAGACTTGTAGTTGTATTATCTGCGAGACAACGCCACCACGCAACAAGTCAAAATGCTCGCTATCTCCACTGTCTGTGTGTATACTCTGCTTTGATCAAATCACATTCGGCTCTGCAGATTTACCCTAGGCTCTGCAGATATTCTGCAGATACTCCCTCAGCTATCCCCGTTAGTGACTGCGACGCAAGCCGGGCTTCGAATATGCATCGAATGAGTGTTATAAGACATTGATATCAGGAGCTGTCTGTAGCTACTGCTAGCCGGAAATATAACGTTAAAGGGGAACTCCAACATTTTGGGAAATTAGCTTATTTAACATCTTCCCTGGAGTTAGACAAGAAGATACATACCTTTTTTGTCTCTGTGCGTGCATTTTAGCTTTGGGAATAGACGCTCCGTTAGCATAGCTTAGCTTCATCACTGGAAGTGAGGCAGGACAGTAGCCTTACAGTGCCTTACAGTGTATTGCAAGGTCTGACATTGACCAAATTTGATATGCATGACCTTGGTGGGCTCTAGGTCAACTCCTGAAAAGGGGGTCAATGTCAGACCTTGCAATCAAAAGTTAGGGGGCGCACTGAAATTATGGCAAGGGTTATTAGCCCCCTAACTTTTGATTGCAAAGTCTGACATTGACCCCCTTTTCAGGAGTTGACCTAGAGCCCACCAAGGTCATGCATATCAAGTTTGGTCAATGTCAGACCTTGCAATACACTGTAAGGCACTGTAAGGCTACTGTCCTGCCTCACTTCCAGTGATGAAGCTAAGCTATGCTAACGGAGCGTCTATTCCCAAAGCTAAAATGCACGCACAGAGACAAAAAAGGCATGTATCTTCTTGTCTAACTCCAGGGAAGATGTTAAATAAGTTAATTTCCCAAAATGTTGGAGTTCCCCTTTAAGACAACGCCTCGGTGAACTATTTAGTTGAATGGGACATTTCGTTTTGAACAGTGAGCTAAGCTAACGTGAGCTAACAGAGGTATCATACACTAGTACTAGATAACTAGACTATTGCTGGAGCATTTGTTGATATCGGGAGCTATCAGTAGCTAGCCGGCTAGATACCGTTCAGTTAGACCAGGGGTGGGCAATTATTTTTCCCGGGGGGCCGAATGAGCAACTGAAAATATGTTGGGGGGCCGGGCCAAAATTCCAAACTCAATTATGCATAATATACATTTTATTTCTATATAAAAAGCAGTAAATGGCATTGTTTTGACCCCTGGTAAGAGTGTATGTTATTATTTGGCAATTAAAAGGTGAGGTTAGCTTTCAAAAATATCATTTATTCAAATAGAATTTATTTCCAAAATGATAAACTAAATGTGAAACATGAATAACGAGTTTCTATTGTTTCTATTGAAACAAGGATTTTCTTGGCTTTCTAAAGACATCACATCATCTTATAGCAAAAATAAACAAGACATGTCACTGAACTGTGTAAAGAAAAGTGTCCCCGTTTTGTAGCCTTTTTTACTTTACATGCCTATATTAAACATTTAAGAAAAAAAAATATCAAGTGTCCCATTTCACTTGTTATATTTCCACATTTTAGTGTTCTTCAGTTCTTTTTTGTTTCATTCAGTGTGAGAAATCCAGTCTCTGTTGAGCTTTAACAAGTCCATCAAAGTCAGGTTGCATGTCTGAGGTGGAGATGCGAAGCAAAGCTGCCAGATGTTCATCAGTGAGAGAGGATCTGTACCTGGACTAAATGTCATGACTGAGAATGTCTGTACACATATGTAGGTGGATCCAAAGAGAACCAACATCTTCTGAGCATGTCTCCTAAGCGTATATTGTGCGTGTGAACGTTGACATGAAAAAAAAAAGTATAAAAAAAATAAAAATAAAAAATATTAAAAAAAAAAAAAAAAAAAAAAAAAAATTTTTTTTTTTTTTTATTATCGTGTAATCTTTCGCGGGCCGGTCAGAATCATCCCGCGGGCCGGATGCGGCCCGCGGGCCGTACAATGCCCAGGTCTGAGTTAGACAATGCCTCATCATGTATTAAACTAAAAGTGAATAGTTGACTGGGTCATTTTGTAACGGTAGCTAACGTTAGCTCATGGAGGTCCCGTCCCACTAGACTAGACTAGACTAGACCTGTGTTTACATGCGTGCGGGAGGGCTGGAGGAGGAGCAGACGCGCAGCACTGTGTGCAGCTCCCGGTGTCTGAGACGGAACTCAGCGAGTGAGATCTGTTTTGACGATCGGCGAAAATAAAGCATTATCACCGATCGCATATTTATACTGATTATCGGCCGATAACGATCGGTGGCCGATCGATCGGGGCATCCCTACCAAGTACACAGAGAATACAGTGAAAATGATTTTGACAGAGGTGGACCTACATTCTTTATGTTTTTGACTATGCCTTTTTACTTTGCATGTCTAATCCATTCCATACATTGAAGTAGTGGACTACATTAACATTAATCTTAAATCTCTCCAAATAATCTTTGCACACAGACGCTGGATTGTATAGCACCATGAATAAACTGGTCTGTAGTTTTGATATACTGTATAATATATAAATGGTCTGTAGTTTTGATATACTATAATTTAGGCTAAGTGACCAAAATCCTTTTGGATCTGTTCTGGCAGATCCTTCCCCAGCAAGGGAAAATCCACCCTAAAACAAAATTTACATTCTGCTATTCCAATGATTGGTGACAGTTGAGCCAATATCTATAAACATAGATGGCTGTCTTCCTAAGCTGGACAGAGCAACAAGGTTTGTATTTGACACTTTTTGGAGTTTGTCCTATTGAAGATGAATTAGTCATCCGCAGGGACCGAAACTAAAGCCCGCCGCCCGCCAGGGGCGGTCTGTTTTTACCTTTGGCGCATGACACTTAGAGGGCTGCCCGCCGTGTGGCGTGTAGACGTGTAGTTCATAAGCAGGCCCCTAAAAATATTTGTATGCGAACGGTAAAAATCAATTACGCGCACGCTGTGCCAATACAGATTATAGCCTCTCTCGTCTTTTTTTCCCTCCGCTGCGAGATCGTTAAAAAACTACAAGTCCCACATTGCACTCAAGCCAACGGTCCAATCACAGTAGAGTGAAGTGACTGGTTTCATGGGAAATAAAGCAAATGACCAATCGGAAGCTCTAATTTTTCTTGTTTACTTCCTGAAACTCCGCGATCAGGGCTCTCGTTTTCCGAGACACCAACTTATTATAGTCTCTCTTACCAATAGCAATATATTTTAGAACACCTAGATTTATCGATAGCAATAGTAATATAACGTTAATGCAACAAAACGAATGCCTTGCTTTGTTAATCATAACGTTGATGCAGTAGCGTATGTCGGTGTGTTGGCTGTAACGGACATGACAATAACATAACGTGTACACATTAAAATTGCGATAATCTATTCTAACATTTTCAAATCGATGCAGTTGAATTTCCCCCTTAGGATCGATGCATTGTTACACCCCTACACCAAAGTCACTGGCCCACTGTGTATCTGTGTATAATAACTTGGCTAGCGTTATCAACAGCAGAGGTGGGCAATGGGTCCAGCTGCAGCACCGGAGTGCAAGCGATGTGATGTAATTGGCAGACTCGACTGTCAATCAATGGTCTACCTGACACGCAAACTCAAACAATGTTTCTGTACTGGAGGTGTGATTGATTGATTGATTGAAAACTTTATTAACAGATTGCAGAATGGGTACAATACAGTACAGCTCAATACACACAATTGTTAAGGGGATGCAGACCAGAGAAAGACTTTCGTCTTGTTTACATCAGGGTCCCCCATTTCAATTAATCAGGAAAGTGTACAGTAGGAAAGTGTACAGTATTTCAATAGGCAACCCTGAAAGGATTATTTTTCTAGAAGAGCAACACAGCCAAAACAGACAGTGGAGCTGTTTGCAGATAGCAAGCATTTTGACTTATTGCGTGGTGGCGATGTCTCGCAGATAATACAACTACAAGTATGATTATATAATATATATTTTATTTAAAAAAAAATTGTATATATAAAATATATATTGGCAGGTAAGAAATATGCTTGGCGGGTAGACTCTTCCCATCTACCCGCCACTGGCCGGTGAGTCAAAAAGTTAATTTCGCTCCCTGGTCATCCGACCTTTAAGGCTCAGTTTTTATTTTGAGTTTTATTGAGAGCTCTGAATCAGGAAATGTATCCATATCCCAGTAAATTAACCAAAGGTACTCAAGAGTTGTTCCATTATTCATTGTCTTTCTCTTGATTACATACTCACTGAGATGTACAGTATTATAGACATAACATTTTTTTTAGGGTGGATTTTCCCTTTTAATGACTGCTTGACACTGAGAGCTCTCTCTCCTTTCTTTGTGCCCCCCTTCACCTCAAGGGACTCCTGCTAAATCAAGACACGCCAGTTTTGTTGAAAAACAAAATCGTTCTCAATCATCACCATCCCCCTCTGGTTGTGTTGTCTGCTCTATTTTTCATATTATTTCCCTTTCATTAACACACCAGCAATCCTATTAGCTGCCCCTGACTGACGGCTCTCCATAACCCTGACAGACAGCTCTCCATAACCCTGACAGACAGCTCTTCATAACCCTACAGCTATTGCAAATTCATGCTCACTTTTGTTTTGTTTTTAGATGTTAATGGAGTTAATTGATCTTCTCATGTCCATATTTATTTTTATAAATATTTTGTGAATTTTTAAGTTAACTCAATCAGCGCCAGGGGTCGGGGCGCTAGAACGCCATCGCTTTAATCAATGGGGAGACTGCGAAATTTGCGAGTGCTTAAAATCTATCTTATATTAGGCGGCTGGGTGGCGCAGCGGACAAGGCGCTCGTCACCAACGCAAGAGACACTGGTATCGAATCCAGCTGTCAGCGTTGCTTCCGGCTTGGCCGGCCGTCATACTGGCTCGATTGGCAGAGCCAGCGGGAGGGAAGCCGGTGGGTGGGTGGGTGGGTGTGTATGGACAGCGACTCCTACAGTTCGGTCTCGGCACCTGCACAGCGAGGGAAGGATCTAAGAGAGGTAGTGTGACCTTCCACACGTTACACTCTCTCAGTGAGAGTCCGCGCTGCCAGGGGAAAAGAAGAAGTGGTGGGCTGGGTACTCATGTGTCGGAGGAAGCATGTGATAGTCTCCGCCCTCCCAGACCGACGGTAGTGGGTAGAGTGCGCAACGACCAGGAAGGGGATTGGGAATTGTCATAACGACTAACATTGGGAGGGGAGAAAAACGGAAAAAGAAGGGGGAAAAAGATAATTCAAAAAAATATATATATATCTTATATTATAGCTATGGGTCTAATACACCCGTCGATTGTCAGTGAGTTGCTTCCAGTCAACATGCTCAAAACAGATTGTTTTTTCATCCGTACATTTCCGTTTTATACCGTTTTGAATAAGAGTATAGTTTTGGTGATTCTTAGTAATCCCAGGAAAAGACGCGATAATGGCGTTTTAGTGGAATACACTCATCACTAGGGATGATCCGATCACGTGATTTTCAGAGGATCGGGATCGGGAAAAAAATGTAGAAAAAAATCGGGAGTCATTTTTATTTTGTATTCAACAAACATGACCATGTTCACGTCTTAAACTCATACTGAGGCCTTAATTTTGGTTTTCAATTACATATCATTCATTTATTTATTGTCACACAGAGCAGAAGAATTTGCCAAAACAAATGCATTTCCTTTTATTTACACCGTCACACGACAGTGACGTACGTATGCTGAAAATAGCAGACCTCACAACGTGTTGCTCCCGCAAGTAAACACGAGCAGGTTATGTCCACCTGATGACTCAGAGCAGCTAGACTAAATGTCAGAAGTTTGGAAGCATTTTAAAATTGAAACCAAAGCCAATGGAGCAAATCATTACGTAAGTCGAACACGAACGGGGAACAAAATAAGTACACGCCATTCGCCAAATGCGTGTAGATTTACCGTCTGGCGACTAAAAATAATTTTTTTTTAATCATGAATGTAGATGACACATTTGTATCTAGTCCTTCATAATGTCAAACAATCCGACATTGACACGGATGATTTACAGTAAATATTGGTAAATTACCCAGCCCTACTTCAACCTGTTCCTCCTTGATGCCATGGTGAACCAGAGGGCACGACAAGCTACCCTATGCTGCGCTGCCTGCTCCTCCTTGATGCCATGGTGAACCAGAGGGCACAACAAGCTACCCTATGCTGCGCTGCCTGCTCCTCCTTGATGCCATGGTGAACCATAGGGCACAACAAGCTACCCCCTATGCTGCTATCGGGTCATGTAATTCTTGCTCAGAGATTTGTGGTGGTGACATAAGGGTGCGTGTGTGAGACAACGGGGCTGAATACTGTTATGATGGCAAGCCGGGGGATTGGATGTGATGCTCGCTACACGGCCGTGTCAAGGACGAGGCTATGTCATGTTATAATGCCAATTTACAAACGCTGCTTCCTTACATTGGAATTTAGGGGTATTTACGCTATTTGTTAAAGTTATGCAGTAACAAAGCCCCCACGCCCCGTGGTATGAATACGTACATTTTGTAGAACTGGTTACTAGACTGACTCGGTGCTAATGATGGATAAGGTAAATATCTCCTGATCCTTTTTTAATTCCAAGATAATTTGATGGTGATAATTTTTTATTTTAAAAGTTCAAATCTCAGCAAGTTTAATTTGTAACCTACTTTAAAGTCACAGTTGGTGAGCAACTTGATAAATGAAAGTAGCCCACTTCTCTTTAGCTAACATGGGGGGAAAAAAGAGCACATGGGACTTTAATTCAAGGCCCAGGCCGTTACACCTAATGTGTGGCTGGTCAGCTTCTCTTGACAGTCGGTTGACGAGACGCACAGTAGTGTTGAGAAGAGGTGTGTGTATCATGGTGTGTACTGGCTGCCTGCTACTAGTCCCAGTGTTTGAGGGGGAGCAGGGATGCTAGGCCCCACTGTGTGGAGCTTGGCTGCTGGAGTCATGTTTCCCCCTCCGGCTGGGTCACTGTGTGGAGAAACCAGAGCTGGGTAGATGAAAAGAGGCGGAACCATGCAGAAAGAGGGCAAAGAAAATCAGCAGCCATTCTGGGCCCCCTGTGCTGTCTGGTGCCCCTCGGGCCCCCTGTGCTGTCTGGTGCCCCTCGGGCCCCCTGTGCTGTCTGGTGCCCCTCGGGCCCCCTGTGAAAGTAGAACCCGCTGTGAGCGGAGGTGAGTTGGGGGGCGGGGCTGTAGAGGTGATGAAGAGCTCTGTCTAACTGCTACCTGTTGATGAAGAGCTCTGTCAAACTGCTACCTGCTGATGAAGAGCTCTGTCTAACTGCTACCTGCTGATGAAGACCTCTGTCTAACTGCTACCTGCTGATGAAGACCTCTGTCTAACTGCTACCTGCTGATGAAGAGCTCTGTCTAACTGCTACCTGCTGATGAAGAGCTCTGTCTAACTGCTACCTGCTGATGAAGAGCTCTGTCTAACTGCTACCTGCTGATGAAGACCTCTGTCTAACTGCTACCTGCTGATGAAGAGCTCTGTCTAACTGCTACCTGCTGATGAAGACCTCTGTCTAACTGCTACCTGCTGATGAAGACCTCTGTCTAACTGCTACCTGCTGATGAAGAGCTCTGTCTAACTGCTACCTGCTGATGAAGAGCTCTGTCTAACTGCTACCTGCTGATGAAGAGCTCTGTCTAACTGCTACCTGCTGATGAAGACCTCTGTCTAACTGCTACCTGCTGATGAAGACCTCTGTCAAACTGCTACCTGCTGATGAAGACCTCTGTCAAACTGCTACCTGCTGATGAAGAGATGAAGAGCTCTGTCTAACTGCTACCTGCTGATGAAGAGATGAAGAGCTCCGTCAAACTGCTACCTGCTGATGAAGAGATGAAGAGCTCTGTCTAACTGCTACCTGCTGATGAAGACCTCTGTCTAACTGCTACCTGCTGATGAAGACCTCTGTCAAACTGCTACCTGCTGATGAAGAGATGAAGAGCTCCGTCAAACTGCTACCTGCTGATGAAGAGATGAAGAGCTCCGTCTAACTGCTACCTGCTGATGAAGACCTCTGTCTAACTGCTACCTGCTGATGAAGACCTCTGTCTAACTGCTACCTGCTGATGAAGACCTCTGTCAAACTGCTACCTGCTGATGAAGAGATGAAGAGCTCCGTCAAACTGCTACCTGCTGATGAAGAGATGAAGAGCTCCGTCTAACTGCTACCTGCTGATGAAGACCTCTGTCTAACTGCTACCTGCTGATGAAGAGATGAAGAGCTCCGTCTAACTGCTACCTGCTGATGAAGAGATGAAGAGCTCCGTCTAACTGCTACCTGCTGATGAAGACCTCTGTCTAACTGCTACCTGCTGATGAAGACCTCTGTCTAACTGCTACCTGCTGATGAAGAGCTCTGTCTAACTGCTACCTGCTGATGAAGAGCTCTGTCTAACTGCTACCTGCTGATGAAGACCTCTGTCTAACTGCTACCTGCTCGTGTGCTAAGCTCTATGACCACACTGTCAAAATGGCTCGAGTGAGACTCTCTGGATGCTGGCGAAGGGTTAACGCCCCTCGTTTTCCACAAGAAGGGATGTTCTTGATCAACGTTGTTTTTAAGAATATGAGACTTCAGAAGTAACTCATCTCATCCTTTTTGACCTTTTCATCCCTTCCGACTCTGAAATGTATATTAAACCCTTTCCCTGCGACAATACACAGAAGGTTAACCCTTTCACTGCCACGACAGCGGGTTTTAACCCTTTCACTGCCACACGACAGAAGGTTAACCCTTTACTATCGCACAACCGACGGTCGCCCTCTCCACTTGAAATGGTGGACTGAGTGCTATGCTGGGTCTGTTAGTACTGCTCCTAGCAAAGCCTCATTAGCTGATTTCTATGGCTGGAATGAATATATTTCCGTGCATGTTTGCCCCATGTCAGGCGGCTGTCCCCGAAGCCTGTTTTTGGGATTCGAACTTCGTCAGGGTTTTTCGAACGGGCGTTCGAACCTTCGTTTTTTCTTTTTATATATATATATATATATATATATATATATATATATATATATATATACATAATACATTGACATTTTTTTATATATATTTTTTTTAATATCCTCAAACTAAATCCTCAATATGAATAAAGTGATTAATCTGACGTGTCTTTTATTTTATTAAATCAACGTTCCAGCCCCAGCCCAGGGAGAAGCCCCAGCCCTAACTAAATCAACTTTCTAATGAATATATAACTCCTTCTATAATATTAGTGTAGCCTAATCTTTATCTGCAACTGTGAAGAAAAACCCCATTGGTTTAAACGGAATTAATAGAAAAAATGTTTATTTAGAATTAGAGTGCCAACGTAACGAACAAAGGTTGGAACGTTTGGGCTCAGCCCTAACATCTAAGCACTTTCACATTGTTAAGTGATGTGAAGGGATTTCGTGGGGAATTCCAAAACAAAATGTTTCTGTGGCCGTCTTTATTGGAAGCTTAGGGTTCGCTAAAAGGAGCATGGATTGCCTTGATGTGAATGTAAATGTTGTTCTTCTGTCACGTTATCCAAATTAATACTGGGCACAGTGTTTGGTTTGGGATTCTTTAAGCAGCAGAATAGGTGGCAAGGCAAGTGTAGGTGGGGTCTTTGTGGGCATCATGTCAAAACAAGTAATATTCTGATTACATGCTTTGGGCCATGTAGACGGACTAGACGCGGTTCAGCTTATTGAGCGTCCATGTAAACCGTCGGTTTTGAAATGTCCAATAAATATTGTCCCATGTTCATATGTTCAAATATTGTCTGTTTAGTGTGCTGTAGCCTGTAGAGTCTGCTCTGCTGATGGTGTTCAGTTCAGGTGGGCTCCTCTGTTTAGTGTCCTGTACCTACCTTCACCAGTACTGTAACGCCTCCTCCTCCCTCCTCCTCTTCGTGCTTAGAGATTTCAGTTAATGAGGCTGGGGCCTGGTGGGTATCAGACTAGGATAATCTCTCCAGAAGAACCCTGTCATATTCGTGTGTGCGTTACGTATGCTGCTGCTCTCAAGGACCTTTTCCCTATTTTGAGCGCCAGAGAGGGCTTAGAGAATCTGTCAGACTAACGGGGGGAGAGAGAGAGAGATGGAGGCAGAAGGGAGTGCTCTGGGACGAGGAGAAGAGGTAATCAGAAAGAGGAAGGAGGTGCGCTGGGAGAACAGAATGATTTGTTCCGTTAGGGTTTCAGCTGCTTTGACCTGGTTTACTTTGCCTATCCGTCATCCTCCACAGGGTGTGTTCTGTGTTGCGTCTCTCCACTCGCTTCAAGGCAGGTTTGCGGGGGGAGACGTTTTTAACAATCCAATAACTTTATTTTCCCTCTCGAGTGAGAGGGCATCATCTGTTTTTATTCTGGGAAGCTATTGCTTCATTTTTTTTTTTTTATATATAATTATAAACGGATAGTGGCCACAGCTCACCTCCATGTTATAGCGATTTCAAAGCGACAACCTTTTAGCCATGGAAACCATTAATGATCCGTTCAATCCAGTTAGGAGTGACGGCTGCAGCAGGGAGGGCAGCGTGTTGAGACAGACCTGCAGCCCCACAGGCCTAGAGCCCGTTTCTCCTGCACCAGCTTATAACTCACACACACAAACACACAGTGAGACTTGGCGTCTCTAAAGAGACACTTCCTAAAAGAAATACCAGTTCCGGCTTGATGGATGGAAACAGCTGCTAGCCATGTTCTCAGCAGGACTCGTCGCCAGAGAGAACTCTCTTCAAAGAGGCATAGAGAGGAGACTGCCAGGAGTGGATTTTCTGTGTACGTGTACATGAGTTGCGCACATGCTCTTCTGGGCCGATAATGTGTTATGGGGAGTGTTGGGTTTATGATACTGGACACAGCTCCAGACGAGCTTCAGGAGGCATGGCTGGATATTTATAGATGTGTGCCGCATGGATCTCATGTTCAGAATGAAGCCTAGTGAGCCGGACGGAGAAAGTGAGCTAAATATAAATATTACCCTTCGAAAACCCTGCTACCTCATGCTGGTTAATCCTCCCCCCAACCTCACACACTCCAACCTCCGCTTCCTCATCCATGATGCTGTTGATGGACGTAGTAGCCTACTGCTGGCTTGTACAGTCAACAGAATAGAAGTACTTTATTGATCCCAAGGGAAATCCAGCACCACAGAGCACTCACAATTAGCATTCAGCTAAAATCAATTAAAATCTAAAGTTAACCATAAAAATACAGTCTGAGATGCATTCTAAAATACCAACTAGCCAGCTTGTCTTGTCGTTTTCGTCCCAGTTGGCAGTCGCACCTCACTGCCTCTCTGCTAGTGCTCTTGAGTTCAGGACTTTGTAGTCAGTTGGCTGGTCTCTCGTTCTCTCTGGGGCCTTTCTCACTCACTCATTCGGGTCCGTACCGTCCTCATTCCGGGTCGGGTGCGAACTTCCCCCCTCCCTCTCCCCCCTCTAGTTTGTGTACACACTTCAGTCTTTGTTCGCTCCGGGTTCTGTTTACGGTTTGCGTTTTGAGCGTGTACGCTTGCCGTAGGCGATGGTGTCACGCTCGAAAATCACGCGCCAAGCAACCAACCAACCCGTGGCAACCAACCTGTGGCAACCCGTGTTACCAAGTAAACAAATCGCGGAGATGGCCAGTTAGCCCCCGCACCATCCGAGTGCTACTATCATTAGCTCTCAGAATGGAGCCACTAGCCAGAAGAAATTCCCTATCCATAGTCGCCGTGGGAAAGAATAAAATAAAAAAATAAAATAAAATAAATTCCCTACCTACCCATGGCCAAACTGACAACCAACCTGAAACCAACTATTAATTTTGTTAGGCCTAAGTAGGGATGCCCCGATCACGTTTTTTGCCACCGATACCGATCACCTTGATCCATATCGGCCGATACCGATATCGATCGTTTTTGATTAAAAAAAAATTATTATAATAATTTTATATAATATATATTTTTTTAAATAAAATATATATATTATATAATCATACTTGTAGTTGTATTATCTGCGAGACATCGCCACCACGCAACAAGTCAAAATGCTCGCTATCTGCAAACAGCTCCACTGTCTGTGTGTACTCGAGTAGCCTCCAGCTACGGCCAGGAGTCTCCGGAGCTGCAGCTGGACCCTATTGATCACATTCAACATGCCCTCAGCTCGAATACGCATCGAATCACTGTTATAAGACATTGATATCAGGAGCTATCTGTAGCTACTGCTAGCCGGCTATATAACGTTAAGACAACGCCTCTGTGAACTATTTAGTTTAATGGGAAGTTTCATTTTGAACAGTGAGCTAACGTAAGCTAACGTTAGCTCACGGAGGTCCCAGTGTCCCACTAGACTAGACTATACTAGTGTTTACAGTACACGGGTGCGGGAGGGGCTGGCGGAGGAGGCATGTGTCTGAGACAGAACTCAGCGAGTGAGAACTCCGCTCAGAATTGGATCATTTTCAATCGGTTTTGACGATCGGCGAAAATAAAGCATTATCACCAATCACATATTTATACTGATTATTAGGGATGGGAATTGGCCGATGCCTGGAACCGTGTGGCTCCTGTGACTTTCGATTCCCTTATCGCTGCCTACAGTTGCGCAATAACGTTACGTTAGCATGTAGCCATGGCAGACTCTATTTGATTCCTTAAGGGCTCGAAATTGCCTGGGTTTTGGTAATATGCTCCCGAAATGCTCCCGCTGTTTGGCTACTTCTATGTGCAGTGAAAACTACTTTAATGCTTTAGAATCTAGTCATTGATTTAGATCAGGGTGAGCTAAAATTAGCCGCGGAGCTAACGTGAGCTAACACTATTTAATCAAGCTCACAAAGAGAGATAAACAGCTGACAGCGGATAGTACAGGTACAAATACAATAAAACAGCAGGTGGGGGCTGTTGTGTAAACCTTGTACTCTTTAGTTCACATATAATGAGAGACGTGAGTGCTTGTTTACTAGTCTCTGTAAGCCAGGAAGAGTGGTGCAACATACAAATGTGTCCGTGTAGCAACACAAGCCAATACTTTAAAGGACAGGGGCCCGGGGAGGGAGCTCTCTCTCTCTCTGTGTGTGTGTGTGTGTGTGTGTGTGTGTGTGTGTGTGTGTGTGTGTGTGTGTGTGTGTGTGTGTGTGTGTGTGTGTGTGTGTGTGTGTGTGTGTGTGTGTGTGTGTGTGTGTGTGTGTGTGAGAGACAGAAGTCAGAGGAATAACAACCTGTTATTCAATAGATTAAATTCGTAATAATAATAATAATAATAATAATAATAAAAAAATAAATACATTTTAAGAGAATCTCAAATACATTATTTTATTTAAGTGTAGGCTATAGTTAATGTTTTATTTTTTACAGTTTTTGTATTTTTATGACATGGGGGCTCAACAATAAATGACAATCAGAAATGTCAAGTTGCATGTTGTTATTCTAACCAGCTTAGACCCCGACGCTCTGCATCTTCTGGCCGCCTCAGACCTACTCCTATCCGAGCTCCGGGAGGGTCATCAAAGAGAAGTCGCCTATTCTCAGTCCTTGCCCCACAATGGTGGAATGAACTACCCACCCCAGTTAGGACAGCCGAATCACGTTCAATCTTTCGCCGTCGACTAAAGACTCACTTCTTCAACCATTATCTGAATAAAAAAAAATATATCTAACCCTAACTAACCGTACTGTCATGCACTTGTCCTAATAAACTAACCTACACTGTAGCACTCAACACTTTGATGAACATTGTTGCTCAGCTGATAGAGTTGTGCCCTTCCTGATGGCTTGTCGTACAGAACTTGTAAGTCGCTTTGGATAAAAGCGTCAGCTAAATGACTAAATGTAGTTCTGTTGCATTTCCAATTTATTTATTTAAATCATAAATTGAGCAGGTATCGATAAGGGAATCGATAAAGAATCGAATCGATAAGCAGAATCGATAATGGAATCGTATCGATAAAATCCTATCAATTCCCATCCCTACTGATTATCGGCCGATAACGATCGGTGGCCGATCGATCGGGGCATCCCTAGTATTAAGGTATACCGGGGTATTTAGAAATACCGACGTATTGATTTTCAATACCGTCAAAATCAGAGTTTGGTTTAAGTTTCTATTTCCACTGAAACGGAGTTTATACAGGGACGGCATTGGGTTTCGGTTTCCATTAGTGAAACTGAGTTAACTTTCGAGTTGGTTGAAGTGCGTGCACACACACAGCACGGCCAGCAGAGGGCAGGGGAGGCGGTCCGTATTTCCCTGCACGGGGCTATTGTGAGTCACGTGAGGAGAACACAGATGTGCGTCACACTAACCTACCTGTATGCATTTCCTCTAACTGAGCAGCTGCTAAAGCTTAAGCAATAATAATATTAATATGATGTTATTGAACGATGAAGCGTCGAAGTTAACCACCGTCACTCCAGCCCACGATGAGCTCCCTGACCACACGTTTTGTCAAACAAGAGCTAAACTTGCACACACTGTCGCATTTGGACAATTAAAGGACTGCAGTCTGTTTGGATTTAAGTAAAACCCTCGCGCCATGAGTCGACTCGCCACCAGTGACTTCATCCAGCACAACGAGACTACGAGAGACTGAGGCACTTCTTTGGGAATGTAATATAAAACGGGGTGAGTGAGTGTTGACATTTTTTAATCCTAATAAAAACTGGCTCACGTTGATATATGGTGCCGGGCTGCCGGCCGGGCTAACTAGCTACCGTTAGCTCACGTCGATACCTGGATGGTGCCGGCAGGCGGCAGTGTCTACCTGTGAGATTTGTTTACCTCGAGGTTGAAGAAAGTGCACTTTCAGGTTGAAAGAACGGCCCTAATCTCAACGTGTTTCAATATAAGCAAGTGTTATGTATGGTGATAATAACGAGTATATTGTTAGCTGCGCCGCCGCCACCCCGGGTATTAGGTCATGAAGGTATAACGGTGTGAAAAAAAGGATACCGCCCAGGCCTAATCGCCATGCTCTAAGACAAACTCTAACCTTAACCAACTTCGAAAGAGCGCCTAAGCTTAACCAGTGTAGAAACTTGCGGTCCCACGATTGGGCGTACAATCCGTACATGTCACATGACCTGGCCAATCAGAGACGCGGAAACACGAACGCGTTGGTAAAAGCAATCCGGGGCCTGGGAGCCCAGTGGCCTCTTTCAGGCTCATATCTCTTCCTGCCTGGGAGCCCGGTGGCCTCTTTCAGGCTCATATCTCTTCCTGCCTGGGAGCCCAGTGGCCTCTTTCAGGCTCATATCTCTTCCTGCCTGGGAGCCCGGTGGCCTCTTTCAGGCTCATATCTCTTCCTGCCTGGGAGCCCGGTGGCCTCTTTCAGGCTCATATCTCTTCCTGCCTGGGAGCCCAGTGGTCTCTTTCAGGCTCATATCTCTTCCTGCCTGGGAGCCCAGTGGTCTCTTTCAGGCTCTATCTCTTCCTGCCTGGGAGCCCAGTGGCCTCTTTCAGGCTCATATCTCTTCCTGCCTGGGAGCCCGGTGGCCTCTTTCAGGCTCATATCTCTTCCTGCCTGGGAGCCCAGTGGCCTCTTTCAGGCTCATATCTCTTCCTGACTGGGAGCCCAGTGGTCTCTTTCAGGCTCCATCTCTTCCTGCCTGGGAGCCCGGTGGCCTCTTTCAGGCTCATATCTCTTCCTGCCTGGGAGCCCAGTGGCCTCTTTCAGGCTCATCTCTTCCTGCCTGGGAGCCCAGTGGCCTCTTTCAGGCTCATATCTCTTCCTGCCTGGGAGCCCGGTGGCCTCTTTCAGGCTCATATCTCTTCCTGCCTGGGAGCCCAGTGGCCTCTTTCAGGCTCATATCTCTTCCTGCCTGGGAGCCCAGTGGTCTCTTTCAGGCTCCATCTCTTCCTGCCTGGGAGCCCAGTGGCCTCTTTCAGGCTCATATCTCTTCCTGCCTGGGAGCCCAGTGGCCTCTTTCAGGCTCATATCTCTTCCTGCCTGGGAGCCCAGTGGTCTCTTTCAGGCTCATATCTCTTCCTGCCTGGGAGCCCAGTGGCCTCTTTCAGGCTCATATCTCTTCCTGCCTGGGAGCCCAGTGGCCTCTTTCAGGCTCATATCTCTTTATCTCTCATATAGCTTGTTGTTGTTGGCTGCTTGTTGTTGTTGTTGGCTGGATGTTGTTGTTGTTGTTGACTGGATGTTCTATTATATTAGGCTTATGTTGGATGTTCCGCCTCACACCCAGGCTTGGCTTGTATGGCTGGAACAGGTCAGTGCTGCCTGGTCAGTCTATATGGCAAGATGATCAGATTTACTATCGGTGATTAATGGGTCATGATGCTACAATTTTACTGTTCTAGGCTATGAGCTGAGCAGTTGCTTCCATAGCTTCTATTACATGGGCTAATGTTAAAGCTACTATCCCCCACTGCACTGTTTTCGTTTCTTGTCTGTGTTGGTGTTTGTTTACTGTGAAAAAAGAAAGAATGCATACACTATTGCTGCAACAATTACCAATGTGTTTTACACAAATGGCTCAATAAAGGAATCTGAATCTGAATCTGAACTATGCTGGCAAAGAGAGATGCATAATGTTAGGGGGCTTTCTCATTAGGAACGGGTGAGCCCCCCTCTCCCCAACCAAACACACACATACAGCTCCCCCTCCCCTTCCCAACCACACACAGCCCCCCTCCCTCGTGGCAGTTGGCTCAGTGTGGGGAGCACGGGGAACAAATTAAGCACCCGCCAAACGCCAATGGCGTGTAGATTTCCTCTTTGGCTGGTAAATTACAGAGGCTACTCAGCCACTCTGGCGTGTAAAATAATTGGGAGCCATATGAGCATATTAGTATTATATCAGGGCTATAAGTGCGAGCATTTCACTCGCATTAAGCCTCTAAAAATAGATTTGTGCGAACCGGAAAAATCATTTAGGAGGAATAGGAGCACAGTTTGCGAGTAATCGTAGGGGTGGACGGTATAAACGGTATACGGTATAAACGGTATTAATTTGCTCTACGGTATGGATTTTGACTATACCGTGTAACCGGTAGCGCAGCTCTAAAATAGCAATGACGTCATGTAACCTCAGCGTGACTATTTCAATCGCATTTGCCCCTAAAAATAGATAGAATTAGTCATAGATAATAGATATGTGCAAACTGGAAAAAGTTATTTAGGAGGCTTCGCGCAGTGGGGGTGTCGACACGCAATTGTCATTTCATAATAAACACATATCACCGCGGCGCACAGCAAGTTTCAATTTCAGTTCCTGGCATTTTTAACCAGTGGAGAAAGGTAAGAGATGTCCCTATTGTTTTTCTTATATGAATTATTCTACGTTAATAAAACATACCTGGTGATCAACTACAGTTTGCTGTAAACATTATGATATGCGTGTAGTGTTATGATAACGACGGCTGCAGCGGGAGCCGGGAGGACGGCGTGCAGCAGTGGATTTGCGAATAGCATGCAGCCGCAGAGCCAGCGGCGCTTTCAGGTCAGGTCCGCTCAACAGCGCCCCCCCACCCAACGGCTGAAAGCTGTGACCAGACCTGAAAGCGCCGCTGGCTCTGCGGCTCTGCAGCTACATATGCTTCTAGCAAAATCCAGCATCCAGCCCGGCTGTTTGCAATGGGAGCAGCACGGACTCGGGACTTATTTTATTTGGAATATAATGACTTTATACGCAAAAGTAGCCTAGTTTTAAGTTAAAATATTATAAATCTACATGCCTTGAGGATGTCATTCTTTATATAGCCTGCCTATCAGGCAAAAAAAACTATTCTAACGGAAACACTGATACCGTGATATATACCGTTACCGTCTATGCTTCAAATTATACCGTGATATAAATTTTAGACCATACCGTCCACCCCTACGTCTTGCGTAGTGGGCGCGTCAACTGCGCAATTGTCATTTCATAATAGAGACGGAGCAGCGTGGATCAGCTCTGTAACAACTCATCTCGAGTCTGCTTCTATGTGCAACGAAAACTCTGCAAGCAGCAGTTCCAATTGTCTAACATGCTTTGCATCCTCGCCAGTTATACCCACGTCACGCTAAAAAACTACTGTAATGTTATCTGCTAACTGAGTACTCTAACTAAGCTAACCTGCTAACGCTAACTACTGCTAACGCTAATCACTGGGGAGTGGGGACGCTCAGAGGCATAGTGAGGGAAGGGCTGAGAATCTGTCTCTCTCCGTCTATCTCTCTGTGTGTGTGTGTCTTGCTCTCTCTCTCTCGCTCTCTCCCTCTCTCTCCTGAACCTATTTCATTCCAAAGGAAGATATTGATGGACAGTAGCTATAGTATATAGCTCAGTAGCTGTAACAGAATGATTGTATTAATTACTATTGATTAACTATTATTCATTAGCGTTTAAATTATAATGAATAAAATAATTGTATAAATTTTCCATGTTCTGTCATCTAATAATATATTCCATTACCTTTCCTATCTATCTGTATCAAATTCAAAATGTTGGTATTGTGACAACAGTACAACATACAAAAGCAGCTTGACAACCGATATCCTTTGTCTAGTAGGCATGGGCCAATGTGTGATTTTGGTGATATGTGCTATTGCACAGATTTTGACCCTTAGTATGCACACGCACAGTATAATATGCATGTAATAAATAGTTTGTTAATAAACTGTTACTTGAAACATTTTCACTGTGCTCCTAAATTTTATTTTATTTAGGAGCACATGTGCTCCCTGGGGAAAAGGTTAGCGTAGAGCCCTGTATATAGTAATAATAATAACACATGGCGATATACTAAAAAGCTATTTAAAATTTTTGGCTGGTAAAAAATCTGCCTGGCTGGTAGTTTTTTTTAATCTACCTTGGCTGGTAAGCCAAAAAGTTAATTTTGTTCCCTGGGGGAGCACCACCTGACTGTGCAGAATCAGCAGAGTGGGTGATGGGGGGGGGGGGGGGGGGGAAATGAGATCGCTGCCTGCTGTGAGTGTGTTGTAGTTCTACAGCCCCCCCCCCCCCTCTTTCCAGCTTGCCTTATGGAGGGGGGGGGGGGGGGTCATGTAATGTATAACCCGCCTCTTGACAGTAGGATTTATATAGCTGTGTGTGTCTGAGGGGATGAAGTGGGGGAGGGGAACTAGTGGATTGTCTGTTGTGCTGACAGCTGGGTAGAACAACCCCAACAATATCTTCACCAGCAGACCCCCCCCCCCCCCCACACACACACACACACCATTGGCCTGTCACTCAGCCCATACACCACACAGCTGAGACAGCAAGCCTGCCTAGCCTACTGTATTGCATTACAGTCATTAGTTACACTATAGTCAGACACCTCAGTATAGGGGCCGGTTCTCCACAGCTTCTATTATTAGGTTTCTTTTGAATCTCTATTGAGCTCATAGTCAAACATAATTGTGTAGTTTTTTTTTATTCAGCAGATCCCCATTGACCATGGTACTGTGACCGTAGGCCTTTACTAGGAGAGCATTCAGGACCGAGGCTCTTCTGCTCTGCAGCTGCTGTGAGAGGGAGAGAGAGAGAGAGAGAGAGTGTTGTGATGCTGAAAGAGAGGGGTGGTGCTGAGAGGGAGAGAGGTGGTGCTGTGCTACACTAAGCTCTGGATTCACTTACCCCCGAGGAGCCTCGGTCTGCTAGTGGGAGCGCTTTTAGAAGAGCCTAGTGGTCTAGATTCATTCTGCTAAATCTGCATTGTATGTTGTTTGTTGTACATGTGTTGATGCTTTTCTTCCACAGTAACGGTCTCCCTAAGGGACAATAAAAGTACATCTCCTTTAGTTTATTGGTGTGACTGACAGCATATGTGGAGTTTGTTTATATGGGGGGAATTTATAGATGAAATAAAAAAATTGGGGCTGTAATACTATGTCTTATGGTTCTGGCAACTACATATTTTGATTAGGCCTTTGATTTAGATTATATTACATCATGTTCCTTCTGCAAATTAATACATTCATGTAAAAGGACCTTAAAAATTGTATGTATTATGGTAATGAATAGCCTAAGACTAAGTGCCAAAGCATAGTTTTAAACATTAGTCAACTTGGTGTGACAGTGATACCAGTGGTGAGTTGAGTTGACTCGGACCCTATTAAAGACAGAGTAGTGGAGAGGCAGCCCAAAAGTGTCTAGTTTAAAGGACCATAGTCTTCATTTTTTTTTTTTACTTCTCGCCATTACCGGAGAAGGCGGAGATTGCCCCGGTCTTTATTTTAATACATGTGTTTTGTAGGTATACATTGTGTGTTTTAGCTGATACCTGCTTACCTTACTAAACGCCATCTTCAGACTGCCATTGATGTTGTAAAGGGGTGTAAAATACTACATGAGACTTGAAGGTTGCTAGGCAATAATAAGTAATTCACCACAGAGTTGTTTGAACTTCTGTTCTCTACTAGAAGCCTTGCATGTCAGACCTCTGCATTCAGCTGGGTGCTCTTGTTATTAACTCCCGGTGCTCCCGGCGAATTTTTATAGTTTGTAGTAGAGTAAATAACAATACGGTGACGGTGAGGAAGGGTAAATTACTTATGCCATTGCCTACTGTACTGACTTTAAAGTTTCATGGAGCATAGTTTCAACAACGATGGCAGTGTGAAAGGTATTATGAGAATTACCAAAAAGTTAAAACATACTCTATAGTTTTATATTATCAACACAAAATGTGTTAAAGACTGGGACAATCTCAGGTAATGGTTAAGTCAGAATTAGACTGGTATGGTTAAGTGAAGTAACATGCCTTGCCAGTAGACTGTGAAGAAGTGAGAAGTGTCTTATTCAACAGCCTGAACCCTGCCTCTCACCTCGCTAATCAGACTGTCTTTCTCTCTCACAGTCTCGGATCAAGTTCCCCGTGGACTACCCCTATTCACCACCTGCCTTCCGCTTTCTCACCAAGATGTGGCACCCCAATATCTACGAGGTAACTTCCTGATCAGTTTAAATGTTTGATTTAAATAGAAGTAACTTCCTGATAGTGTTGTCAAAAATATCGATACTGAATATTTAAAACGGGTTCGATACTCATTTCCCCAAATACCAATACTTTCTGCAGTATCGATACCAGCTGGCTTGCTCGCAGTGTTCTACCGCAAGTTGTTGACAGACAGACACACTGCTGCTGCAGAGCACGCTGGCCCCGCCTCCTCCGCTGCAGACCTGTCTTCAGTTTGTAAACAAAGATTTTAGCTCCGAATATGGCCAGTGCAGAGCCTCCGCAACTTGTGCTTGTGGATAAAGAAAACGGCAGAAGTGCTGTTTGGAAGTACTTCGGGTTTGAAGTAAACGACGAAGGAAAAGCTAAAGCGTTGTTACAGAGCAGTGCCAACGATACAGCCATTAGCTAACGTTAGCTTATGCTAGCTAGCTGGCCACCTTTATAATTACTTCATGGAAACCGAGTAACGTTAAGTCGAGTTCATACTAACTACACTAGTACACGTATGAACTCGACATAACGTTACCCCGTTTTGGGAAAAGCTAAAGATGCCCATTTGCAAGCGTTGTTACAGAGCAGTGCCAACGATACAGCCATTAGCTAACGTTAGCTTATGCTAGCTAGCTGGCCACCGTTATAATTACTTCATGGAAACGGAGTAACGTTAAGTCGAGTTCATACTAACTACACTAGTACTAGGGGTGGGAATCACCAGTTTCATCATGATACGATACGATATCGATTCTTTGGACAACGATACGATATTTGCCGATATCACAAAGTCTCTCTACGATTAGATTAGATTCAGGTGCCTGCAATCGATATGAGATGATATTATATGCCCATTTAACACAATCAGTAACATTTAGATCAACTAAAAAAAGGTAACGAAAATATCATTTGACATTTGTATTTTTGAGCTCTTCCAGACATTTAAAGGAAAATCAATCTATTGTTTTTAATACAAATAGACCTCCTGTTCACTGTAAAGTGCCACGTTTTGATATATTGAGCTTTAAACTTTAAGATCCATTTTTTGGAACTCAAAACTCAACCTAAAACCCCTCCCTACCTCCCTCTCCCAAACCGTTCCTACAACAATTTGTTGATGTTGCATGATCATGTATAGGCCTACATTTATTATGTATTATATTGTTTATGTTTAAATAACATTTAAACATCAAACTCCTCTGACCTCATCTGGTCTTTCCAAAGACGCGCGCACACACACACACAGAAAGGGAGAATGCTATGCTGTAACGTCTACACACACGGAGCTACTGCTGTTGTTCTTGGGCGGATATGAGACTCGCCACAGGATTTTCAAAATAAGAGTATCGATATGAATCGATCTTATTACATTGCATCGATCCGATTCGATTGTTGATAATTACATCGATGTATCGATCTGGATCGATGTATCGTCCCACCCCTAACTAGTACACGTATGAACTCGACATAACGTTACCCCGTTTCCATGAAGTGTTTAAATAGCAGCAATCTTGTTGAAAATGTAACGTTAATAAATGCTCCGAGTCCGAGCATAGCTCCGGAGTTCTCTCTCTCTCTCTCGCTCGCTCGCTCGCTCTCTCTCGAAAATTGTTGTAGTTGTTGTTTTAACCAAATAAAAAGCAGCAGCACTATTGCATAACGGAGTCATGTTTTCTATGTATTTCTTTCTTTAGAGGAGTTTGTTTCACAGTTTTAGCATGATGTTTTATAGATGGCTAGGTTAAACAGGTTTTTGTTTTTAAGAGGGGTTTGATTTAGATTGGATAATTTAGTTATTTTTAAATGTCTGATCTAAAGATGAACAAAGGGTTTTAAAAGTTATATTTATCTTCTCTAATAGTACCAGAGAGAAGCTGAGGAGAATCAACCAGCAACAAAAGCAAAATTTGTTTAAAAAATAAAAGAATATTATTATTTTTTGGTATCGCAATATCGATACTTTTCAAGGTATCGTATCGAAGTCGAAATTCCAGTATCGTGACAACACTACTTCCTGCTCAGTTTAAATGTTTGATTAGATGGAGGTAACCTCCTGATCAGTTTAAATGTTTTATTAGATGGAGGTAACTTCCTGATCAGTTTAAATGTTTGATTAAATAGAGGTAACTTCCTGATCAGTTTAAATGTTTGATTAAATAGAGGTAACCTCCTGATCAGTTTAAATGTTTGATTAAATAGAGGTAACTTCCTGATCAGTTTAAATGTTTGATTAAATAGAGGTAACCTCCTGATCAGTTTAAATGTTTGATTAAATAGAGGTAACCTCCTGATCAGTTTAAATGTTTGATTAGATAGAGGTAACCTCCTGATCAGTTTAAATGTTTGATTAAATAGAGGTAACTTCCTGATCAGTTTAAATGTTTGATTAAATAGAGGTAACTTCCTGATCAGTTTAAATGTTTGATTAAATAGAGGTAACCTCCTGATCAGTTTAAATGTTTGATAAAAGAAAATCCTTATCATAAACAAATCTCCTTACAAGTTGGCCCAAAGGTAAGGTCACATATATGGTGCGAATAAACTACTACTATGAACTTTAGATGGTCTCTGTGATAATGTTGTGGTTGCTTAACCCTTTCACTGCCACACAACAGCCGGTTAACCCTCTGTAGTGTGATAGTAAAGGGTTAACCTTCTGTAGTGTGGTAGTGAAAGGGTTAATCTAGGACTATTGTCAGCCATGTGCTGTAAATGAATGTAGCCTCTACTACAAGCTGTAAGCTGTTGTTTGAAGTCCCACCTTGTTGGTGAACTAAATGCAGGGTTCGCATGGTCCTTGGAGTGCTTAAAGTGTTTGATTTCTTTTACCAAAAAAAGTCTAGGCCTGGAATTCCTTAAACAGCCCATTGTTTAGCACTGTGCTTAAAAAGTCATTGAAATTCAAATCAACCATTCGCATTGAAAGTTTTGTTCATCCATGATCAAATTGTTCTGAATCAAGAAATAGATTTTTTTGTAAGTGTTTTTTTTAAGTGTAACTTAATTGTCGGAGATTGGTTTTAAACCATAAACATTAGATCAGATTTATTTTACCAAAAAAAACTGCATTTAAAAGTGAATTGTATCCTTTTAAATGCCCTTTTTAAAATAAAAATTGTTTGCTTAGAAAAGTACTTGAAAGTCATTGATTTTCATTTTGCAATGTCTGTGGGAACCCTGTAAATGCCACCATGTGCCGTCCAACAGAACGGGGACGTGTGCATCTCCATCCTGCACCCGCCCGTGGACGACCCACAGAGCGGGGAGCTTCCCTCGGAGAGGTGGAACCCCACGCAGAACGTCAGGTATTTATTCACCATGTTTCTAGGCAACAAGAATGCTGCCAGCTTGTGGCTTTTGTGTTTCCACCTCCCCATGTGCACACGGCACGCTATGTAATGGATGTATTACTATTAACCATTGACTGTCAGTTTTTAGAATGGAAACCACCTGGCCCCTTATTCTCTTTTTTTACAAATGTTTTGTTAAAAGGAGAATGGGCTTGCTGAGCAGTGTTGTGCCTGGAGTCTTTTTGGGGGAATATCCACACAAACGGAAGCCTCCCAGTTCACCAACCGGAAATAATAACTGTATAATAATAACTGAAAGCGAATAAGGTGAAATACAAGATCCTATGGCGCATAATATTGTTCTGTGCTAAGTTTCTCTATCATAGGATACATGATAGAACATTGTTTGTGTGGACCATGTATGTTCAGCAGTGTTAATTTTGGCAGCTATTTTAGTCTTAGTCATGTGTCAAATGCTTCATTTATTTTTCTAGATTTAGTCGCAGAAAACGGATGACATTTTTGTCTTTCTTTTTCCGTTAATGAAAAAAATTGCATTTTATTCTCTTGTAATGCAATTCTATGTACCGCTACAGTCAGTCAAATTCACATTCATTTCTATTGGGATCATAGATTCATGTAGACGCCCTTCTCCCCATATATATATACACCATAAGACCTTACTGGGGCTTAGAGACGGGGGGAGAGGGGTGTCCTCATCTAACCTCTTCTGCTTTCTATCCACCATCTAGCCTCTTCTGCTTCCTGTCCACCATCTAGCCTCTTCTGCTTTCTATCCACCATCTAGCCTCTTCTGCTTCCTGTCCACCATCTAGCCTCTTCTGCTTTCTATCCACCATCTAGCCTCTTCTGCTTCCTGTCCACCATCTAGCCTCTTCTGCTTCCTGTCCACCATCTAGCCTCTTCTGCTTCCTGTCCACCATCTAGCCTCTTCTGCTTCCTGTCCACCATCTAGCCTCTTCTGCTTCCTGTCCACCATCTAGCCTCTTCTGCTTCCTATCCACCATCTAGCCTCTTCTGCTTCCTGTCCACCATCTAGCCTCTTCTGCTTCCTATCCACCATCTAGCCTCTTCTGCTTCCTGTCCACCATCTAGCCTCTTCTGCTTCCTGTCCACCATCTAGCCTCTTCTGCTTCCTATCCACCATCTAGCCTCTTCTGCTTCCTGTCCACCATCTAGCCTCTTCTGCTTCCTGTCCACCATCTAGCCTCTTCTGCTTCCTGTCCACCATCTAGCCTCTTCTGCTTCCTGTCCCCCATCTAGCCTCTTCTGCTTTCTATCCACCATCTAGCCTCTTCTGCTTTCTGTCCACCATCTAGCCTCTTCTGCTTCCTATCCACCATCTAGCCTCTTCTGCTTTCTATCCACCATCTAGCCTCTTCTGCTTCATGTCCACCATCTAGCCTCTTCTGCTTTCTGTCCACCATCTAGCCTCTTCTGCTTTCTGTCCACCATCTAGCCTCTTCTGCTTTCTATCCACCATCTAGCCTCTTCTGCTTTCTATCCACCATCTAGCCTCTTCTGCTTCCTATCCACCATCTAGCCTCTTCTGCTTTCTATCCACCATCTAGCCTCTTCTGCTTTCTATCCACCATCTAGCCTCTTCTGCTTCCTGTCCACCATCTAGCCTCTTCTGCTTTCTGTCCCCCTCTGTCCACCATCCTACTGAGTGTGATCTCTGTTCTCTCTCCTCTCAGGACCATCCTACTGAGTGTGATCTCTGTTCTCTCTCTCCTCTCAGGACCATCCTACTGAGTGTGATCTCTGTTCTCTCTCTCCTCTCAGGACCATCCTACTGAGTGTGATCTCTGTTCTCTCTCTCCTCTCAGGACCATCCTACTGAGTGTGATCTCTGTTCTCTCTCTCCTCTCAGGACCATCCTACTGAGTGTGATCTCTGTTCTCTCTCTCCTCTCAGGACCATCCTACTGAGTGTGATCTCTGTTCTCTCTCCTCTCAGGACCATCCTACTGAGTGTGATCTCTGTTCTCTCTCCTCTCAGGACCATCCTACTGAGTGTGATCTCTGTTCTCTCTCTCCTCAGGACCATCCTACTGAGTGTGATCTCTGTTCTCTCTCCTCAGGACCATCCTACTGAGTGTGATCTCTGTTCTCTCTCTCCTCTCAGGACCATCCTACTGAGTGTGATCTCTGTTCTCTCTCTCCTCTCAGGACCATCCTACTGAGTGTGATCTCTGTTATCTCTCTCCTCTCAGGACCATCCTACTGAGTGTGATCTCTGTTCTCTCTCCTCTCAGGACCATCCTACTGAGTGTGATCTCTGTTCTCTCTCTCCTCTCAGGACCATCCTACTGAGTGTGATCTCTGTTCTCTCTCTCCTCTCAGGACCATCCTACTGAGTGTGATCTCTGTTCTCTCTCCTCTCAGGACCATCCTACTGAGTGTGATCTCTGTTCTCTCTCTCCTCTCAGGACCATCCTACTGAGTGTGATCTCTGTGATCTCTGTTCTCAGGACCATCCTACTGAGTGTGATCTCTGTTCTCTCTCCTCTCAGGACCATCCTACTGAGTGTGATCTCTCTGCTCAATGAGCCCAACACCTTCTCCCCGGCCAACGTTGACGCCTCCGTCATGTACCGCAAGTGGAGGGACAGCAAGGGCAAAGACCGGGAGTATGCAGAGATCATTAGGTAGACACACACACACACACACTCACACACACTCGCACACCGATCACATTTTTTTGCTCCCGATCCGATCCCGATCATGTGATTTTGAGTATCTACCGATACCGATCTTTCCCGATCCCGATTTTTTTTTTGCCGATCCCGATCTTCGGAAAATCACGTGATCGGATCGGGACATCCCTGCTCTCACACACACTCACTCACTCGCACACACTCTCACACTCTCACACACTCACTCACACACTCACACACTCGCACACACTCACTCACTCACACTCACTCACACTCTCACTCACTCACACACTCACACACTCTCACACACTCACTCACACACTCACACACACACACTCTTACACACTCACACACTCACACTCTCACACTCTCACACTCTCACACACTCTCACACACTCTCACACACTCTCACACTCACACTCACTCACACTCACACACACACACACACACACACACACACACACACACACACACACACACACACCTCCATCCAGCAGTTGCATAATGTTCTGCTTCTCTCTCCCTCCCTCCACCCCTCTCTCTCGTCTCCCAGGAAACAAGTGTTAGCCACCAAAGCTGAGGCAGAGCGGGACGGCGTCAAGGTCCCCACCACACTGGCCGAGTACTGCGTTCGAACCCGAGCCCCCCCAGCAGACGAGGTCTCCAATCTGTTCTACGACGATTACTATGACGACGAGGACCTGGAAGATGACGACGACAACGACGAGGACTGTTGCTATGACGACGACGACTCGGGCACCGAGGCCTCCTGACCTCGCCCACCCCTTCTAACCCCCCCCCCCCCCCCCCCTCCGTTTCTGTCCCACCTCATCTACCCCCCACCCCTCGTCACAAACTGAACTATATCTCCCTCCCGACTCCCTCTTATCCACCTTTTCCAAAACCCATCCCAGTCACTAGTGCAGCCCCTCTGCACATTAAAACCCACCCCCCCAGTCACTAGTGCAGCCTCAGTGCACATTAAAACCCACCCCCCCAGTCACTAGTGCAGCCCCTCTGCACATTAAAACCCACCCCCCCAGTCACTAGTGCAGCCCCTCTGCACATTAAAACCCACCCCCCCAGTCACTAGTGCAGCCCCTCTGCACATTAAAACCCACCCCCCCAGTCACTAGTGCAGCCCCTCTGCACATTAAAACCCAGATGCGATTTAAGAAACAAAAGCTAGTGTTTCTTACGTTTTCCTAATATATATTTTCTGTCATCTGAGTAGAGGTTACACACATCATTGATGCCCTGTTTTTATATATATATATATATATATATATATATATATATATATATATATATATAACCCATACAATACACTTCCTGGTCTGTCTCTGCTTATATACACACCAATGTTGCAGCAGGTTGGGTTTCCAAACACAGAGGAATAATTACTATGGTGATTTCAGATCGGAGCAAAGCAAGCGGATGAAAGGAAGGATTTAGAGCGTTGAGAAAGACGATGGCAAGAGATGGTTGTGTTTCCGTGTCAGTAGTGTGCACTTTCTCTCGTGTGTGTGTGTGACCTCCTTCAGTCCTACACCTTATCACCTCTGACCTTTTTAAGCCCCAGGGCTGGTGCTGCTCAGAATACTGGAGCGTTTCCTCCCTTGTGCCTTCCCTCGCTCCCCTTCAGGTCTGAAGAACAGGACCATAGGTCTCCCACCCAGGAAACCAAACAAGCCAGCTAGCCAGCCAAAGGGCACAACCCCACCCCCTGGGCAAAGGGACATAATTTGAGCTTACAAGGTCACATGCAGTTGTATGTAATGCCTGTTTATATGTAATGGCTCCCTCCTGCATTGAGTAGAGTCCACGTTGTCGTTTATAGCATGGTCCTATCGGATTCTGAAAAGGGTTGTGAATGTGGTAGGAGAGAGAACCGCTTAATGAGGGAATGGAATCCTCAACCCAGGAACCTCCTGTTCCCACTGCCACACAGCCTTTGATTTAACACGTACATCTTAATAGCAGCCTGGATGTATTTTTTTAAATGCCCTTTTTTCTTGTTGGGGATCTTCTGCACAAAAATCTGATGTATTGTATTTTTAGACCTAATGGAGTCACTTCTTGAATCCACTTATTATGCAGTGCTTTGGAAGTGGCAGTGGTCAGAGCCCTGGGTAACATGAGTCAGTCCAGCTCCACAGCCCAGCTCTCTCGGCTTGTGTTGCGTAGCATGGGATTCACAGCCTGACGGCACTCAATGCGTTTAGCTTTTTTTCCCCACTAAGGGCCTTGGACTCACAACAGCTTTTTCACTTGAGATGAGGAGGGATGGTGTGTCTAGTTTAGACATGCTCTCTGTGTGTTTTTAACAGTCTGCATGTTTGTATTGGGTGGTGGTTCATTATTATGATGTAAAGTATAGGGGGGTGTCCGCAGCAGAGGGAGCGGAAAGGAGAGAAGGAAGTAGTCGACTTGGTGAGAACACACCCCCTACTGGTGGGTCTGTGTAGAAGCAGGTTCCCTCTGAAACTACTGGGCAGCAGCCATCTTGAATTTAAGTTGGAAGGACTCACGAGGGCCCTCAAATATCTGGAATGATGGTGTTTTGTTATTGATATACTGTGTGCATCTGTTCAGAGGATTCCTGGGCCAATGCCTCTAAAGAGAGACCTTTTGTCTGAGGTTGCACTCTTACGATCATATAGGCATAACATCCCAACAGTATTTCAAACAAAGCTCTTATTTGATGTTTTCAGTAGTCTGTGTATATTCACTAATAATTTAAAGTATATTCACTGCTAATCAATAAGACGTGCGCTTTTGATGAACTAACGAGAAAAGGAGTGACAGGAAAACATGTGGATAGGACTGATCTTTCACCTTTATCACGGCAAAATGCAGCCATTATGACAGGTGACGGATGGTTTTAAATCTGCTATAAGGTTGTAATGTATCCAGGAATTGAGTTGTCTGTTCTGGACCCTAAAGACTGTTACGTTGTGACTAGGCTGAGGGCTCTCTCCCCTTTTTAAAGCTTATTTAGCTATTTTAATGTAATTTTCTTCTTCCAAAAATGAGGTGTGAACTTTGTTTGTTGATTTTATCTTATGTACCAAGTGCTCTGATTCATCACCGGATGTTTTGAAAATGAGGAAAGTACAAATACATGTACTAGCCCCCCCCCCCCCCCCCCCTATACATCAAACAAAAGGATAACTTTTTCAATTTGACATGTTCCACCAGACGATACGTCTAGCCTTACATCTGGTTTTCAACGTTCATTGATGGTTTTCAACCACTTTTCAACTATTGATTGACCCCCCTGGTACCCCACTCACCAACCAGACCACGAATGACTCTCCTGCTTTTGTATTAATGTTTGGGTGAATGGGATTTAATTTTGTGAAACTACTGTCTTTTTTTATTGTGTATCCCCCCCCCCCATCTCCTTCTTTGAGCTCTTGGATTGGTGGCGTTATCACATAGGAGAATCCCCAGCTGTCGACTATGGATACCAACGATTATGCCTCAGGAAAACTGCTCAACTATTTTTCCAACCAAGTGTAATTGACCAGTGAACTGATGCTCTCTCAACATGCTGGGCTCCCCCTCCCCTTCCTCCTCAAACATCTCACCTTGGCTTCAAAAGACAGTTTACAATCTTTACCTTGATGCACATGTGGATATTCTGACGATCACTTGATGTTTTGGTTTTTTGTTCTTTGTATTTTCTTTTTCTTATGGTTTGTAAATCTATTTAAAACCTTAAAATAAAGATCTTTATTAGATATTGGAGAGATTTGATTTATTAAGAGTACAGGATTAGTTAACAAATCCTTGTGGCAAGAATAGCTGAGCATTCGGTATTGATTTACTGTCGAGCAATCTCACTGGTGTGTTCTCGCTAGACACTGGTGTGTTCTCTCGACAGTGGGCACAGGATGAATGAATGGTTAACTCTGGCCTCTTGTCATATTGGATGGATGAATGGTAAACTGGGCTCTTGTAGTAGCACTGTAGTAATGAATGGTAAACTCTGGGCTAACCTTATTGTAGCACTGGATGAATGTAAATTAACCCAATTGTAGCTCTTGAGAGTTAAGACTTGTGCCTTTCCTTTTCACTTCCATTTAGCACCTTTGTAGTTTACAAGTGAAAGGAAAGCACCGGTTGATGAGAAATGTACCCTTAAGGAAAGTACCATTTGATGAGAAATGTACCCCTACGGAAAGTACCGGTTGATGAGAACTACTTTAATCACCATGTTTATATTTTAGATGTCTGAGTCACCCTAAGAGCGCCAGGGTGGCAGGCTTAAAAGGACAAGACCAGTGTAATTCTTTGTTGTTGTTGTTATTGCCAACATGGACCATGAAAAGACTTCTGGGCCCTATTCCCCGT
This sequence comes from Notolepis coatsorum, assembly GCF_963971535.1. Lineage (NCBI taxonomy): Eukaryota > Metazoa > Chordata > Actinopteri > Aulopiformes > Paralepididae > Notolepis > Notolepis coatsorum. The sequence goes on from NC_140167.1 coordinate 87,409,121, forward strand.
ACCTGGTTCAACTAAGTCGAGCAAGAGTCCCATTATCCAGATTCAATTAACCCGATGTTTGAATCCGGGATTTTCCTGTTCCTCGAACGCTGATTCAGTCTCGTTCATTTGAACCAGACTTGAGACTCAGGATAATTGCGTGCGGCCGCTTCAGCTGAAAAGACAGCAGGTGTCCTCGCAGAAATCCTGATTTTCTAACGGCATTGATTGATTGATTGATTTAAAACTTTATTAACAGATTGCAGAATGGGTACAATGCAGTACGGCTCAATAGCCTCGCCGACAAGTTAAATGCATAATCTATAGGCAAATTTTATTTATTTCATTACCCCAATCAATCTGATTATATTTCTTTAAACGTGCCTGCTGGCAGTAGGCTTATGGATTGAATAATCAAACGAGATCTTGCTAGTGAAAATAATTAGTTCAACTCTTTCAGAATAAGGATACGGCTCTCTTATCCATTGATGGATGTATGGTAGATGTTTTATTTATCTGGCACCGTGGTGTGATGGTTGGTCCTTATGCCTTTCACGCGGACGACCCGCGTTCGAATCCCCCCTTTTTCTATTTTTTGTTTTTCTTTTTGCAATGTAAATGCTTCAATTTGGTGCACTTTGAGAGCTATATAAAGAATGACATCCCCAATGCATGTAGATTTATAATATTTTAACTTAAAACTAGGCTACTTTTGCGTATATTCATTAATATTATATTCCAAAAAAATTATATTGGAAACGCGGGGTTTCGATCTAGGGTCGTCCGCTTGACAGGAGTGAGCACTAGCCGTTGCACCACTGTGCCAGACGGGATATATCCATTGTGTATCCGTCAATGGACAAGAGACCCGTGTTTCGAATATTTTTCTTTTGAATGAAGTTTTATCTCTTTATTCTCAAATGCATTAATGTGACGTCAACGGCTCATTCAATTGCTCAAATCCGTCAAACAGTGCATCTCATCAGACATTTTAATCCCAGTTACAATATCACAATAACGTGAGTGATGATACAATTCAACAATCCTCAGATTCCTCGTAATTCATAATCCACAAAAACCACAATCCATGCATAGACACTTCAATTTTATGCTTGAATGAAACCCAATCCGAGCGCTCCGTTAAGCAAATCTACAGCGGAGAATATATGAAACTAATCAGAGCCAAACGGCCGATAGGTTTCATTCATTAAAAATATCCCTGCGGGATTCACATTTGCAATGCGCCGTTATTAAAATAACCACATGCAGCGTGTATCAGTGCCGTATATGACGTGCATTATTTTATTTAGGACAAAGTAAATCTATAGGCTGAATATGATTTATTATCAGCATTTAGTTCTATTATTATACATTTCAAAAGCCCCCTCTAGGAAAACGAAGCACAAAAACATAATTCAGAATGGTATAATGGGATCTAGACTGTGAGGAATATTTCAGGAAGCGAGCTGGCATTTCTTTGCGAGGGCGTGGCCATGGTTCATCCAGCTAACTGAACTTAACCCTGCTCCGGACCAGGTTCAAACTTTCTGATCTGTTACCATGGTGATTTAGAAAATCCGACTTCGGGGAACAGAAAGGTCTGGCTTAAGTCGAGCTATGCTGAAAATTATCCGGCTAACTCAGTTAGCCAGGTACGGGGAACGGGGCCCTCTCAATACTTTTCCTTCTCTCTCCTACCCTTCTCTTAAACAGGAAGACATGCGTTTGTAACGTGTTAAAATCATTAAATAAATGCACCTCACAAGCACATTAAATATCAATGTATTATGACAAACGGCACAATTTACTTAAGGCAACGAGTTCTATCGATCTGTTGATATACATTAGATTCAAATGTATTGTCATTATACAGCATAAGTGCAGTACTACGAATAGAAGTTTGGCATCCAACCAGAGTGCAAATGTAACGTATGTGCAATATATTTAAGCATTACATCACGCGCAGGAGTGGTTTGTGAACAATAAACCATGCCTAGGGGTGGTCGTTAGACCCCCCTAGGAATGGTTTATTGTTCACAAATCACGACTGCAAGTGGTGTAATGCTTTTATACAACTGCCACATTCATCCAACCTTATTGCTATACAATAAACACACATTAATCGAAGATTTATTGATAAAAACCATCCGCCAGAAAAAGTAGTTCCCACAACAACAAAAAAGAGAAATTGCCAACTAACGCATCCAACTGTCTTTCAACTAAGACATCCAACCAACTAACACATCCAACTGTCTTTCAACTAAGACATCCAACCAACTAACACATCCAACTGCCTTTCAACTAAGACATCCAACCAACTAACACATCCAACTTTTCTTTAGTTTTTAATTATGAAGTTAGTGGTTGTTATTGGAATGATTGATTGATTGATTGAACATTTTATTACCAGATGCAGAATGGGTACAATACAGTACCGCTCAATACACACAATTGTTAAGGGGATGCAGACCTACTTTCTATAGAACTTCATTCTTAGATGCTTCTATAGAAAGTAGGTAAAACAAATTAAAACGTTTTCTTTGCCCTATAGGAAAAAAAGGTTTTCTTCGCCCTATTTTTTTTATTTATTTTTTTAAACCTACTGTAGAGGGCCTAAACTTAACCAGTTGGAAACCAAGCGTACAGTAATAAAATTAGCAATCAATCAATCAACTCAATAGGCCATGCTCACTTAGAACAGCGCAGCACCCAGCTCTCTCTTAGTCTGACTCCCCCGCGTTGCAGACAGGTGTGTGTGTGTTTTGGGGGTGGGTGGAGAGCCAGCGTCGGACAGTGTGAGAGTGAGGGCTGCAGTCAGGGAGAAGGAAAAAGAAATTGAAAAAGAAATTGCAAATTAATCAATCAATCCGCGATTTTTCTTTTGTTACACAATGATTCATGACCCATAGATTACACAATCCAACATTGTGTAAGAGACTAAGACATTCGCTGTGACAGAATCGCTTGATATTTAGTCGTTATGACGCTATCAACATATCCATTTGTTAAAGATTATTGTCCGCCATCTTGTGATCCGGCGGAGTGATGTGATGTGATTCGGTTGTGGGCGGGTCCTGGGACCAGCAGCGTGGAGAGTTCCCTATACATACGTGTAAATGGACTGTTTCAGCCTCGAGAAATTTGTATGCCGTTGTATAAAAATTCATACTACTGAGTAATGGTGTCAGATGTATGTACAGAGTTGTACAGCAATATGTAGCAGGCGCGTTTGGTTACAGCTCCGCTCCCGTCAACGTTAATTTAGTTTAAAAACCTTATTTGAACAACACTAATGAAATTAAACCACATCGTATATATTAAATAAGACCTTCTACTAACTATATCAAAAGAAATAAAGATTCAGCATGGAACCTAAGGACAAGAAAAAGAGTGGAAAGAAACTCGGAATAGACAGTACAACGGCGCAAGTCATGACACGCTCTCATGATACAGCAGCCGCCAGTACAACAGTACCGTTATTGACTAGCCCCGTCGGGGAGACAGTAGCGGATAACATACCGGGACCGACGACGACTAGCCCCGAGAGGGTGACGGCAGACGACGATATAACGGTAACGGCGGGGACATTGAAAGTACAAGAGAACGAGAAGACTTAACGATGGATTCACAGAGGTAGCGGAGGAGATAAAACAGGTGGAAAAAGCGCTTCGGAAGAAAATACAAGACATCGAAAAGGAAGCAAGGGAGAGGCGGCTCGAGACCGAACGCTACTACCGTAGAAATAATATCCGTATTGTGGGATTGGATGAATCAGTCAATTGCACAGACGACTTATTTCCAACTGTGTTAGCAGGAATTCTAGGTACACATATCCTACCCACAGCACCGTTAGTGGACCAATGTTACAGAGTCGGTACACGAGACCAAAAAGTCAACGGGACGAGGGTTATCATTGCTACTCTGCGCAAGACAGAAATAAGAGATGCGATCATCAGAGGGGCACGCAATCAATGGGGGAAACTGAAATATGGTGACAAACCAGTGTTTTTCTACGAGGATCTATGCAAGGAGGCCATTGCTCTACGTGTCCCCTATAAAGATGTGCTGCAGAGATTATACAAGAGAAATCTTAAGCCAAGCCTTCGGTACCCGGCCCTTCTATCCATCTTGGGGGAAGATGGTAATAGGCTCGGATTACACTCGCCTAAAGATGCCGATGAATACATGAAGCAACATGAAACTGGTTCCCCGGGGCCGGTCGCAACATAGGCTCGAATCAGAAGATAAGCCTAATCATCTCTCTCTTTTTCTCAATTTTTTTACTCTTTGTATTTTATTATTTTTATTAGAATGACTTTACCACGGCTCAACAAAAGCAACAGCTGATATGCATGTTGGCAACACTGAGGCACAAAGTGTTTAATACGGATCGATAGGCATTATATTTATAGACTTCTGGTCTCTGAGGAGGCAATAATCCAATATTGACATTGGGAACACTGGAATATTCTGGACTCTTCTCTCGACTACTCGGGGCACAATGGAATATGCTGGAAAACACTAGTAGGTCATAACTCCTGGGCAGGAAGATCATTCTGGAACATAACAGCAGTGTTTACGAATTTACAAGGGTATTCTTCAACCTTCTAGAATATACTGCACTCATACAATAATAATGAAGGCCTGTAACTTTAACATCCGGTATGTATAAGCATATGATCCAGTGACGGAAGTTCAATAAGGTTTTAAAAAACATCAGCCACATCTAAAGGTATAAGCATGACAAGGTTATTCTAATATTTTAAACAATTACTCCACTGCTTTAGGGATTTGCATAATTTAGCTCTAATTTTTTTTTTTTCTTTTTTTTTTCTCTGAGTTTTATTTTAATTCTCACTTTTTTTTATGGTGTTAGTATTTTTCTCCACTCTTTTCTTTTTTCTGATGGTTCCAACATAAGTTAGTAGAAGGTTCAAATGAATATATCAATGAAGGTATATTTTTCATTTTTCACACTATTGTTATTACATTAATGGGAAGGCGCAAGACCAAAAGTGACATTCTATTGAATTAGAATGAAAGTTTTAGATCCTATGGCAATTAGCATAGGAAGATTAGGGTTAGAAAGCTCATTTTGGGCAACCCGGTGGCTTAAGGGAGGGAGTCATACGCGTAGGATGTGTCTATGGAACACAGGCCTGTACGACTCTCGGAGGGAGGGGGAAATAGGGGATTATTATTTGTATATATGTATGTTCTTAAGCTCGGCTCTCAACGGGACCTCAATAGTTGGATGTATATCTATTGTAGCTTCACACTCCAGAAGCATTACCAACAACTACACAACAACATGTATAGATTATGGCTAGTTTGAATATAATGATCTGGAACACTGGGGGAATAAATAATGAAGTAACAATTTATGTTCACATGGCTAATAGATTTGATATTATAGTGTATTTTTGATTAATTAGTAATAGTTATTTCAACAGTATTATAGCATTATTCAGAATGGCTAGCTGACCACAGTTTGGCTTGACCTTGGCAAACCTGATTGACACACTAGTGTTGTCAAAAATATCGAAGTATCGATACATATCGATACTGAATATTTAAAACGGCTTCAATACTCATTTCCCGAAGTACCGATACTTTCTGCAGTATCGGTACCAGCTGGCTTGCTCCCGCAAGTTGTTGACAGACAGACGCGCTGCCAGAGCCTTGCCCTTCCGCCTCCTCCTCCTCCTCGCTCAGAGCAACAGACACAAGCTGCTGCAGCCTCCTCGTTGGAAACGGGGTAGTTGTGTCGAGTTCATGCGTGTACTGGTGTAGTGGGCTCGGCTTGAGGTTACTCCGTTTCCATGAAGTAATAGGTGGCCAGCTAGCTAGCATTAAGCTAACGGAGGAACGACAGCTAACGTTAGCTAATAATAGCGTTGTTTACAAACTGAAGACAGGGCTGCGCTGCCCGGCTGTGAGGGGGAGGAGGAAGAGAGAGAGAGAGAGAGATTTCTCCGGAGCTATGCTCGGAGCATTTATTAACGCAATGTTGTTGAAAATGTAACGTTAATAAATGCTCCGAGCATAGCTCCGGAGAAATCTCTCTCTCTCGCTCTCTCTCTCGCTCGCTCTCTCTCTCTCACTCTCTCTCTCTCTCTCTCTCTCGCTCGCTCTCTGGTCATAACTAGAAAGGTGCGCTCAGTAGACCTAAAATCTCCAGCAGCCACTCTCTCTTTCTCTCTCTCTCTCTCTGATCTAAAGATACACAAAGGGTTTTAAAAGTGTATTTATCTTCTCGTATAGTACCAGAGAGAAGCTGAGGAGAATCAACCAGCAACAAAAGCAAAATTTGTTAAAAAAAAATATATATATATATATATTATAATAAAAAAAAATTTATTATAATTATTTTTTTTTGGTATTGAAAGTATCGAAAGTATCGATACTTTTCAAGGTATTGTATCGAAGTCAAAATTCCAGTATCGTGACAACACTAACACACACACACACACACTCTATCTCACCCCCACCCAGGAACCCGTTTTGTTGCTAACCTGATGACCGAGAGAGGCACACAATAGATGCATACACACACACCCACACCCACACCCTATCTCATCCCCACCCAGGAGCCAGAATGAGTGAATTACCATGTTAATATCTTGAACGAAAGTCAGCCTTTGTGATCAAATAAATGTATTGTCATTATGCTATGTGGACCAGTCGACACCAGTACCATGTACAGGGGTCGAAAGTGTTTAAATACTGAGCAGCCTCGACATTAGACACACACGACAGGACAAGCTGTGTGTCAGAGAGATTCTTTGTATCCTGTGATATTGCTGTATTTCTACCGCTGGTGCCCTGCTGAATAAATCAACTGAGAACCTGAAGCCATTGACTTTCAACTTGTATCCAGCGTCTACTTTCTTGCTCTGAAATTGGTCATTCCATAACTGTTGTTTACAAAGTCACAGCTGATTTGTAACCTCATTAATCAACACAAACGCAAAAGCGTGCTCACACTGATGAAAAAAGAACAGGTTGACGTGGCTCTGCTAAGCGAAACGCACATTTTAGAGAAAGACATAGATACGTTAGCGGACAACACATATCATAACATTAGCCACTCTTCCTATGGAACGAGAACTCGTGGAGTTGCCATAGTCATTAGACGGAAGTTGAATATTGAATTGAAGGGAGTATGGTCTGATGCAGATGGTCAGATAACTATAGCTAAGATTGTACACAAGAACAGGAAAATAGGGTTGGTAGCGGTATACGCCCCAAATTTGTATGAAGTTAGTTTCTTCACTACACTTATCAGAGCAATGTTAGACCTTCCCGAATACTCATTTATAATTGGTGTGGATTTTAATGCCATTTGGAATCCAAGGATGGACAAATCTTACCCCTCCTTTTCCAACGAACAAAAAAATTCATCCAATGCATTAAAGGATTGGTCGAAGATTACAGGTGTAAATGACTTATGGCGATCACTCAACCCCACGACCCGGAAGTACTCTTGTCGATCTGCGAGACATAACACATTATCCAGAATAGATTATGTTTTTGCATCCCCGAGACTATTTGATAACTATGATGTCGAAATGATACCCAATGCATTATCAGATCACTGTTATTTACTCCTAAAAGGAACATTTGGTATACTATCATCCCGAGCCCCAAGATGGCGATTTAACTCGATGCTGCTTAATAACAAGGAATTCATTACACAAATCAAAGAAGCTCTTACAGTATTCCTACGGATGAACGCGAACTTGGTGCAGGACCCCAGAATATTATGGATGTCGGTAAAGGGAATGATCAAGGATTTCACTGATAGCTTTTCCTCCAAAATACGCAAGAATCGATGCTCAAAACTGGCTGAACTGGAAACGCTTTATTCAACGTTATTTAATTATTTACAATACAACAACTCGGTTCGACTGGAAACTCAAGTTAATGTACTAAAAAAAGAGATTAACGCCATATACAGACAACAATCTGAAATACAAATACGTAGCGCAAGACAACAGCAGTACTCTCAAGGTTCCAAACTAAGTCACCTATTAGCTATGTGATTAAGAGTTAACGCAAAATTTGCAGATATAACTACCATTAAAGCACAACAAGGACTTGTTACAGACCCTAAAAAAATAAATGCGACATTCAAAGAATTCTACTCCAACTTGTATAAATCAGAAACGACCTTCGATCAAAACAAAATGGACACATATCTTAATCAAATTAACCTCCCTAAACTTTCAGAGGATGACGCTAAACAGTTAGAAACACCGATCACACTAGAGGAACTCAAGAAGGCCATATCCGAAATGCAAAGTGGTAAGGCTCCTGGAAGAGACGGTATCCCACCAGAAATGTACCTCTCTTGTTGGGACATAATTGGACCCTTATTACTAAATATGATTTTATACTCGGTCAAGGAGGGGAACTTCCATAAGAACGACAATATTGCACTCATAACAGTCCTCCTTAAAAAAGACAAAGACCCCACCGAGTGCGGTAGTTATAGACCCTTAAGCCTCCTCGGAACCGATATCAAACTGTACTCTAAGGTATTAGCCATCAGACTACAAAAGCATATGACGTCTTTAGTTCATCCGGACCAAACTGGCTTCATAAGAGGCAGCTTGATCACTGATAACATAAGACGATTACTACACGTACTAGATGCTAACAAGGACGACACCACACCTAAGGCGATGCTGTCCCTGGATGCAATGAAAGCTTTTGACAGGTTGGAATGGTCGTATCTATGGGCAGTATTAGAAAGGAGGAAAAGGTTTCATTGATATGATTAAAGTATTATACAAAGACCCATCGGCCATGATTACAACAGGTATAATCACCTCTGGAATCTTTCCGGTATCACGCTCATCTAGACAGGGTTGCCCTCTTAGTCCCGGACTATTCGATCTATCATTAGAACCTTTAGCACAATATATAAGACAATCCCAATCCATAGAACCAATCGTAATCAAGGGCACACAACATAAAATTAGTTTATATGCGGACGACGTAATACTGTTCATGCAAAACCCCAACACCACATTGCCTCATCTGCTCAAGTTGATTGAGGACTTTGGAGATTTATCGGGATTTAAGATAAATTGGCCGAAGTCGGCTTTCCTTCCACTTAACGCCCCTGCAAAAGAAAATATAACCCTCCCAGAAGAGATACCTATGGTAAAACACTTTAGATTTTTGGGAGTTGAAATATTCCCTACCATAAGCCAAACGGTGAAGCACAATTACATAAAAATCCAAAACAAAATCAAAGACGACCTTGACAGGTGGTCAAAACTTAAAAACTATCAATAGTTAAGATGGACGTCCTACCTAGAATCAACTTCTTCAGCTCAATGCTACCGTTACCCCCTCCAGAGGGTTACTGGAAAAAATTACACTCCTCCACATACACATTTATTTGGAATAACAAACCACCACGTATAAAAAGATCCACCGCACAGAGAAACAAAGCAGACGGTGGTATGGCATTTCCAGATTTTTTCCACTATTTTAAGGCGTACACTTTAAGACCACTGACAACATGGTTCGATCCCCAAGCACTAGTATCCTGGAGAAATGTAGAAGAAAATATAGTAGCTCCACATAGACTGAAGGACATAGCATACACCAAATTATCAATTAAGCAATGCGAACGGAAATTTGGCCCCATAATTACTCATGCGATCCGGATATGGCTGTGAAACACAAAAGAAATATTCTAACCCACATAAATGGCATAATCATACTCCCTTATTCAATAACAATGCACTCTTGATTGGAAAACGACCTATAAGATTCCCTATATGGGAAAAGCAAGGCATACACTCATTAGGAGATGTTTTCAACAAACAGGGTTTTTGTAGTTATGATGAAATACACAAAAAAAATTATCTCACCGATTCCACATATTATTTTTACGCACAGTTATTGTTATGTTTGAAGGCTCACAGTGTTCCATTAAGGATACCAATTGTACACCACAGATACCACAAATTCTTCTATGAAAGAGAGACATCGAGAGGTTTTGTTTCAGATTTTTATCATCAATTACTAACGTCCTCGTATGAAACCCTCCACCTAGACTCAGTCTGGAGGAGGGATATACCAGACCTGGAAAAAGATTTTGATTGGCAAGAAGCCTGGGCAAATGTTTGATTTACATCAAGGAACCCGGACCATCAACAAATCAATCTTAACTATATTCACAGGACATACTTGACTTCTATAAGACTGAACAGAATGGGTCTACACCCCTCTGTATTACTGCTGAATGATGTTTTTGAGTGTGCAGTACATCCACAGCTAAAGAGATTGGTTTCATCGGGTATCACAGTGGCTAAAAAGATGATAGCATCACGATGGTTTCAACCGGAAAAAATTTGCCGGAAGGTCTGGATTCTTACATATCTCGATGTGATTTATCAAGAAATATCTACAGCAAGAATTTTGGGTCTCAATGAATCCAAAATGACAATGTGGTTAGAAGTGGTGGAGAGAATAAAAGCTAGCATATAATGGTAGTATCTGGTTAGGAGCGAGGGATAATGGATGGATTATCCAAATGGGGGGTCCGGGAGGGGGGGGGGGGGGGGGGGGGGGGTACGAGCTAGAGCATATGTGTGTAGGGTATTATATATCAGGTATTAGGGGTATATCCTGTATAAGACATTTAACTAATTGGTGATTTCATTGGATGTGCACTGTTAATTAATGCTTGTATATCTTATCGTGTGTTGTCATGTTTGTTTATATGTTTGTTTAAAAAATTATAAAAAAAATTAAATACAAAAAAAAAGAGTGATACAGATATAAAGACTATGTTAGTAAGTCATACTGGCCGGCAGCGTAAGAGTGGTAGGTAATAAATGGTATGAATAAATATATATTTATATGGTATATACGTGTGATTTTTTTCCCGTAGCCTGCTGCCTATGTTTGCGGAGACGCACTCTGATTGGCCACTGACGTTTCTGGTCATGTGATTGATTGATTGAATGTGCGCCAATCGTGTGACGCCTGTTTCTATCACGGTTAAGCTTAGGCACTCTTTCGAAGTTGGTTAAGGTTAGAGTTTGTCTTAGAGCAGGGCAATAGAACACCAGCCCTGATTCCAAACTATAACCTTAACCAACTTCGAAAGAGTTGCCTAAGCTTAACCAGTGATAAACTAGGCGTTAGGTAGTTTGCAGGCTGTTAGAGCCGGAAATAGGCGCAGAAAAAGACTTCACGCAATTGGCGCACATGTCACATGACCAGAAACGTCAATCAGAGAGCGTCTCCGCAAACATAGGCTACGGGGAAAAAAATCACGCGGTATATACAGCATTATTGTACATACTATCATGGGTTATATAAGATATATCCAGACAGATATGGATTGATTGATTGATTGATTGATTGAAAACTTTATTAACAGATTGCAGAATGGGTACAGTACAGTACAGCTCAATACATACAATTGTTAAGGGGATGCAGACCAGAGAAAGACTTTCGTCTTGTTTACATCAGGGTCCCCCATTTTCAATTCATCATAACATATAAAGACATACACGACATACAGATAGACAGTACTGCTACATCTATACATTTATGACATATCAGATTTGCAAATACAGTACTGTTTGTGATACAAAAAGAGTCCAGAAAAGAGAGTATATATTTGACGTAGAAACTGTACATTGGAGGGGGGGGGGGGGGGGGTAAATATATAAATGTGTATATCGTTTTGTGATGATGTCATGGCAGAACATTATAGAACCTTAGTTCTGCCCGAAATTCTGGAACGTTCGTGATGATGTCATAGTAGAACATGCTGGAACATTGGTGATGATGTCATAGTAGTACCTTCTAGAACCTCTAACATTCTTATTTAAGCAGTGGCAGTTCCTGCCACCGGCATTCTGTTTAGCTTTCTAGTAATGTATTGTATCTTGTAGTTGTGCTGATGAATATTAAAGGAGTTACCTTCGACTTCAGGACATCGCCTCAGACTCCCGTCTCTCAGCGCCACAGTCAGTGGCGTAACTTTGTTCCTAGCGGTGGGGGGGGGACATATTAGAGGACGTGGTCAGTGACGTCGCAGGGGGGGGGGGTAGGTTTTTTTTTCTTCTAATACCAGGTGTGCAATACGCATTTTCCCAGGCGGTGGCGCCTCTTGTAAGAGGTGGTCATCGTGGAGCCAGGGCTTGTCCAGCTGCACGTCCGCTAATTTAATATAATGATACTAGTGACATTTTTTTAACTCTGTCAAAATAAACTAGCTGCATAGGCATAATAAACTGTAAGCGACATATACATGTTTGCACTGTCTTTTTTCTATTATAAAGTGCCTTTCGAGACTCGGGTGCATAACACATCAGATCAGTCATTTGATTGTAATGCAGGTGCTCGCATTATAAATCGAATGTATTATTATTATTATAACATGAACAGATCAGTAGGGTGGTCATTTGATTTCCGGCACCTCGGCGGGTGTATTAGAAATCGAATGTATTATTATTATTATAACATATAAACAGATCAGTAGGGTGGGCATTTGATTTGTAGCACCTCGGCGGGTGTATTATATATCGAATGTATTAGTATTATTAAAACACAACTCACCATAATGCAGCCCTGCCCATTGTTTCGGATCCTCCAAAATCCCAACTTTGAAACATGTCCTTGTCAAATGTCCACTCTCGTTGAATGCAAGAACGCTACGACGGGGACGTCTCTAAATGTCGTGCCTTTATTTTTCAATATTCACTAGTATTCGGACAACAGCCGCACACTTCCAAATCGCTTACCTTACCTGTCGGGTCTGCTCGAGTCAAGGGTCCAGGACTCCTGCGTTAGAATGGGCGACAGGCAGCTCTCCACTTCCCTCTGCAATTCGTTCCCTGCATACATCGCAGAGACGCCGACATGCAAAAGGTATTCGACCACCCTCCCGGGGGCTCGGATAGTTCTTGTAACTGCCTCCGTGTTCAAGTTTAAGTTAAGTATGATGTCATAGTCCGGCTGGCTTGTTCGCCATCCGCCAGGGAAACCGCAGATATATATTCCTTTACTGCGAATTGAGAACGTCCCAAAAACGATTCCAGGCCGCTATTTCTTTACCAACGGATTTCCAGTTCCGCGTTGACGCTTCCAGGCCGCGTCTATTCGAATCCCAACTGGTTCATGCGTCGGCTACACGCTGCTTTAATAACACTGCATTATCGAGACAGCGCCCCTATGACTTTGAGGATCTGGCAATGAATTCCAAGAGTAGGGTAAATCTGCAATGCCGCGTCGCGTCACCGTTTATTATCATGTAACATTGTTTTTGGACGGTAAAAATGTGCGGGGGACAATAACTGCCTTCTGAAAACATGCAGGGGACATGTCCCCCGTGTCCCCCCCTATAATTACGCCCCTGACCACAGTGTGTTGTTATTGAAACAAAGGCTACCAGCATGGAGCTGAACGATCCTAACCTTCAAACCCTGACTGAGTTCATGAGGAAAACATTGGATCCAGATCCCTCGGTGAGACGTCCAGCTGAAAAGTTTCTCGAGTCTGTTGAAGGAAACCATAACTACCCCATATTACTTCTCACTTTGCTGGAGAAGTTCAAGTTTCTTTAATAGTTGTCATACAGAAGTACAGAATACTTTTATACAAAATGCTTCTTACTGTTACGCTCCAGAGACTGTGCAAGACAAGATAAGTATGAAATAAAATAATAATAAAAAAAAAAAAATGAGGTCACAGTGTTCAGTATAGACATATGTACAATGTTCGATGCAGAATAGACGTAACTGAGTTACCATATAATATACAATACTGTGCAGTGTACTAATATACAATACTATATAGTGCAAGGCAGAAATGGGATGAGGTGCAATTTAGGTACAATTTACAGTAGGTGTACGAGTTGTAGTGCAAATCCTTTATCAATAAATATAAAGTGTGTTTGTGTGATCTAAAGTGTGGAGAGTGGGTGCTGCAGTGTGTTGTTTGTTTAAGTGAGTGTGTGCGTGTGGGTGTGTGTGCTGTGTGCATTTGATGGTTGTTGCATAGTGTTTATTGTTCGTTTAGCAGCCTGATGGCCTGGGGATAGAAGCTTCTTCTGAGTCTTTCTGTGCTCGCCTTAAGACTCCGGTATCGCTTGCCTGACCGCAGCAGTTCAAAGAGGCAGTTGTTCGGGTGGCTCGAGTCCTTAATAATTCTCGTAGCCTTCCCCTTGCACCGCTTGTTGTAAATGTTCTGGAGGGTGGGAAGCCCCCCTCCAATTGTGCGTTCGGCTGAACGTGTCACTCTTTGTAGTCTGCTACGGTCTTGTGCAGTGCTATTCCCAAACCAGGAGGTGATGTTGCCAGTCAGGATGCTCTCTATTGTACATGAGTAGAAGTTCCTAAGGATCTTCTGACTGACTTGGAACTTCCTTAGGCGCCTGAGGAAGTAGAGGCGTTGTCGTGCCTTCTTAACAACACTGTCAATGTGTGTGGTCCATGTCAAATCCTCGGATATGTGGGCTCCGAGGTACTTGAAACTGTTCACTCTCTCAACCGGTGCCCCGTCGATGCTGAGGGGGCTGTAGTCCTTGACCCCCGACCTCCTGAAGTCCACAATCATCTCTTTTGTTTTGCTGACGTTCAGGGAGAGGCAGTTCTCCTGACACCACTGTGACAGGTTCTCTACCTCTTCCAGGTAGGCCCTTTCGTCGTTGGCAGAGATCAGGCCCACCACTACTGTGTCATCAGCAAATTGATTGATTGATTGAATGATGGTGTTGTTGTTCCGCTGTGCTACGCAGTCATGTGTGTACAGGGAGTAGAGGAGGGGGCTCAGAACACAGCCCTGGGGGGCCCCTATGTTGAGCGTGATGGATGAGGAGGTGCAGTTGCCTGCTCTTACCACCTGGGGTCTGCCCGTCAGGAAGTCCAAGACCCACTGGCAGAGGTCATAGTTCAAGCCCAGGTCCCTGAGCTTGGCTATGAGTTTGGAGGGGACTATGGTATTGAATGCTGAGCTGTAGTCGATGAACAGCATTCTCACATAGTTCCCCTGCCTCTTGTCCAGGTGTGATGCTGCTGTGTGCAGCACATGGGCTATGGCGTCCTCCGTGGACCTGTTGGGGCGATATGCAAATTGCAGAGGGTCCAGGTTGATGGGGAGGGAGGAACAGATGTAGCCCTTCACTAGCTTCTCAAAGCACTTCATGGCTATGGAGGTGAGGGCTACAGGGCGGTAGTCGTTGAGGCAAGCGGGCGTAGATTTTTTGGGTACAGGGATGATGGTGGACTTCTTCAGACAGGTGGGGATGACAGCCTGTTCCAAGGACAGGTTGAAGATGTCAGTGAATACCGGGGCCAGTTGGTCGGCACAGACTTTTAGGACGCGGCCGGGGATGCCGTCCGGTCCTGCTGCCTTCCTGATATTCACTTTTTTAAAGATCCGTCTCACCTCATGCTCTGTTACCCTGAACACTGAGTCTCCATCAGCAGACCCCCCCCCCCCCCCCCCATTGCCGTGGTTTGTAGGCTGGTGTTTTTATTCACAGCCTCAAACCTCGCATTACATTCAGGACAATGTAATCCGGGTCTGTGCTGCAGTCACATTCAAGAATTACATCAAGAGGAATTGGCGCATAGTTGAAGATGAACCAAATAAAATGTCTGATCCAGACCGAACGACAATCAAAGCCAACATTGTGAATCTGATGTTAAGCAGCCCAGGACAGATTAAAAAACAGTTGAGTGATGCCATCAGTATCATTGGAAGAGAAGATTTCCCTCAGAAGTGGCCTGACCTCCTGACTGAGATGGTGACCCGATTCCAGAGTGGAGACTTCCATATCATCGACGGAGTGCTTCGGACTGCACACTCCCTCTTCAAGAGGTATCGTATGAGTTCAAGTCAAATGAGCTGTGGTTGGAAATCAAACTGGTCCTGGACACTTTTGCTCTACCTCTGACGGAACTGTTCAAGGCCACCATTGAGTTGTGTCAGACTCATGCTACAGACATCAATGCCTTGAAGGTCCTCTTCTCCTCTCTCACACTCATCTCCAAGCTCTTCTATAGTCTTAACTTCCAGGACCTTCCAGAGTTCTTCGAAGACAACATGGAAACCTGGATGTCCAATTTCCACAACCTACTCACTTTGGATAATAAACTCTTACAAATGAATGACGAGGAAGAGGCGGGCCTCCTGGAGCTTCTGAAGTCTCAGATCTGTGACAATGCTGCTCTGTATGCTCAGAAGTACGACGAGGAATTCCAACCATATCTGCCTCATTTTGGCACCGCTATCTGGAACCTCCTGGTGTCCACTGGCCAGGAGGTCAAGTATGACCTGCTTGTAAGCAATGCCATCCAATTCCTGGCGTCTGTGTGTGAAAGGCCTCACTGCAAGCACATGTTTGAAGACCAGAACACGCTCACTAGCATATGCGAGAAGGTCATCGTACCCAACATGGAGTTCAGAAGTGCAGATGAGGAGGCCTTTGAAGATAACTCTGAGGAATATATCCGAAGGGACCTTGAAGGATCAGACATCGACACTCGTCGCAGGGCAGCATGTGACCTGGTGAGAGGCTTGTGTAAATTCTTCGAGGCCCCCGTCACAGCGATCTTCTCTGGCTACGTCAACTCCATGCTGACGGAGTATGCCAAGAACCCAGGGGTGAATTGGAAGCACAAAGATGCTGCCATCTACCTGGTCACTTCTCTGGCATCCAAAGCCCAGACACAAAAGCATGGCATAACACAAGCCAACGAGTTGGTAAATCTCCCAGAATTCTTCATCAACCACATTCTCACAGACCTGAAATCCCCTAATGTCAATGAGTTCCCAGTGCTGAAGGCAGATGCCATCAAGTATGTCATGATCTTCAGAAGTCAGCTCCCCAAAGAGCAGCTGCTGCAGGCCATATCCCTCTGCTGATAGCCCACCTGCAGGCAGAGAGCACAGTGGAACACACCTACGCTGCCCATGCCCTGGAAAGACTGTTCACCATGATTGACCCAACAACCCCACACTTATCACTGCAGCAGAGCTCGGTCCCGTCACTGAACAGCTGCTCAACAACTTATTCAAGTCCCTGGCTCTTCCTGGCTCCTCGGAGAATGAATATATCATGAAAGCTATTATGCGCAGCTTCTCCCTGCTGCAGGATGCCATTGTTCCCTACATTCCCACTCTGATCGGCCAGCTCACTCACAAACTGCTCGCCGTCAGCAAGAACCCCAGCAAGCCGCACTTTAACCACTACCTGTTTGAGTCCATGTGCCTGTCTATCCGGATTACCTGCAAGGCCAACCCCACTACGGTCAGCAGCTTTGAAGAGGCCCTCTTCCCCGTCTTCACAGAGATCCTTCAGAGCGATGTTCAGGAATTTGTGCCGTACGTGTTCCAGGTGATGTCCCTCCTCCTGGAGATCCACTCCAACTCCATCCCCTCCTCATACATGGCTCTGTTCCCCCACCTGCTGCAGCCTGTGCTGTGGGAGCGCACCGGCAACATCCCCCCTCTGGTGCGCCTGCTCCAGGCCTACTTGGAGAAGGGGAGCACCACCATTGCCGGCTCTGCCGCAGATAAAATACCTGGCTTGCTCGGAGTCTTCCAAAAGCTCATTGCCTCCAAGGCCAATGACCACCAAGGTTTCTATCTTCTCAACAGCATCGTAGAGCACATGCCCACTGAATCCATCATACAGTACAGGAAACAGATCTTCATCCTGCTCTTACAGAGGCTAAGTTCCAAAACCACCAAGTTCATCAAGAGTTTCCTGGTGTTTATCAATCTATTTGGTGTCAAGTATGGAGCTATTGCACTTCAGGAGATTTTTGACAGCATCCAGCCAAAGATGTTTGGCATGGTGCTGGAGAAGATAGTCATTCCAGAGGTCCAGAAGGTGTCTGGCCCAGTGGAGAAGAAGATCTGTGCTGTGGGAATCACCAAAGTCCTGACTGAATGCCCTGCCATGATGGACACAGAATACACCAAACTCTGGACTCCTTTGCTGCAGGCCCTCATCGGCCTCTTTGAGTCGCCGGAAGATGACAGCATCCCGGATGATGAACACTTCATTGACATCGAGGACACGCCTGGTTACCAGACGGCTTTCTCCCAACTGGCCGGGAAGAAAGAACATGACCCCATTGGAGAAGCTGTTGGCAACCCTAAGATCCTGCTGGCCCAGTCCCTCTACAAGCTCTCCACCGCCTGTCCAGGATGGGTTCCCTCAATGCTGAGCACCAGTCTGAACGCAGAGGCCCTCCAGTTTCTGGAGGGTTACCTGCAGGCAGCCACCGTACAGTTGGTGTAAACATTAAGAGCGTCGACCTAATTAGACCCATTCTGTTGCCCCCGGGCCGCACTAAAGACCTTGTTGTGACTGAAGGAATTAAAGACTTGGCAGATTTGGTTTGACTTTGTGGCAGATAAAATGGAAACGTCGTGAATATGGGTATTCTGCTTGGATTTGAGATGTTCTCTGACATGGATTTTTTAAAGGTTTATTTTGCTTTCTTTTTTACATGGAGTGTAAAAAGGAAAATAAATATGGACATGAGTTGACCTCACTGAATTACTTTCTTTGGCTTAGGTTGGGCTTGTGTAGTGATTGTAATGGTACATAATTCACCCACGGAACTATTGTTAGGAACATTCTAGAACATTAGTTCCGCCCGAACATTCTGGAACGTACGTGCTATCATACAGAGTTATATGGGTTATGAGATGGGTAGTTATGATTACAGTGTAAGTGTAAGAGCCAAAGCTATATGTGTTTAGGTTATTGTATTATGAATGTTTAATATTGATGGGATTTAGAGAGTCATTGAACCGTCGTATTTGTCATAATAGAGCATTCTAGAACATAGAACCTTCTAGAACGTAAAACATTCTAGAACCACAGTATGACATCATGATAGAAAGTTCTGGAAACTTCGTGATGTCACCGTATGATGTCATAACCGAACATTCTAGAACCTTTGGGTCTCTATATAAGCGAGTGTTTCCTCAGCTCTCAAGAAGAAGGAGATGGAGGGTTCCCCCTCTTGGGGGGGCCCTCCAAGAGAGGAGATGATGTTTGTATTGTGATTGTATGACAAGAGGAGCAGAGAAGAAGGAGACAGAGACGATAGAAATGTGTTTTGAAGATGAGAAGAAGAAGAAGAAGAGGAGTGTAAACTTTCTCAAGTGTGGACGAAGCAAGAATTGTGGAGGGCAGTAATACGCCACGATGCGTCTACACTGCCGGAAATTCAAATAAGAAGAAGAAGAAGAACGGGTCTTTTTGCATCTTCGACCAGACTGAATAGGACAGAACGGATGGACTCAACCATGGACTGAAGCCAGAAGCCAACAAGTGGATTTACGGCTTTCACATTACGAAGGAATTTTCATGTGTCGAGTCGGCGGTGATTTTGGAGACTGGGAAATACAGTTCTGTTTCGTTAAGGGGCTCTGCTTGGCATCACCTACTGCACTCCCTCGCGTACGTGCACGCGTACTGAATAACATTCCACAAATATACCTTTAATACCAGTATTAGTCTGACCACACCCCTCATCAGCTTACCTTCATAAGCAGGTGTGTGGTCACCTGCTCTCCTCCTTCTCGCTTTCACCACAAGGAAGTGCCTTCGGTAGTACCCCACTTGACGTGTTTGTTAGTTGAAAAGAGTTGTGACTGGTTTACATTGTGCTTAATCTTTTCTTCTCTCACTTTGTTGTATAAGAAAAGGTTTGGGTCATAATGTATTCCGCGGAGAGTAGACCCGCTAGACCTACTCTTCACCACCGGTTCTCCATTCCCGCCTCCGTCGTGCGCTTCGGTGCTGGGCTGTTGCCACTCTCGTGGTTGCCGACCCAGCCCGGGAGACTGCCGGTGGATAGTTTTCCTCACCGACGAGCCGAGGGTTCGGTGCCGTCGCTCCGGCGATGGCCTGATCTCGACTCTGGTTCCTCTGGTTCTGGGGAATCGCCCGTTGATGAACGGGGGATTGTTTTGGAGCCGGAGGATTTGCGATGAAAACTTTTTGCGTCTGCTCGCTCGCGTCGCAAGATGGTGGCGTGCAGACGCAAACGGCCTGGGTTTGGGGAATTGCTGGAGACCAGCGAGGATGCGTCCGACTCTGGATTTCTGATGGAAACTGAGGACTTCATGGAGGAGGCGGACGGATTCTTGTATGATGGTCCCATGGAGGAGAGTATCCCTCCTCCGGAGACCCGGAGGGGGGAGAAATGGCTCCATGGGGCGCCTTGTTCGAGGATGTCGAGGAACCACCTTGGCCTCATCAGCAGGATGCCCTACTGTCGGCCGCATCGGATTGTGGCTCCTTGACCAGTCGCAGCCTGCTGTATGCGAGGGATGCGGGGTCGGTGGAGGAAGGTTCGCAGGGGGAACTGCGGGCCTTGTTTCCCGAGCTCATGGCGGTAGCCGCCACCGCAAACGGTGTGCCGCTGCCGCTGCCATTGCCTGCACCTGTCCCTGATGACCTCATAGGCCATCCCTGGCAGCGTCCCCCAGTGAGAGGGGTGGACGTTGTCTACCCATTTTTCCCATCGATGGGGGCCTATGTTCGTCGGGGTCAGGCGGTGTCCAACATCATGGGACTAATTCCCGCCTACGTACCAGTTACGCGGGTGTCGGGGTTAGTCAAAGGTATGGGGGAGGGCGTGCCTCGGCTTGACAATCCGATGGCCGCGCTCCTCTGTCCGGATATGATGTGGGAACCCCTATGCAAGCCGGTCCTCCAGGGGAAGTCGGCTAGGCGATTGGCTTATTGGGGTGACCAGTCATTCATCGCTGGTACACAATCGCTGGCTGCGGCGTCTAACATCGCCCACCTGGCTAGATTTGTATCGGGGATAATGACGGGCGGCACGGATCTGAACGAGGTAAAATGCGATCAGATCACCCAGGCTGCGGGAGCTGTCCTGCACCTTTCCCAGGTGCTGGCCATAGCCATGGGGAAAGTGCGCGCCCTGGCCACCCTGGGCCAGCGTCACCTTTGGCTGGAGCAGGCCCGTGTGCCAGAGAAGAAGAGAGCCCCTCTTCTGACGGCCGCCCTCTCCGACGCTGGCCTGTTCGGGAAGGCCCTGCAATTGATGACCTCAACATGCAGAGAAATGGCAGAGGAGAGATCCGTCCTTCAACCCCATTTTCCGCCTCCCGTCCTTGCCGGTGGGGGCAGAAGGCTTCCGCGACGTCGAGCTGTCTCCGTCGCCGCTACCACTGCCTCCGCCGCCGCTGCTGGCCCTGCCAAGAGGGCCAGGGGACGAAACGGCGCTTCGGCCACCGCCGGCCCATCCCAGACCGGAGGAGACGGTAGGGAACGTCGTGTCCAGCAGACTGTAACCTACCGTCCCTCCGGGGCTCCCCGGGGTGGCAAGACTCGAGCGGCGCGAGGTGGCAGACGCCGTTAGGAGTGACTTTTTCCCCTCTGTGTCCCCTCCCCTACACCCTTCCCGGCCCCTCTGTGATATTGTGCCTTACACTTTATTAGTTTTAATAAAAGAAGTTCCCCGACATAAGGGGGACTGTGTTTGGCCGAACAAACTGTGTGTTTCTTCATACAAATCATATGGTGGGGTTGTGTATATATGAATCTACCCTGTTTACGTTGGGGGGTGAGTTGTGTTGTGTTACGAGGTTAAGCAAGGTCTGCAACTTACACTCGGTAATAGGTTCTATTTAGCTTGATGCTCCACATGCAATTATAACTGGTGTTATTCCATTGCTTTAACTAAGTATATGTGTTTTCACAATGCTGTGTTGTTAGTTGCAGTAATGCTCGTACGTACACTTTTCACGGCCTAGCCGTTACTCTCGTTCGGCGTTCTTTCCTATGTATGACATAGGCAACGGGTATGGGATTCACGCACAGGCGACTTGTGTTTTGTTGTAAACCCTTTTACACTTTTTGTGGGTAGCAGGCATTGTATTAGCTTATGCTATGCATTGCTTTCTACCGGAGGTTTTTCAAGATGGCTACGGTTGTGTTTCTGTGTGTAGGGATAAAGGGTGTGTTTTCGGGAGGGGGTGTCGAATAAACCCCTCCTTTTTCCCACTTGATTGGTTTAGAGGATTTTTGATCTTTTCTGCTGAGCCAGTCAGGGCCAAGCCAGTGCTTGACAGGGGGGGGAAGGGGTATTCTACCGACTCCTGTTATGACAGGATCCGGTGGGTTTTTTCCCCGCCCGTTGTAGCGTTGTTGCTATGGCGACGCCTTCCATGAGCTGGTGTCTTAAAGATGTCGAGGTTGGGCGCAGGGCTTACAGGCCTGCTGCGCCCGGTTTATGTGTCAAACTTGAGTCTATTGGTCACGTGTCTCACAGTTTACATATCTTTTTTCTTGACCGTAGTCTCATGTGGGAAGGTGTTTCTGGGAGAGTCTGGTCTTACACTCTGATTAAAAGGAGTGACTGGATTAAAATCATGTGAAAAACAGGGTTTTTACTCCCAGCTGTGCAGTTGGGTCATACGGGTGATGCCTTTTCTTTATTTTTATAAAGAGTTGAATGTGTCTTGATGGATTGGAAATGAGGGTCCCTGATGGAAACAAGACTAACGTCTTTCTCAGGTCTGCCTCCCCTTATCTTTTTGTGTGTATTCCTGTACTGCAGTCTGTTGGGTACATTTTTTCATTCATTCATTCATGGAGTTGATTGCATCTCGCCCCTCTTGTCGTTTCCCTGGGCGTCTTGGGGATTCAATATGGTGGTCTAAACGGCCTATTGTTGATGTGGGTATGTCCAAACGCACACATAGTGCTGGCTCAGGATGTGCTTTTGGGCCATTTGCTGACTGGCGCGCCTTGTTTGCTTGGGTGAAACAGCGTTTTTATGGAGCAATTGGGATGGGGGTTTTTCCTCTTCCGACATCCTGTGTGTTGTCGATGGGTTCCCGTTCATGTCAGGGGATGATGACGGAATGGGTCTGGACATATGGGGAAGGGTCTCACGCCCTAGGGGTGGGCCACCGGACGCGGTTCATACCGACACGTCTGGGTGGCGCCTTCTTTTTTGTGTTGGGATCAAACGCGCATATCTGCCCCTTCTCCTGGGGTTGGCAGGTCGGCGTGATTAGGGCACGGGACTGGTTCTGGTCGCGCTGGTCCAGATCAGTTGCACCCGTTGTCCGCTGGGGATGCAGATCTGCTGTTCTGGTACCCTGAGGGACTTTTTTCAGGGGGAAAAATGCTAGGTCGAGGACTTGGCGCTGCTGTGATGGCTGCCTTTCTGATCGCTCCGACGAGACTGTGCTTTATTTTGTTAAATTTTATAGTATTAGGAGTTTTATTTGCACCAACTGTTGGTGCATTATATGTGTATGACCGTCAGTCAATCATTGACATTGGATTACGGGAAACTTACCAACTGGATTACTCGCTGGATCAACTTTCCGAACCACATCAATGGCCGGAAGAAATCCTCCGGAGACTAGGACCGGATCCTTTGTTCCTAGACCCCAGGAAAAGACGTCGAGGAAAAAGGTCTGGGATCCGAAACAGGCTGAGATCCAGACGACACCGTACACCACTTCCCAGTATATTGCTAGCCAATGTACAATCAATAGACAATAAACTGGATGACATCCGAGCAAGGATTCAATATCAAAGAGACGTTAGGGACTGCAATGTCCTTTGCTTCACCGAAACTTGGCTAACACCGGAGGTTCCAGATCACGCGATTCAACCAACGGATCACTTCTTTATCCATAGGAAGGATCGGACACAATCAGAGTCCGGTAAACAACGTGGTGGAGGTATTGCCTTCATGTTTAACAAAAATTGGAGTGATCCAACGAATGTGAAGGAATTATCCAACTACTGCTCCCCAGAACTGGAATATATAACCATCAAGTGTCGTCCTTTCTTCCTCCCGAGGGAGTTAACGGCGATCGTCCTGGTCGGAGTGTATATTCCACCGCAAGCCAACAACAACGCCGCGCTCTCCAGACTACACGACGAGGTAAATAATATACAAGCGACGAACGTTAACGCCGCCATTTTAGTACTGGGAGATTTCAATAGCGCCAATCTGAGAAAGGTATTGCCTGATTTCTACCAGCATGTGACTTGCAACACCAGAGGCGGTAACATCCTAGATCACTGTTACACGCAATTTAAAGGTGGCTACAAGGCTCATTCTGATAGTGGCTTTGGCAAGTCAGATCACGCATCCATTTTCCTTACACCAAAGTACAGACAAAGAATTAAAAGTACTCCCGTAGTCTCGCGAGAGGTGCAGAAATGGGATGTGACGTCAGAGGATACGATCCGGTCAGTGTTCCACAACACAGACTGGATTGTATTCCGCGACACAGATAACATTAATGCCTACACGGAGACAGTGCTGGACTATGTCTGTACTAGGGTGAAAGAAACAATCCCCACTACCAAAATGAAAGTTTACCCAAATCAAAAACCCTGGGTAGACAAATCCGTCCGTGAAGCTCTGAGAGAGCGCACCAAAGCATACAATGACGGCCTAGTGGCAGGCAACATGAATGACCACAAGGTGGCGCAACACAACGTAAGGAGGACAGTGTCAGAGGCCAAACGGCGCTACAGGGATAAAATTGAACTCCAGTTTGAACAAGCTGACTCTAGAGCTATGTGGCAGGGGCTCAAAACGATGACAGACTACAAAGGCGCCTCCCTCAAACTGAACAATGACATCTCCTTAGCAAACGACCTCAATACCTTCTATGCGAGGTTTGATGCTGGTAATAACAACACCAGCTCACAAGCCTCGGCAATGGGGGGGGGGGGGTCGGCTGCTGATGGAGGCGCAGTGTTCAGGGTAACAGAGCATGAGGTGAGGCGGACCTTTAAAAAAGTGAATATCAGGAAGGCAGCAGGTCCGGACGGCATCCCCGGCCGCGTCCTAAAAGTCTGTGCCGACCAACTGGCCCCAGTATTCACTGACATATTTAACCTGTCCTTAGAACAGGCTGTCATCCCCACCTGCCTGAAGAAGTCCACTATTATCCCTGTACCCAAAAAATCCAAGCCTGCTTGCCTCAACGACTACCGCCCTGTAGCTCTCACCTCCATAGCCATGAAGTGCTTTGAGAAGCTAGTAAAGGGCTACATCTGCTCCTCCCTCCCCATCAACATGGACCCCCTGCAATTTGCATACCGCCCCAACAGGTCCACGGAGGACGCCATATCCCATGTGCTGCACACAGCAGCATCACACCTGGACAAGAGGCAGGGGAACTATGTGAGAATGCTATTCATCGACTACAGCTCGGCATTCAATACCATAGTCCCCTCCATACTCATAGCCAAGCTCAGGGACCTGGGCTTGGGCTATGACCTCTGCCAGTGGGTCTTGGACTTCCTGACTGGCAGACCCCAGGTGGTGAGAGCAGGCAACTGCACCTCCTCATCCATCACCCTCAACATAGGGGCCCCCCAGGGCTGTGTTCTGAGTCCCCTCCTCTACTCCCTGTACACACACGACTGTGTGGCTCAGCGGAGTAGCAATACAATCGTCAAATTTGCTGACGACACAGTGGTGGTGGGCCTGATCTCTGCCAACGACGAGAGGGCCTACCTGGAAGAGGTCAAGGTCCTGGCGGGATGGTGCCAGGAAAACAGCCTCTCCCTGAACGTCAGCAAAACAAAGGAGATGATTGTGGACTTCAGGAGGTCGGGGGTCAAGGACTACAGCCCCCTCAGCATCGACGGGGCACCGGTTGAGAGAGTCAACAGCTTCAAGTACCTCGGAGCCCACATATCCGAGGACTTGAAATGGACCATACACATTAACAGTGTGGTGAAGAAGGCACGACAACGCCTCTACTTCCTCAGGCGCCTAAGGAAGTTCCAAGTCAGCCAGAAGATCCTTAAGAACTTCTACTCATGTACAATAGAGAGCATCTTGACCGGCAACATCACCTCCTGGTTTGGGAATAGCACTGCAAAAGACCAAAGCAGACTACAAAGAGTGACACGTTCAGCCGAACGCACAATTGGAGGGGGGCTCCCCACTCTCCAGAACATTTACAACAAGCGTTGCAAGGGGAAGGCTAAGAGAATTATTAAGGACTCGAGCCACCCGAACAACTGCCTCTTTGAACTGCTGCCGTCAGGCAAGCGACACAGGAGTCTCAAGGCGAGCACAGAAAGACTCAGAAGTAGCTTCTATCCCCAGGCCATCAGGCTGCTAAACGAACAATGAATGAACACTACACAACAACAACCACCAAACACACATAGCACACACATCCACACGCACACACTCACTTTAAACAAACACACTGTAGCACCCACTACACACACTTTATAGCACACACCCACTTTAAACAAACACACTGTAGCACCCACTCCCCACACTTTATATTTATGGATGAAGGATTGCACTACAACTCGTACACCTTACTGTAAATTGTACCTAAAATTGTACCTCATCCCATTTCTGCTTTGCACTAGATAGTACTGTACATTAGTACACTGCATAGTATTGTGTATTGTATATTATATGGTAACTCAGAACATTGTACATATGTCTATACCGAACAACTGTGACCTCATTCTTCTTCTAAATTCATGCTATATTATGTTATTATGTTATTTGATACTATCTTGTCTAGCACAGTCTCTGGAGCGTAACAGTAAGAAGCATTTTGTATGAAAGTATTCTGTACTTCTGTATGACAACTATTAAAGAACTTGAACTTGAACTTGAACTAGGTCGATCCGGGTGTCACAGGGTTGAGCGTTATGGGACCCTTGTTGGGTGCGTTGTATTCTGCACTGTCGTAATGGCTTACGGCCGTGCCGACCTGTACGCGTCCGATCTCGTCGGATCTCGGCCGCTGTACGGGTTGGTCTTGGTTGGTACTTGGTTGGGTGACCTCCTGGGAATACCGAGTGCGGGGTGCTGGGGCTGGTCTTCCATTTTTACGCTCTTCTCTTGCGTTTTGGCGCTGAGGAGCCTGTTGGGTGGTTTTAACCTCCTCGGGGACCCTGTGCTCCCCGTATCACCGGGCCCGGTCCGGGGTGATGCTCGTTGACCCGTAGGCCCGGGTTAGCCCTGTTGGGAACCGGAACGCGGGCTGCGGCGGTGCCGCAGGTGTGTTTCGGGGTTTCTTTCCTGAGGGGTTATGGGACCAACCATTGCATGGGGTGATGCCTGGGTGGTTGGTTCTCTGGTGTGTTGCTGCAGTGTCAACTCCCGGTTCTCCGGTTGAGGGTGCCCCTGCACGTTCATGACGTCTGCCGATCGTATGGGCTTTTTCTGTGGGCAGCTGTCAGGGGCCGAGTGGTCTACGGATCCCACTTCTGACGTGCTGTTTGAAAGCTTGGTTATGCGACAACGCCAGCTTACGCCCCTTCCGCCGGGGCGGCTGTTTCAGCTGTCCTTTCTGGCGCCTGCCTCGTCCGCAGTTTCCAGGCTTGGGTTGACAGCCTGTTGCCTGGTCTTTTTCCCCGGTGCACTGCCTGCTTCCGTTGGTTAACTCTTGTGTGTTATGACCATGCTGTCTGTCTGTTGCAGGGCTTGTGTTCCAGGCGGTGTGCTGTTGGGGAGGACAGGGCCCGCTCGGCTGAGGGGCCTTTTGTCCGAATACGCTGGCGATGTGGGGGGCGGGGTCACTAGGTGCCCCCCTGGTGGGGTCTTGATGCTGGCATCATGGACTTCTCCGGGCCCCCATTCCAGGGAGTCCAGTCCTTTTGGTGGGTCTGGGTCTTCCTTCGCGCTCCGCTGCTACGGCCTTGCCACGGGGTTGGGTTTGCCCTTGACCCCGTGATTCTGGGGGCAGTGACGAGGTTGTTCCTACGTTCGTTCCCGGGTGGCATGCGGGTTGTGCGTGGGTGTAGTCGTGGGGTCAAGCCACGGTCTGCTCACCCTGTGCGTTGGGTTGCTTGAGTGCCTCTTCGCACGGTCGGGTCCGTCGCCCTCCCGTGAGGCCCCTAATAGGGGGGATGCCCTCCATTAGGGGGGGTCGGGGGGGCTCGGCCCTCCCTGTTCTGATGGTTGTGGGGGGCTGTCAGCGGGGTGTATTTGTCAGCCAGCGGCTCCGCTTGGCCTCCCTTGTGCAGTAGGTGATGCCAAGCAGAGCCCCTTAACGAAACAGAACGTTAGGTTATGGCTATAACCAAGTTCTGTTAGTTAGGGGCGACGCTTGGCATCAGACGGCCGCTGCAGCCCTTGACCTCACCTTGTGGTGAAAGCTTGGGAAGGAGGAGAGCAGGTGACCACACACCTGCTTATGAAGGTAAGCTGATGAGGGGTGTGGTCAGACTAATACTGGTATTAAAGGTATATTTGTGGAATGTTATTCAGTACGCGTGCACGTACGCGAGGGAGTGCAGTAGGTGATGCCAAGCGTCGCCCCTAACTAACAGAACTTGGTTATAGCCATAACCTAACGTTTTCTTACCTTGTAGTAGTACTTGTAGCCTGTATTAGTACTTGTAGCTAGTAGGAGCCACTTGTAGTAGTATTTGTAGGAGTGACAGGAATATTTAGGAAAGTAGATTTAGGACCACTTCTGTAAAGTACATTGGAGGTGTGGGGGGGGGGGGGGGGGGGGGTGGGTTGGGTAGGGGGTGGGTGGGGGACACTGTACACTGTACATTGGAATACTGACAAAGCCATACTTGGTCATTTACTGTACAACTGGGTTAGGACATTTGTGGGGGCCAGTTTCGAATTGCAGTCTCCCGTAGGTGTTCTTTGAGAGTGCTTTTGAAAGTGGGTAGTGATTCACATTCCTTTACAGCTTTGGGTAGGGCGTTCCACATTAATGTGGCATAATTGCGTAACATGTTTAGTCCCTTGTTTGAGCCAAATCTGTGTTTAACATGATTTGTGGAGCTCCCTCTGGTGTTGTGATCGTGGTATTCACTGACCTTTGGGAAGTATTTTGACATATACATGGGTACCTTGGTCGTGTAGTGTATCTTGTAGACCAGGCCCATTGCAAGTTGCTGTACTCTGTCATCTACTCTAAGCCATCCTAGGTTGTCAAAGTGGGCAGGGGTGAGGTGGGTTCTAGGAGTGAGGTTAAGCAGTAGTCTGACTAGTTTGTTTTGAGATGTTTGTAATTTGGTTTTTAGTGCCTTTGATGTGCTTTGGTACCATGAGGTGCAAGCATAGTCGTAGTACCCTTGAATGAGTGCTCCTGCCAGAGTCTTCAGGGTATTCTTGTTTACCAGAGAGGAGATCCGGTACAAGAGAGGTGTCCATGACAATGCTGTGTGCCTTCCTCAGACACCATTTGTGATGAATAGACTGATGGTATACGTAAGTCTGTACTGTTCAGTAAAAGCCTTGGTATTGATGAGTACTGTAATAAAGTAGCATTTAATCTCCCAATTTTAACAGCAGAGTTGGCGTTTTATTTTTTTATGTCTTTAAACTTTGGTTAAAATGGGTTTAATATTGTTTTAAATCATTACGCTAAAATGTACTAAACAAAGACTGAATCTGGATTAAAGGTATAACTAATCTGATAACTAATTTGAGATTAAATTAAACATAGTTGGTGCAACCCACCCATAAAAATTGTCTGAGTGTATGAGGAAAGTGAATGGTGTGTGTCTGAACCCAGCAGTCACACAGATTATAAGGGTGGATGGTGCTTTCTTGATGCTCTCCTCTGAACATCTACAAGAATTCTCATGTTTTATTCCTATAATCAGTCATGTGTGTGTATTCTCTCACCGCCAGGGGGCAGCAAAAGCTTGCGTGTCCTTGTGTCTCCATGGAGCTTCGTCGCTGCTGTGTAGCCTACATGCTGCTTTACCCTAGTAATCAAGCATCAAACACAAATGTAAAAGAATGTACAAATACTATCATATTTTTGTGTTTATTGTTTAATTGTGCCATACATATAATTCAACACAATATTTCAACCAAATTGACAGTTTTAGTTTTTTTTCTTATGTAATGAACTACCCCCCCTCATGATCAGTTAAAATGAACTACCCCCCCCTCATGATCAGTTAAAATGAGTTATCCTTGCTACACGACACTTAATTGCCTCCAACTCAGGAAAGATGCCATTCCCATGAAAGATGTGATTCCTGCTTCCTGTATGCTCTATATTATTCTCCCTCCTCGGTCTGATTGTTTTATGGCTCATATCATCTCATTGTTATACCTGTCCTCCAGTGCTTTAGATGGGTATTATTATTATAATATATATATAATAATAATAATAATAATAATCTAGTAATGGTAAATGAAAGACAATAGAGTCACAGAATGTTAGTTCTCTTTTCTTCACAGAAATTAGGCATTTTCTTTTGAAAGTGGTTACCAATGCTTACAAGTAAGTAGCCATACTGAAAGAATGAGAACTATATTGAAATTCTTTATTGGAAAAACCACATTGAGATACAGTATCTCGTTTTCGAGAGGGTCCCACATTTTGTGCAATGTAATACAGAATCAGAACACATAACACACAACAAAAAAATTAAACAAAAGACACATACAAAAACACAACAGAACAAGTACACATTATAAGAGGATATGTCTCTCAATCTCCATCATAATACTCATATCATCAATCATAAAACTACACAAACATTCGGTGCAAGGTCTATTCCATCATAATCATAATCCACTCTGTCGTAAAGACACAGGTCCATAGAGCCTGCAGGGCATCAGCAGTAGCTTGGCGTTCTGTCTAAAGAGAAGTCTGTTCACTCTGCCACCGTCTTAATAACAGGGACCTAACAAGACCTGACACCTATCTCTTTGAATGGGGAGTCATCCATATATCTAAGAATCTGTCAAACATATCATAATTTATCTTTCATATTTGAAATCACCGGTACATTACTGACAACATAGACCGGTTAATTTGGTAAAAAGGGAAACATTTAAATTGTTTAGACCAGCTTCTACACACGTGGCATCCTGTGGTTTCTGCCACGGAGTCCTTAGTTACAACTCACGACACAATTCCCAGCCTTTTGACAGAGATTGTGGTAAATTTAAAACATCTTTGAAACTCACATTTCGCCCTAAAAATGCAGTAAATTATAATTTTACACAAACATAAAATCACATGACATACTGTATATTATCTTCTCTGAATTATGTTTGTTTTGTAGCAAGTAGTTTCATTGTTGACTTGATCCTTTGTGTTACAGACTTCCATTCAAAAAGAGAATCCTCTTCTTCCTCTAGTCACAGAATCCTCACAAAAGTCTCCTCGTTATAAAGAGTGTCTCTGCCTCTGTGAGGATCCATCAGAGAGCTAGTGCGGATCATGATCACAGTGATTCTCCTTACGGCGGCTCTTCTCTCCCATCGGCTGGTCATCACCCCCCCCCCCCCCCCCCTCTCCCAGAGATACACTCTCTTTACCCTGCAAAGTGCAGAGTCCATCAAATTATACTCCCGCTGCTGTCGGCCGAGACCCTCTGCTGTGCTCACCTGCTGCTGGGCAACTGGCACAGTAAATAAAGGGTGGAGGAGGAGGTGGTGGTGGTGGTGGTGGTGGTGGTGGTGGTGGTGGTGGTGTGTCAATCCACTCCACATATGAACTCGCTGAGCTGTCCACAGATTGAAGAGGTGAGTTGGGAGGAGGAGGATATGGGGTTATTAAGGGAGGTTTAGTTGGGGATGAAGGGGGGGCGGGTCTATCCATATGTCAGGCTATCTGATGTCTCCAAGGCAACTGAGCTTTGATGTGAAAAAGAGAGATGGATTGGATCACAAAAGAGCAGACGTGTGCGTGACGTACAACACCTCAACAAGGAACAACAAGTGCCTGAAGCTCCAGGCGTGCTGGCCCTCCCGCAGAGATATTGTGTAGCGCTCCGTCGTTTTCCTGTTCGCTCAGACAAGCTCTTTTCTACTTAGTGGCCGTGACTCTCTCTTCCCGTCCGCCCAGGGGGCAAATAGGTTGACAGCGCACAGCGGGTACAGTGACACAGAGGAGGACTGAAAGCAGCATGTGAGTGTCTTAGAGAGGGACGCAGGCATGGACTGACTTGCTCCACTTTCCACGTATTCCTTGATATGTCTCCCTGTGCTGGGAGAGAATGAGCAAGCTCAGCACTATTCAATCAGTTCAGTGCACGTGACACATACACATGCAAACTTGTTATTTCTGGTTTAATAAGATGGCTTCTCTGCCCCTAACATTTTCAAAGGGGCAGAGATGTAGGACCCAAGTGTTAATGAGAGCAAAACAGATCCATTAACCTTTTCCCAGGATGTGGTCTAAACTGCCAAGAACTCTCAGCAACGTGTGTCTGTCGCTTAATTTGGTAAAGAAAGCTGTTAATGGTGCTGTGTAGGCCTACATAGAGAAAGCTGTTAATGGTGTGAGGAGGCCTACATAGAGAAAGCTGTTTATGGTGTGAGGAGGCTGTGATGATTAGGGATGTTGTTATTCTGTTGCACCACTAGGTGTCAGTATGGTAGGTTCTGATAAGTAGAGCAAGAACAATAAGAACGACCATCTTGGATTACCTGCATCAATAACATGTAACCTTCTCTGCTGTAGTAAAATAAATGTACTAGTGTTCATGATCAAGGACTCAACTCATCATTGAACCACTGAACAAAACATGGTATCAGGAGTAAAAACGACATTGTGACAAGTGACATGAAGCCACAGGAGAGTTTGAAACTAACTGGAAATGTCGACAGCAACTGACGCACTTTCAAACAGCAGTTCCAGCTCTACATTGTGGCCATGGGACTGGAAATCCAGGTGGATTCTAGGAAGGTAGCATTACTTCTAACAATAGCAGGTCCACAGGCCATAGAAGTGTGCAATACATTTGTGTATGAAGAGGAAGAGGATAACATGAAATTGGATAAAGTGTTTGAGAAATGTGATGCTCATTGCTCTCCGAAAAAGAATGAAACATATGAGAGATATGTATTTCGCTCTCGGATGCAACAGCAAGGGGAACCTTTATTTTTTTTGTATCTACTTTTTTCTCCTCCTTTTTTCTGTGATTTTTCTCCCCATCCCAATTTACCTCTCGTGCCAATTCTCCCTCCCCTGTCTTGAACGTTGCACGCATATGCCCCCCACTGGTCGGTTACACGTGGAGGCAGCCTGTCGCATCTTTTCACCTGCCAGCGCGGACTCTCATTGGCGAGGTGTAACGTGTGGGAGGCTCACACTACCCCCGCCATTTCCTGTCTCTGCTGTGCAGGCGTCCCCAAACCGACCTGTAGGAGTCGCTGTCCACAACGTCCAGATTACCACCCATCGACTTCCACCCGCTAACTCTGCCAATGAGTTAGTGTGACGGCCGGCCCAAGCCGGAGGCAACGCCGACAGCCGGAGTCGAACCCGGTGTCTCTTGCGTTGGTGACGAGTGCAATGTCCGCTGCGCCACCCAGCCGCCCCCAAGGGGAACCTTTTCATACTTTTCTGACTGACCGTCGGTAGTGTGATAGTAAAGGGTTAACCTTCTGTAGTGTGGCAGTGAAAAGGTTAACCTGCTGTCGGCTAAAGACAAAAGGTGATTGAGCTTTTGTGGTGGCTGCCCCTAAAATATGGAACAGTCTTCCACTGGAAATTAGGTCTGCCAAGACCCTACAGAATTTTAAAACACAGCTGAAGACTCGCCTGTTTTTATTGGCGTTCTGAGGCTTGGTAAGCCAAACATCCCTGGTCGTGTGGTGATTGTTTATTTTGTTTAACATTTTTTATTATTGTAGTTTTTATGACTGTGTGTGTATACTGTATTTTCTTTTAGTATTTCTGTTTTTATATTGTACAGCACTTTGGTACAACTTCGGTTGATTTAAATGTGCTTTATAAATAAAGTTGACCTTGACCTTGTTGTGTGGCAGTGAAAGGGTTAACATTCTGTGTATTGTCGCAGTGAAAGGGTTAACTGTTTGGTAGTGTGGCAGTGAAAGGGTTAAAGCACATTCATGCAACTTTTCAACACAGGGATTCCTTGACCAGAGACCAGATTGTTTTTGGAGGATAAAAAGGTCAGAGAAAGGCTACTGAAGGAAACAGAGCTTACACTAGAAGGGGCCATCAAGATCTGCCATGCGAGTGAGCTGTCCCAAATGCATGTGAGGACATTCAGTGAGATGGCAGCAGGCACAGAAAATGTCATTGATGGTGCGGCTGTTGGTGCCATTTCAAGCACAGGAAAAAGACACACAAAGACACGGCCTGCACAGCGGACGTGGCTCGCAGCACAAGCCAAAGCAGTGTCCAGCCTTTGGTAAGCAATGCTTTAATTGCCGGGGGAGCAACCACTTTGCTACACAGTGCTTCTCAAAAGGAAAAGAGAGGAGTATGTGTAGACAGAGTGGAGGACATTGATCTGAGTGACTCAGAGAATGAGACGTTTTTTGTTGCCACAGTGAACAGTGAAGTGAATGCTATTAGAGAAGATAAATGGATAGCACCACTGTGGATAAACGGGACTCTAGTCACAATGAAATTGGACACTGGAGCAAAAGCCAACTTGATCAGCATGTCTGACATCAAAGAAATTAATGATAAGCCAAGTATAAGAAGGAAAATGTGGTGTATTGTCCTTAAATACACTGAAAAACAACAATGGACAGAGGATCGACTGTCTAGGCACATGCAAGCTGAATGTAACGGTGAAAGAAAAAGTGCACCACCTATTATTTTCCGTTGTTGCTGAAGGACTTGATTCACTGCTGGGTGAGAAAAGCCTGTGAAGACCTGGAGCTGGTTTGGTGTATTGCCAAGGGTTTGGTGTATTGCCATTCACAAAATCCAGCTGAAAGCAAACGCAGAGGGTGGGGGTGATACAGAAGGTAGAGGAACCAACAGACTCTGTCAAGTGGGTGTAGATATGCTCAAATCGAAAAAGAATGCCTAGGGTTAGTGTTTGGCCTAGAGAGGTTTCACAGCTACATATATGGCCTACCTTCCTTCACCGTAGAGACAGATCATCGTCCACTGGTTGCCATCATAAAAAAAAACATAAATGAAATGTCGCCAAGGATTCAGCGCATGATGATGAAAATGCAGAGATACAACATTGAGCTGATCTACACACCAGGAAAACACCTGATACTCGCCAACGCGCTCTCACGGGCACCCACAGGGAAAGGTGTGAGCACAACTGAAGAAGGTGTTCAAAGCCATGTCAACATGGTGGCTGCTGCGCTTCCTGTGTCAGACACAAAGTCCAGACAAATAGCTGAAGAAACAGCGAAAGACACAGAGCTGCAATGTATCATTGGAAACATGCTAAATGGATGGCCTGTAGGTTCCTGTCCACTGTTCCACGACATCAGAGGTGAACTGAGTGTTGTTGATGGACTGTTGCTGAAGACAAATAGAATTGTCATTCCACAAGAACTGAGAAGGGACATACTACAGAGGATCCACGAAGGTCATCTCAGTGTCGAGAAATGCAAGAGAAGAGCGAGAGACGCAGTCTTCTGGCCTGGGATCAACAAAGACATTGAGAGACGAGATGTGAAACATGCCAGAGACATAGGGACAAGCAAACCAAAGAGCCTGATGTGCCAACACCACCATGGCATAAAGTAGGAATGGATTTGTTTCATCTCAAGGGTAAAGATGTAGTGGTCATTGACTATCACTCGAACTTCCCTGAAATGGGATTGCTATCAAACACATCATCAACCTGTAGGGGTGTAACGGTACGTGTATTCGTCCCGCAAATTTACGGTACGGCCGTCACGGTGCGGTACGTGCTGCCATATGAAGAATACGCCCCACAGCGCAAACACATGAGTCCCACATGCAGGCACTCGCAAGGTCCGTGCAAGAACAGCGCGCGGCATGGGGAGCTCCAGTAGCTCACCACGTACCGCGAGTGCTATTTCAGCGCCGTGGACAACCGTGCTCATCACGGATCTGGGGCTGAGCGCGTTCGAATCCCGGACGGCAGCCGTGCCTTTCCCAGAGTGTCTTCCCCCCCATCTGAACCCTTTCAGCCTGCTTCTGTCGGTCGAACTTGACCAAGTATGAATGGGATGAAAAAGCGATAAACGCTAAAAGAACCAGCTGACTGGTCAAAGTTTTAAAAAAAGAACAGCGCGCGGCACACCGAGTCCGACTTCAGTTCAGAGCTGGCGAAAGTGCACGGAGGAAGGCACATTTACATTGGAACAGCTGCAGGGTCATAAACATTTTACAGTTTTCTTTCGTTTTCTTGTTCGCCCAATAACGTTAACCAAATGAAACCAATGGAAAGAAACACACATGCGTCGCCGACACACACACGCGCGCCAACAAACACATCAACATTCTCCCCCGCCGGACTCACAGGCACAATCAAATAAAAAGAAGAAACATACTTTTCCGGACAGATCATCTGAGCTCCACTGTGTTTAAATCCAAATAATCCTCTGCCATTGTTGTAATATGTCATCTGTTCTCTAGTATTCAGTCTCGTCGTGAAGTTAAATTCTCTCTAGAAGTGAAACTGAAACTTAGCAAGGATAAGTTGTTAAAGGGGCAGTAGGCAAGTGGATGCCTGAACACAGAATGACACCAGTATCACTGACTACCACGGCAAGCCTATAGAAAATTATTCTATTTAATTATAATAATTATAATAATTATCATAAATATAATATATAAATTAAATTAAAAAAAAAAGTTAAAGAACATTTATATTAACACTTTAATCACCATGGGTTAAATTCATAATTTACCATCCCTCGCCAGCTCTATTTGTCTATGGAGAAGTTCCCCTTCTTTGCAGGGCTATAACTTTTTTAATTCTATTGCTAAATTGCCATTATTATGGCCCATTCAATGTCCTATATGTATTGTTCAGGGTGTAGCAACGTTAAACTTTTTCATTCACATATTCATACTAAAATATGGTCTAAAGTATAAGTATGTTTTTATTGTTTTCTGCAGCTTTCTGCAAGTGATTTATAGCCCTAAATGCATTATATTGATGATCAAATACAGTTTGGTAGGAATCTGTGCGAGATAAAAAATTTCAACTGGACGTGGTTCTAGAAGTTTCTACGCATCATCTGATGATGACCGGATGGGCGGGGGATCGTTTATAATTCCGTGGGCAGCGTTAGATGATTCATCCAGAGTGGGTCATATGTTCATCAGAACAGTTAGTATAGAAGACGTTAGAAAATAACGTTGAAACTCACCGTGGCTTCCTCGCGCCGCTGGCAGATGAGCGTGGAACAGAATTCTTTCTATTATGGGATAGAGAAATGCCCGATCCATTTCCAGGTTGTATAATAGTATATACGTCCAAATCATGTTGTTTTTTCGAGTTATTTGCACCGATCGATGTTCACTGTATCAAGACGGAGTCTCTCTAACGATAGCGAGTGCCCGGACACATTATGGATGAGCACTTCCGGTTCAAAGGTTCATTTCCGGTTGGCGATCTGCCGATCGGCCACCAGATGGCGCTCTTGAACCGCTAGAGAGTTGAGAGGAGATCAGCAGGGCTCCGGAAAGGAAATATGATTTCGATGACAGATTTTTGAAATATTGACATCAAAGACGAGTTACAGCGTCTTCGGCAGAATGAGCATGGCTAGGAATGACGTGTAAACTCGTCCCCGGCGATCATAGTGTTAATAATAATACTTATAAATAGTTTTTTTCTGTTGTACCGAACTCGTACCGAACCGTGACCCCAATACCGAGGTACGTACCGAACCGTGGCTTCTGTGTACCGTTACACCCCTATCAACCTGTGCCATAACACAGACAAAATCGTTCTTCGCCAGACACGGCCAGACACGGCATACCAAACACAGTGGTGAGTGACAATGGGCCATGCTTCAAGAGCAGAGAGTGGCAGGAATTTGCAAAACAATACGGCTTCAAGCATGTGTCATCTAGTTCTCTGTATGCACAGTCAAATGGAAAAGCTGAAAAAGGAGTCCACATCCTCAAGCAGCTCCTGAAGAAAGCTGCTGACAGTGACTCAGATGCCTACCGCTCTTCTCAGCTACAGAGCATCACCTCTTGCTTGCGGACTGTCACCTGCTGAGCTGCTGATGAATCGAAAACTGCGTACCACACTGACGAGCTAAAAGAAACATCCAAAGTTGGAACAAAAGCTACAACAACAGAAGATGAAACAGAAGTCATTATATGACAGAACAGCCAAGCAGCTTCCACCACTATCAAGCAAAGATACAGTTAGGTTTGAAGGTCCATCTCTCCACCTCTTACAGACTAACCCTAACAACACACACACACTCCAGGTGAAGAGAAATCAGAAAGCCTGAAAGACTGAATAATTTTTTTTTTAAGTTTAAAATAGAAAGATTTATATATATAAAATGTAGTATTTATTAAGTATATTGAAATGTGGTTATTGGTTGAAATTATATGTTTTAAAAATAAATGGTTAATATACCTGACGCGTGAATACTTTCGGCAAGCAACAAGCCCTTCCACGTTGCTCTGATTGGCCGAGCGCGCGCATGCGCCGCAACAAGCCCCTCAGCCAGGCAGCAATACTAAGCTCCAGTTAACCTAATTTATACCGTAACGAATCATTAAAAAAAATATACCGTTAACTGGAATATGTTGTTTCTTTACACATATGTTGGATTATGTAATTGGTTTGTCATGACAAACCAATAAAAAATCGCGCGACTCGGGCTTCATCATCCTCGGCTTCGCGGGCAGAGACGGTCTTATTATGGGGCTTATGCCGAGAAGCAGTAGTAACACAACAGTGAACACATAGTTAAGTACGACTGACAGATGCATTGCAACTATGTGTTCACTGTTGTGTTACTGCTTCTCGGCATAAGCCCCATAATAAGACCGTCTCTGGCTTCGTCCAGCCGACACCATGATGAGCTCAGCGATGCCGCTCACGGCAGCATACTCTCCCCGCTGTTGAAAGCCTTATCGGAGCACGGAGGGTCGTGGACCCGCAACGCCAGGATGAAGCCCGAGTCGCGCGATTCTTTATTGGTTTGTCATGACAAACCAATTACATAATCCAACATATGTGTAAAGAAACAACATATTCCAGTTAACGGTATATTTTTTTAATGATTCGTTACGGTATAAATTAGGTTAACTGGAGCTTAGTATTGCTGCCTGGCTGAGGGGCTTGTCGCGGCTCATGCACACGCTCGGCCAATCAGAGCAACGCGGAAGGGCTTGTTGCTTGCCGAAAGTATTCACGCGTACCTGACACCGGTAATTTTGTTTTTCGACCTTTACAGAGA
Organism: Notolepis coatsorum; assembly: GCF_963971535.1. Lineage (NCBI taxonomy): Eukaryota > Metazoa > Chordata > Actinopteri > Aulopiformes > Paralepididae > Notolepis > Notolepis coatsorum. The sequence continues at coordinate 87,448,228 of NC_140167.1, forward strand.
AAGGGGGATGTGATGATTAGGGATGTTATTATTCCTTTGCACCACTAGGTGTCAGTATGGTAGGTTCTGATAACAATAATAATAATAACTGGACTTTTGGAGAAGTCTTTATTCGGCATGCAGGCAGACACGCGCATGCGATGGGCGGCAGACACACAGGAACACACACACATGCAGTTAGTTGGGTCGCCGATGCGATTGAGTCTCTGCACTTGACCCATCCCGTCATCCTTCCCCCCAAGGGCAGCCGGGAGCATATAGGGGCTCCTGCGAGGGACCGCACCCGGGGGACCAATCCAAGTGCTCCTGTCCGTCTTCGTCAGCGTTAGCGATCTGTTGTGCATGTTTTTCCATTGGGTTTCTCTTATCGGGGGGAAACCCTTGCAAGCACGAGGAGAACATGCAAACTCCACAAAGGCCTGGGAGTAGTGGGAGATACCCCAACTGGGTACCTGGCAACGCGGAAACCTGGTCCCCAAGCGGGAATCGTACCCTGGACCTTCTAGCTGTGAGGCGTCAGTACACATAAATAAATAGAGCAAGAACAAGTAAGAACGACCATCTTGGATTACCTGCATCAATAACATGTAACCTGATCTGCTGGAGTAAATAAATGTACTAGTGTTCAAGGGACTCAACTCATCATTGAACCACCGAACAAAACAGAGGCCTAGAGAAAGCTGTTAAAATGGCAAGTAAGTATACATGGAGAAAGCCGTTAACGGTGTGAGTAGGCCAACATAGAGAAAGCTGTTAACAGTGTGAGTAAGCCAACATAGGTTAGTCAGTGATACTGTAGTATTTCAAATATTCTTTAACTGATGTATAATTTACTTTGTTGGTAGTGTATCAAACAGACCCAGGACACTTTAGGGCCAATTCAGAATCACTTGTTGAGTCTGGACTGTTTTCGTGATGTGAGCCCTCTTAATATCTATAATAGGACCATATTCAGAACGTCATTGGGATGAGGGTTCAAAACATTTATGTAAATTGTTCTTTTCTAAGAACACCTAGGAATTACCAACCAATGGGTTAAGCCCTGAAGATGAGACATAGTTATTTACACAACCACATGGTTTTGCATGCCATATGAGAGCTCTCCTAGGTGTTGTGTCCTCAGAACCTGTTGTGTCATAATATAATGTGTCTGGATTGATATTTATAAACCACAGAAGAATGTCATGGGACTGATCCATCACCTTCTGAGAACTGTGTGCTTGTGTGTGTATGTACCTTGTTTATTGATTTCCCCAAGGGGATCAATAAAGGAATATCTTATCTTATGTGAAAAGTCAGGAGAATGTCAAGACTCTACACTCATAAAATCAGGACACACTACCAAATGAGGACATTTTCGACTGCCTTATTTAGTTTGATGAGCTATTGTAGTGTGATGGTTAAGGTTAGGGTTAGTTACAGAATGCATGTAAGTCTATGTAATGTCCCCATATTTCACATAAACAAACATGTGTGTGTGTGTTTGTGTTCACATCGCGTGCAGGCATTCTTGCATTCAGGGGTGGGTGGGTATTGTATGTATGTATGTATGTATGTATGTATGTATGTATGTATGTATGTATGTATGTATGTATGTATGTATGTATGTATGTATGTATGTATGTATGTATGTATGTATGTATGTATGTATGTATGTATGTATGTATGTATGTGTATGTGTATGTGTATGTGTGTGTGTGTGTGTGTGTGTGTGTGTGTGTGTGTGTGTGTGTGTGTGTGTGTGTGTGCATGTGTGTGTGCCTGCCTGCCTGCTTGTGTGTGTGGGTGCGTGCGTGCGTGCCATAATGTTCTTCCTGTGCCCCAGGACAGTTCAGTTAGTATTTTTGAACATGCACCACGTACTCTCTCCTAAAGCAAGAAATCAGAGAGAGAACCTTCAAATCAATGATGTCACTAGGGTGTTAAATCTGGGGCTGTTATAGGCAATGGGGCTCTGAATTTAAGAGGCCATAAAATGTTTGTGTTGCTCTTAAACCCAAATGAGGCTTTAATTCTGGTTCAGACGTTTAGTTACTAGAATATAAACATAAACTGGGTGTAATAACCTCATATATCCTATTTAAGGAGTATAGTCTACAGATAGGATCTATAGGCAATGTTTGATAATCACTGATTATGTTATGTTGAAAGTGTGTTGCATGTTGCATGCGTTCTTCTCTGTAAAGCTGCTGGTAAAATCGTTTTCACCATATGTCTGCTCAAGATGTCAAGAAACCACCAACTCATTCAAACCACTAATCACTGTGCTCTTGCAATTTAACCAAGATAGTTCTTGTCCAGAAATAAAATGGTTTTTGACTGCTTTGTCCCACTGATCAATGTATTCATTGGGGGCGTTTCCCACTTCTTTGTTTCCATAGCAAAGTTTCCAGGGAAACCGACCAGTTGATTTAGGCCAGAAGATAAAGGCTGCAGTAAATTGAATTATACAGCCAGGTGCATGATGCGCTGAATGGAGCAGCGGCTGTTCCGCTGCATTTTCGGTTCCTGTTGAAATACTCAGTCTTGTTATTTATTTGATTTCCTCAAAGAGGGCTACCCTGACTGACAAAAGCCATGCATCCCTTTAGAATATGTCAAGCAGCTTGAGGGGCAAGGTGCAATGCATTTTCTGCATGGCAACGATTGTTGTAAATAAAAATAAAAAAATAAGCATAAGTAAGTATCTTCCGAAACATAACCTACACGTTGGAGATGAATTTGCCCGGACAATATTGGGAAGTTTGTATTTTTAGGCAACATTTTAACAAGGGTATATATAGGCACACGGAACATACAGTAATAGACTTCAGGAGGCATATAACGCAGTAAATACAAATAGCCTGCCCTATACATAACTGACTGCATATGATAATTCGAAATGTTTAGCTTATAATGATGATAATGACTGCATGGGCAAGATTAACCATTTTAAACCCACCTGTATGAATTGTCCTCCTCTGATCTTAAACATCAGTGATTTTAACTGGTTCTCCTGCGGAATACATCATTTATCTCATTGGTCAGCAGCTCCAGCGATCGCCGTGTATAAAAAGCAATGAGAGGCGCGTCTTGAGTTCTGAAGTGCGTCTGCAGGGAGCCGCGCGGAGGAGCAGCAGGAGACATACAGTTGGTTATCAGAAGCGAGGAGAGAACACACCTGTTACGCAGGAAACAGACAAGACACGGCTCCTATATTCGTCTCTCGCTGTAAGTAACAACACACGATCCTGAATTCAACAGGTGTATCAAAATGATAGTTGTGTTTTATAAAAGAATTCCTATGAACATACCATTTTGGAAGGTTTTATGAATATGAAGATGCATGCGTGTGGCACGTCTTGCGCTGTCTTTTTGTGATGTATAGACCGAATAACTTTCAAACTTTTCTTCTCACTTTTTTTGCTTCCAAGCTTTTAATTTAAGACGTATATATTAGCAAACCAGCCAATTACGATCTGCTGTTAGAGCATCTTGATTAATCTAGAGAGTATAGGCTAATTGGACAGTCTTCTATTCTATTTCACGTTATAGCTGAACTGTAAAACCACCTTTTCAGTTTAATCGGTAAACATGCATAATTGTTATTAGGCTATTCTTATTATTTTTCGTTTATTTACTACTAAATGCCTGTATAGTCCACATGCCCGTTCTAAAATGGGTTATAGCGAGACTAGACTACAACAAATTATATCATTATTATTATTATTTTATTTTTATTTTCTCTTTTGAATACTACTTCTGATACAAATCAAGGTCATCATCATAATAATCAAGGCTTGTTGTTGTTATGGCTCATGCTTAGTTGTTGGTTAGCCTACCCTCGCTTCAAGCTGTATAGCCACAGATTACTGAAACCATGCCGCGCACCGTTGAATGAAACATCCTCAGACAGTTGATAGAAATTGTGTGTGCAGCCTATATAATGTCTCACAATGTTTCATATCTTGGAAATCTATGATTAGATTTCGTTTGACTGTGGACCATTATTTTATTTGCACTCTCATGCTGTATTAATTGGCTATTGAATATTATAATGCCTTATGCATAATCAAATCAAATCAAATCAAATCAAATCAAATGTGGCCCGACAACACACGTTAATGTCCCCATCCAGACACGTCTTCTTTAAACAAGTCAAGAAGAAACATCACAATAGAACAAGACAAAAACACCATAAAGTCAATTTTTTTTTAAATAAATGCAAAATAGAATGCAACACTCCCAGACATACCCACCCACGCGAAGGTAAGGAAAAACTCACTAAAACCTAGCAATAGGAAAAAATGCACCACAGGCAATGTGGAGGAGAGAAACCTTAGAAGGGCCATTCAAGGGATTTCCCTTCTTAGATGTCGGTGATAGTATAGTGTTGCAATAAAACAGGCAACATCAGGTGTAAGATCTCACATAGGGGAGAGTGGGGTAAGTTGACCCCCTGTAACACAATTCATTCATTCATTTGACCACACATTTAGGAAGAACACATCATTTTACTCAGGTTTTCATGGAGGGACGTTGGGAAAAAAACACTCTTTTGCACTTAAACGTTTTACACATCAGATGTAATATTACAGAGTTATGACTCTTGTGTCAATGCAAATTCAGCAAGGTTTGAAGAAAATATCGCATACGTGTTCATGAACTACCAAGATATACAACATGTGAACTAATTACCAAAAGTATTTTTTTTGTTATACTGTATAAGGTAATTTCTTTCAAAATGGTGGCTGTGGGGTAAGGTGAGCCGCGTCTCTACTTTCCGTAGCTCCATTTCTGCAGACCCCTCTCTGATTGGTTGAGCCCATTTCTGCAGACCCCTCTCTGATTGGCCGAGCGCGCGCATGCGCATGAGCCGCGACAAGCTCCTCTCGAAACTCTGTTAAGCTCCAGAGAGAGAGGCTGAAAACCCACAGTTCTTGCCCGACGGATGGGAGCCGAATCCCGGATCCGAGTTTTCTGATGAATACCCCCAAAACATGGAGGTCGCAAACGCAATTTATACGCATGGAAGTATTGATTACGCCATAACGAATCATTAAAAAAATATACCGTTAACTGGAATATGTTGTGTGTGCCTTTACACATATGTTGGATTATGTAATTGGTTTGTCATTAAAAACCAATAACGTTATACGCGAATCTGGTAGTACATTTCTTTTTATCTTCTTGATATGATAACATTACATCCGCCTTTTACCGCGTGACGAGCTAAACCAATCAGAGAGGGGCTTCGCTCAACCAATCAGAGAGGGGCTTCGCTCAACCAATCAGAGAGGGGTCTGCAGAAATGGGCTCAACCAATCAGAGAGGGGTCTGCAGAAATGGAGCTACGGAAAGTAGAGACGTAGGTGAGCCAGAAGCCCTGGGGTAAGGTGAGCCAGTGGTTCAACCCATAGGATACAGAGAGGCCAAGATCATTTTAAAATATGAGTTAACCCTTTCACTGTGGCAGTGAAAGGGTTAACCTTCTGTGTATTGTCGCAGTGAAAGGGTTAACCGTTTTGTGGTGCGGCAGTGAAAGGGTTAAAGAAGAAGCTTTCTGGTCATTAGAGATGTAATGGTATGAAAATGTAATATCACGATTATAGTGAACAAAATTATCATGGTTATCAGTATCATCATGGTATTGTTAAAATGTGCTGAAAATAAAAAGTACTGATACAAACGGAAGTACCTTGTTTTATAAAATTAGCTTTTTGTTTGCATGAATTATTATTATTATTCTCTCGTTCTCATGCACGCACACGCATACACACACACACACACACACACACACACACACACACACACACACACACACACACACACACACACACACACACACACACACACACACACACACACACACACACACACACACACACACACAGTCTATCTTCTGTGTTGCATTTGAGTATACAATGACCTCATGCATAAATACAAAAATACAAATGAGTCTGAAAGGTGACATATTTTAGTCCTTTTCAACAAGTTAATAATAATATAGGTTTTTGAGTCCCCTAAACAGGTTAATATAGGTATTTGAGTCCCCTAAACAAGGTCCTCTAAACAAGTTAATATAGGTTGTTGAGATCCTCTAAACAAGTTAATATAGGTTGTTGAGGTCCTCTAAACAAGTTCTGTATCATTAAGGGGCCCTGCTTGGCATCACTCATGCACTCCCTCGCGTACGTGCACGCGCACTGAATAAATTCCACAAATGTACCTTTAATACCAGTATTAGTCTGACCACACCCCTCATCAGCTTACCTTCATAAGCAGGTGTGTGGTCACCTGCTCTCCTCCTTCTCGCTTTCACCACAAGGAAGTGCCTCGGTAGTACCCCACTTGACGTGTTGATTAGTTGAAAAGAGTTGTGACAAGTTTACATTGTGCTTAATTTTTTCTTCTCTCATATCTGTGAAAAAGTTTGGGTCATAATGTATTCTGCGGAGAGTAGACCCGCTAGACCTACTCTTCACCAGCGGTTCTCCATTCCCGCCTCCGTCGTGCGTTCTGGTGCTGGGCTGTTGGCACTTTCATGGTTGCTGACCCAGCCCAGGAGACAGCCGATGGATAGTTTGCCTCTCCGAAGAGCCGCGGAGTCGGTGCCGTCGCTCCGGCGATGGCCTGATCTCGACTCTGGTTCTTCTGGTTCCAGGGAATCGTCCGTTGGTGAACGGTCGGTTGTTTTGGAGCCGGAGGATTTGCGACGCAAACTTTTCGCATCTGCCCGTTCACGTCGCAAGATGGTAGCATGCAGGCGCGAACGGCCTGGGTTTGGGGAACTGCTGGAGACCAGCGAGGATGCGTCCGGCTCTGGATTTCCGATGGAAACTGAGGACTTCATGGAAGAGGCGGACGGATTCTTGTATGATGGTCCCGTGGAGGAGAGTATCCCTCCTCAGGAAACACCGGAGGGGGGAGAAATGGCTCCATGGGGCTCCCTGTTCGAGGATGTCGAGGAACCACCTTGGCCTCATCAGCAGGATGCCCTACTGTCGGCCACATCAGACTGTGGCTCCTTGACCAGTTGCAGCCTGCTGCATGTGAGGGATGCAGGTTCGGTGGAGGAAGGTCCGCAGGGGGAACTGCGGGCTTTGTTTCCCGAGCTCATGGCGGTAGCCGCCGCTGCAAACGGCGTGCCGCTGCCGCTGCCATTGCCTGCACCTGTCCCTGATGATCTCATAGGTCATCGCTGGCAGCGTCGCCCAGTGAGAGGGGTGGACGTTGTCTACCCATTTTTCCCCTCAATGGGGGCCTATGTTCGTCAGGGTCAGGCGGTTTCCAACATCATGGGACTAACCCCCACCTACGTACCAGTTACGCGGGTGTCGGGGTTAGTCAAAGGTATGGGGGAGGGCGTGCCTCGGCTTGACAGTCCGATGGCCGCTCTCCTCTGTCCGGATATGGTGTGGGAACCCTTGTGCAAGCCGGTCCTCCAGGGGAAATCGGCTAGGCGATTGGCTTATTGGGGTGACCAGTCATTCATCGCTGGTACACAATCGCTGGCTGCGGCGTCTAATCGCCCACCTGGCTAGATTTGTATCGGGGATTATGACGGGCGGCACGGATCTGAACGAGGTAAAATGCGATCAGATCACCCAGGCGGCAGGAGCTGTCCTGCACCTTTCCCAGGTGCTGGCCATAGCCATGGGGAAAGTGCGCGCCCTGGCTACCCTGGGCCAGCGTCATCTTTGGCTGGAGCAGGCCCGTGTGCCGGAACGGAAGAGAGCCCCTCTTCTGACGGCCGCCCTCTCCGACGCTGGTCTGTTCGGGAAGGCCCTGCGGTTGATGACCTCAACATGCAGAGAGATGGCAGAGGAGAGATCCATCCTCCAACCCCATTTTCCGCCTCCCGTCCTTGCCGGTGGAGTCAGAAGGCTTCGGCGACGTCGAGCTGTCTCCGTCGCCCCTACCACTGCCTCCGCCGCCGCTGCTGGCCCTTCCAAGAAGGCCAGGAGAAGAGACGGCGCTTCTGCTACCGCCGGCCCATCCACGACCGGAGGAGACGGTAGGGAACGTCGTGACCAGCAGACAGTAACCTACCGTCCCTCCGGGGCTCCTCGGGGTGGCAAGACTTGAGCGGCGCGAGGTGGCAGACGCCGCTGAGAGTGACTTTTCCCCTCTGTGTCCCCTCTCTTTTACACCCTCCCCGGCCCCTCTATGATTTTGTGCCTTAAAACATTATAAATAAAGAAGTTCCCCGACATAAGGGGGACTATGTTTTGGCCGAACAAACTGTGTGTTTCTTCAACAATTCATATGGTGGGGTTGTGTAAATATGAATCTGCACTTTTACGTTGTGAGATGAGTCGTGTTGTGTTACGAGGTTAAGCAAGGTCTGCAACATACACTCAGTAATAGGTTCTATTAGCTTGATGCTCCACATGCAGGTAGAAACTGGTGTTATTCCATTGCTTGAACTAAGTATATGTGTCTCACAATGCTGTGTTGTTTAGTTGCAGTAATACTCGTACACGCACGTTCCACGGCCTAGCCGTTACTCTCGGTCAGCGTTTTTTGCTATGTACGACATAGTCAACGGGTGTAGGATTCACACACATGCGACTTGTTTTTGTTGTAAATCCTGTTCACATTTTGTGGGTAGCGGGCATTGTATTAGCTTACGCTATACATTAGCATTCTACCGGAGGTTTTCAAAATGGCTACGGTTGTTTTCTGTGTGTAGGGAACGAAGGGTTTTTTGTGAGGGGGTGTCGAATAAACCCCTCCTTCCCACTTGATTGGTTTAGGGGATTTTTATCTCTTCTGCTGAGCCAGTCAGGGCCGAGCCGGTGAGACGTCTTGGCAGGGGGGGGAGGGTTATCCTGCCAACTCTTATTACAGAGAGGAGTAAAAAAGGCAGCATTTCCCCCCGTCATAGCGGTGTTGCTATGGCGACGCCTTCCATGAGTTGCGGTGTCTTAAAGGATAACTCCACTTTTTTTTTAAATTAGCTTATTTAACATCTTCCCTGGAGTTAGACAAGAAGATGCATACCTTTTTTGTCTCTGTGCGTGCATTTTAGCTTTGGGAATAGACGCTCCGTTAGCATAGCTTAGCTTCATCACTGGAAGTGGGGGAGGACAGTAGCCTTACAGTGCCTTACAGTGTATTGCAAGGTCTGACATTGACCAAACTTGATATGCATGACCTTGGTGGGCTCTAGGACAACTCCTGAAAAGGGGGTCAATGTCAGACAAGGTGTCGAGTTAGAGCGTAGGGCTCCCGGGTCTGCTGCGCTCGATTTATGTAAACCTGAGTCAGTTGGTCACGTGACTCACGGTTTGCATGTCTTTCTCATGACTACCACTCGTGTGGGAAGGTTTTCTGGGAGGGTCTAGTCTTACTCTCTGATTAAAGAAGAGTGACTGGATGTAAAATCATGTGAAAACGGGTTTTTTACTCCCAGCTGTGCAGTTGGGTTCATACGGGTGATGCTTCTTCTTTATTATTATAAAGAGTTGGATGTGTCTAGATGGATTGGAAATGGGGGCCCCTGATGGAAACAAGACTAACGTCTTTCTCAGGTCTGCCTCCCCTTACCGATTGTGTGTTTTGAGCCGTACTATGTTGTACCCTTTCTGCAATCTGTTGGTTAAAGTTTTCATTCATTCATTCATGGAGTTGGTTGCATCCCGTCCTCTTGTCGTTCCCCTGGGCGTCTTGGGGATTCAATAAGATGGTCTAAATAGCCTATTATTGATGTGGATATGCCCAACGCACACATAGTGCTAACTCAGGATGTTCTGTTGGACATTAGGTAACTGACTGGCGCGCCTTGATTGCTTGGGGTTAAAACAGCGTTTTTATAAAGCAATCGGGATGGGGGTTTTTCCTCTTCCGATGCCCTGTGTGGTTGTCGACGGGTTCTCGTTCATATCAGGGGATGATGACGGAATGGATCTGTACATATGTGGAAGGGTCTCACGCCCTGGGGGTGGGCTGCCGGGCGCGGTTCGCACCGGAACGTCTGAGTGGCGCCTTCTTTTTATGTTTAAGATCAACACGCATATCTGCCCCTTCTCCTGGAGTTGGCATGTCGGCGTGGTTAGGGCACGGGACTGGTTCTGGTCGCGCTGGTCCGGATCAGTTGAACCCGTTGTCCGCCGGGGATGCAGATCTGCTGTTCTGGTACCCTGAGGGACTTGGGGTTCTTTCAGGGGGAAAAATGCTAGGTCGGTCCGGGTGTCGCAGGGTTGGGCGCTATGGAACCCTTGTTGGGTACATTGTATTCTACTCTGTCGTAATGGCTTACGGCTGTGCCAGCCTGTACGCGTCCGATCTCGTCGGATCTCGGCCGCCATACAGGTTGGTCTTGGTTAGTACTTGGTTGGGTGACCTCCTGGGAATACCAAGTACGGTGCTGGGGCTGGTTTTCCATTCTTACGCTCTTCTCTTAGATGGGGTTCAATGTTGGGGTGGTCTTGACCTCCTCGGGGGACCCTGTGCTCCCCGTATCACCGGGCCCGGTCCGAGGTAATGTTTCGTTGACCTGTAGGCCCGGGATAACCCTGTTGGAAACTGGAACACGGGCTGCGGCAGCGCAGGTATGTTTGGGTTTTTTTCCTGAGGGGTTATGGGACCAACCACCGCATGGGGTAACACCTGGGTGGTTGGTTCTCTGGTGTATTGCTGCGGTGTCAACTCCTGGGTTAACCGGTTTTGAGGGTGCCCCTGCACGTTCATGACGTCTGCCAATCGTGTCAGCCTTCTCTGCCTCGACCCCTCTGGGTGGGTTTTTTTTAGGTGGAGCCTTGGTCATGCAACTACGCCAGCATATGCCCCTTCCGCCGGGGTGGCTGTGTTCAGCTGTCCTTTCTGGCGCCTGTCTCGTCTGCAGTCTCCTGGCTAGGGTTCACAGCCTGTTGCCTGGTTTTCCTCGGTGCGCTGCCTGCTTCCGTTGGTTAACCTTTTTTGTGTGCTTACGGCCATGCTGACTGCCTGTTGCAGGGTCAGTGTGCCAGGCAGTGTACTATCGGGGAGGACGGGGCCCGCTCGGTCCGAATACGCTGGCGATGTGGGGGGCGGGGCACTGCGTGCCCACCTGGTGGGGTCTTGATGCTGGCATCATGGACTTCTCCGGGCCCCCGTTCCAGGGGGTCCAGTCCCTTTGGTGGGTCTGGGTCTTCCTTCGCGCTCCGCTGCTACGGCCTTGCCACGGGGTTGGGTTTGCCCTTGACCCCGTGATTCTGGGGGCAGTAACGAGGTTGTTTCCTCCGTTCGTTCCCGGGTGGCATGCGGGTTGTGCGTGTGTGTAGTCGTGGGGTCAAGCCACGGTCTGCTCACCCTGTGCGTTGAGTTGCTTGAGTGCCTCTTCGCACGGTCGGGTCCGTCGCCCTCCCGGTAAACCTCTAATAGGGGGGGTGCCCTCCATTAGGGGGGGTCGGGGGGGCTCGGCCCTCCCTGGTCTGTTGGTTGTGGGGGGCCTTCAGCGGGGTGTATTTGTCGGCCAGTGGCTCCGCTTGGCCTCCCTTTGTGCATGAGTGATGCCAAGCGGAGCCCCTTAATGATACAGTTCTGTTAATTAGGGGTGACGCTTGGCATCCGACGCCGCTGCAGCCCTTGACCTCACCTTGTGGTGAAAGCTTGGGTAGGAGGAGAGCAGGTGACCACACACCTGCTTATGAAGGTAAGCTGATGAGGGGTGTGGTCAGACTAATACTGGTATTAAAGGTACATTTGTGGAATTTATTCAGTGCGCGTGCACGTACGCGAGGGAGTGCATGAGTGATGCCAAGCGTCACCCCTAATTAACAGAATCGTTAATATAGGTTGTTGAGATCCTCTAAACAAGTTAATATAGGTTGTTGAGATCCTCTAAACAAGTTAATATAGGTTGTTGAGATCCTCTTAACAAGTTAATATAGGTATTTGAGTCCCATAAACAAGGTCCTCTAAACAAGTTAATATAGGTATTTGAGGTCCTCTAAACAAGTTAATATAGGTATTTGAGGTCCTCTAAACAAGTTAATATAGGTTGTTGAGATCCTCTAAACAAGTTAATATAGGTTGTTGAGATCCTCTAAACAAGTTAATATAGGTTGTTGAGGTCCTCTAAACAAGTTAATATAGGTTGTTGAGATCCCCTAAACAAGTTAATATAGGTTGTTGAGATCCTCTAAACAAGTTAATATAGGTATTTGAGGTCCTCTAAACAAGTTAATATAGGTTGTTGAGATCCTCTAAACAAGTTAATATAGGTATTTGAGGTCCTCTAAACAAGTTAATACAGGTTGTTGAGATCCTCTAAACAAGTTAATATAGGTTGTTGAGATCCTCTAAACAAGTTAATATAGGTTGTTGAGATCCTCTAAACAAGTTCTATATCATACTAGCTTCCGCTCAGCGTCATCTGCACTAACCTCACTTTGTGCATTTGCACTGAATAAAAATCCACAATGTACCTTTACATACCAACATTCGTCTGGCCACACCCCCATCCGCTACCTTCATAAGCAGGTGTGTGGCCACACACTCGCCTCCTTCTTCACTTTCACCACAAGGAAGTGCCTGTTATATACATCACTTGACGAGGTTGTTAAAGCTGAAGAAAGTTGAGTTACGTGTTTACATTTTTTCTTGATTTTTTCTTTCTCTCATAACTTTAAAAAGAAAAAAGCTATAAGTCATAATGTTTACCTCGGAGGGTCGCGCTAGCAACATTACCCTTCACCAGCAGTTCTCCATTGCCTCCTCTGTCGTGCGTCTTGGAGCGGGGTTGAGGCCACTTTCGTGGTCGGCAGCCAGGCCCGGTAGGCGTCCGATAGGTAGTTTGCCTCTCCAAGGAGCTGGTGCACCGGCGCCGTCTCCTGTGCGATGGCCTGGTTCCGGCTCTGGTTCTTTTGCCGCCGGAGAGTCGTCCGCTGTTGGGCGGCCGGCTCCTCTGGTGGCGGAGGATTTGAGACGCAAACCTTTTGCGTCGGCTCGCTCCCGTCATAAGATGGTGGCTTGTAGACGCGAACGGCCTGGTTTTGGTGAGTTGCTGGAGCCGGATGAGGATGCGTCTGATTCTCCATGGCCGATGGAAACAGAGGACTACATGGTAGAAGCAGATGGGTTCTTATTTGACGCCCCGGTGGAGACATGTCCGCCGCCCGTCCAGGTAACACTGGAGGGGGGTGATAGGTCTCCTTGGGGTCCCTCGTACGCGGATGTTGGGTTAGAACCTCCGACTCGGCGGCGGGATGCCCTGCTATCAGCCACATCAGAATGTGGCTCTGTAACCAGTAGTCTGCTGCATGTGAGGGACGCGAGCTCGGTGGGGGAAAGTATGCAGGGGGAACTGCGTGCTTTGTTTCCCGAGCTCATGGCGGCGGCGGCAGTCGCAAACGGCGTGCCGCTGCCGCAGCCACTGCCTGTTCCTGTCCCTGATGATCTCATAGGTCATCTATGGCAACGCCGTCCTGTGAGAGAGATGGGTGTTGTCTGTCCATTTTTCCCCTCGATTTTTCTGCCTCGACCTGAAGGTTAGGTTCTTCACATAAAGGTAGAGGTTAGTTGTGTGCTCTGTTGCTTAAACAGTGATATTGAGTCGCAACACTGTTGTGTTGGTCTGCAGTAATGCTCGTGTGTGTAAATGTACCGCGGTTCAGGCCGCTTTCTCTCTCTATCAGATTTTCTGTGTCTTGCAACATAAACACGGGTGTCGGGTTCACACATATATAACTTTGGCCTTGTTATAAACCCTGTTCACAGCAGGGGCGTTTTTAGGGTTAGAAAACATTGGGGGCTTCAGCCCAGGGGGGTGGAGGGGGGGTCACCCCCCCCCCCCCCTTTTTTTTTTTTTTTTAAGCACAGAAATACGCAATTTTAGAGTAATTAGAGATGAATACTGAATAACTAGAATCATTAGAGGTTCTCAAAGTGATGTCCAGGTCCATGAGAGGGATCTGGGCAGTCCCCATAGAAAATTCAAAGTTAACAGGACCAAATCATCAGTTTCTTATTTATTTAGCCAGATAAAACATTGATCTGGTCCAAGAAGCCCCAACAGGAGTACAAATATACATATATACACATATATATACATATATATATATATATATATATATATATATATATATATATATATATATATATATATATATATATATATATATATATATATATATATATATATATATATATATATATATATATATATATATATATACATATACTGTACATACATACACATATACACCAATAACAAAATAAAAACACAGTTAAGAATCATACACATAAGCAAATAAACAAACAAACAAACATATGCACAGCCTATGTACAAAATAAATAAACAGTTCATCTCTAGTCTTTACAGTTTTCTTCAATTGCATAAACACTCAAATAAAAAGTATTACACAATTATCAAAACCTTACACTCAAGGAGCAAAATATAGGCCCAGATTTGCACCCCTACAATGTCAGCCTCACTTTTTGCAAAACAATACACACAGTGATTTGCAAAACACTAAACACACTTGCATTACATTAGACACAGAATGTCAAATTACCACACGCCAATTGGTTAAACACAGCCATCAGATGCACAAACACACCATTGCTTAATTGTAGATACACAATCAGGTTTAAGCACTATAAAAATGCAGCAGGTGAGTTCACCTGTCTTCAACCAAAATGGAAAGAGAGTGAAGTACTGTACACAGAGAACGTGAAAATATACAATACATTCACCAAACACTACACAAGACAAACAATGATGCAGACTGATGAAAATATACATTTTCTCCCATTTTCCCAAATCAGTCAACATGTCAACATGGAGAATCACAACAAAAAAAAATCTTGCCAGATCCAGCTAGGCAAAGAGATAATGTCTAGTATTTTCTGTTTACATTTTTTCAAAAAGAAAAAATTGTGTTACTGTAATTTTAACCTGTACTGGATACAGTATTTTATGTTTGTCTGATATTTGCTGAGCTTACAGTGTTATGCACATAGTAGCATGAAAACTGGGACATGTATTGTTGTGATTCTCCATGTTGAAATGTTGACTGATTTGGTTATATGGAGAGAACATTTATATTTTCATCAGTCTGCATCATTGATTTGGGTATATGGAGAGAAAATGTTATTTTTTTCATCAGTCTGCATCATTGATTTGGGTATATGTAGATACATAAATTATATTTTCATCAGTCTACAGCATTGGTCTTGTGTAGTGTTTGGTGAATTTATTGTATATTTGCACATTCTCTGCGTACTTCACTTATAGTACTCTAATCACTGAGAAGTAGAATAGCTAAATGTGTTTTAGGTTAAGCACAGCAGTGTGTGTAACTGGTTCAAACAGAATTAAGTCATTATGTAACGTGTGTTTCATATGGTAACAAAATTAGTGTATGGTTTTGACAAGTGTTTAATTTAGCAAAGGATCTGAGGTGTTCTGATAATTGTGTGTGTGGTTGTGCTAATTGTGTGTTTTGAAACACCGGGCCCCGTTTTCAAAATCATGCTTAGGCAATCGAAAAAAAGTGTGTGTTTCATTATATACATATGTTTCAGTCTTCTCATAAAAAAAATATTCGATTTTTGGGGCTTTTCCTGCCTTTGGTCCGCTTTGCATTCACATCTCAAATGAACCGCAGCAGGGTTCACTTGCAAGAGTGAATGAGCTTTCACACCACCCCAAACCAACCGGACTATCCGAGGTTCGATTAAAGCTTATTATAGGACACTGGACATGGGTATGAATGGCTCCAGGTGCTGCTGCGTTAAAGTGCACATCTTCAATATCTGTACTATTTAAAAGCACAGTGCAGGACACACTCAAAGGTTATCGCACCTCAGAGATGGCAGTGGACATGTATGACAGGACAAAGGCCATATGTAATGGCCTTTGGATTGAGGAACATACTACCAGCCAAAGGAGGAAGCAGAAAAGGATGGACGAGTATGTAGTTGAGTCATTTTGTGGCACAAGCTCAGACCTCAGCTCAGGAGATCAGCTGAGACAGAGACTGTTCTATCCAGTCGTCGACAGAATGCTGCAAGAGCTTGAGAGCAGGTTCTCATGAGTTGGATAACAACTTATGAGAGGCATACAGGCATGTTATCCAGCCTCAGACCAGTTTCTCTCAGTGGAATTGCTGCAACCCCTCGCCACACATTACAATATCCAACTATTGCCACAGGAGATCACAGTTGCAAAGTGTTTCCTGGTCAGGACAGGCAGAGATGCAGTCCCTACTATCCAAAGTGTCTTTTCCCTCCTGGATGATAATAATAATAATAATAATAATAATAATAATAATAATAATAATAATAATAATAATAATAATAATAATAATAATAATAATAATAATAATAATAATAATAATAATAATGCATTTGATTTATAAGGCGCCTTTCAGGACACTAAAAAAAAAGTCCACAAATCGGTGAATGAAAGAATTATAGGATCAAATGAAAACTACTTACTACATTTTTTTTAAAGTACTAAAAACCAACAAAAAATACCAAACACTAACAAACATTCAGCACAGACAATGGGGATGCTGACATAAAAAAAAAAAAAAAAAATGTAAACAATTTTTTTATTTTTTATTTTATTTTTTAGATCCGGGGCTAGGAGAAAAACACCCGGAAGCCCAGGGCTAACGACGCCACTGGTTCACAGACTTGTCTGTGGCTAGCGCGCATTGAATTAGCTTTGCGCTGTTCATTAGCATACTGGCTACTTAAGGTATCATATGGCTATTGTTGTTGTCGTATTCAAGGTTGGTCTTGCGAGGGGGTACCGGATAAACCCCTCCTTCCCTCTTCTGATTTGTCGTTTTTTTTTTACTCTCTTTTCATTCTGTCCGGCCAAGCTGTTAGGCAGCTTGGCACGGGGGGGGGGGGGGGGGGGGGCAAGGGTTTCCCTGACTCCGCACCTATCACGGGTGGTTGAGTCATGGGTTTCCCCCTGTCATAGAATACGTCACTGGGCACGTTTCTATTGGACGACGGCTTCCGTGAGTTTTTTCAGACCCGTATGTAGGGTCTGTCATTGTCAAGTTGTCGGGGCAGAGCGTAGGAACTTAGTGTTCTGCTACGCTCGATATACGTGTAACTTGAGTCTGTTGGTCACATGGCTCAATGTTACCGTGACTTTTCAATTCATGGCTCACGTGGGAAGTCTCTCTGAGGATTCCCGTCTCCTCTCTGTGGTGAGGGTGGCGGGATGTAAAAATGAGAAAAAAGATTTACCCTCAGCCGCGTCACGTGGGATTCATGTCAGTCTGTGTTTCTTTCTTTTTTAATAAAAAAGGAAAGAATATGAAGCACGACAACTCCTTGTCATTCTCTCAGGCAACTTGAAGGACCAATGTCTGGTGTCTGGTTAGACTATCCATTGATGTGTTTGGGTCTCGACGTGTACATAGTGCTGGCTCGGGGTGTTTCTGATAAGAATCACGCATAGGGCTGGTACGCCTTGGTTGCTCATTATTAAAATGGCGTTTTTATAGGGCAACTGGGATGGAGGTTTTCTCTTCCGAGCGCCTGTTACTAGGTCTCAACGAATTCTCGTTCATATCTGGCGGATGTTAACGGAATAGATCAAAACATAGGTAGAGGGGTCTCACGCCCTTGGGGTGGGCCACTGAGCGCGGTACGAATGGGACCGTCTGGGTGGCGCCCTCTTTTCATGTTTCAGATCGACACGCGTACCTACCCCCTCTCTTGGAGTGGGGATGTCGGCGTGATTAGGGCACAGGACTGGTTCTGGTCATGCTGGTCCAGGTCAGTTAACCCGTTGTCCGCTGGGGACGCAGATCTGCTGTTCTGGTACCCTGAGGGATTTGTGCTTTTTTGGGGGGGAAAATGCCGGGTCGGCCCGGGTGTCACAGGGTTGGGCGTTATGGAGACCCTTTGATGATCTGATGATCAACGGGGCTACCGTGGACAGGGTGAGCAGCTTTAAGTACCTGGGGGTCCACATCTCAGAGGACCTGACATGGTCAACACACATAGACACAGTAGTAAAGAAGGCGAAACAGCGCCTCTACCACCTGAGACAGTTAAGGAAGTTCAGAGTATCGGGAAGGTACTCCAGTCCTTCTACTCAGGAGCTGTAGAGAGCATCCTGACCGGAAACATCACTGCCTGGTATGGAAACAGCACGGCACAGGACAAGAAGGCCCTACAGAGAGTGGTGCGCTCAGCCGAGCGTACCACGGGTAATGCACTACCTCCCCTGCAGGTTCTATACAACAAGAGGTGCAAATCCAGAGCCTGCAGAATAATGAAAGACCCCCACCACCCCAATAACAGCCTGTTTCAGCTGCTGAGGTCAGGCAGACGCCTGCAAACCCCAGCTACTAGGACAGAGAGGCTTAAGGCGCTCCCATAGTCCAGCAGACTGTACACAGAGCAGACTCCGCGGAGGTCCGCGCGGCTCTTTGAGCCTTCATAGTCGAGCGGACCTCCGCGGACCAATTTCCTACTTGTCACGCGCCAGTTTACACAATTGTCCCCACGCTGTTCAACTTCTGTCATGTCGTCGTCATCCGATGTCAAAATAAAGAGTATGTTATCTCCATTTCCAATATTTCGATAATAAAACGGGCAGTTTTACGCACTTGAATAACAGGTATATAGGCAGCGAGATGCAATGTATAGGCTTGAGGTGGACAGCGCTGGTGCTGAAATGACAAACACGAATTGCATGAAATAAAAGCACCAGTTTTATTTCAAAATATTGGAAACGGAGATAACATTCTATGTTTCTAATATTTATATAATAATTATTTAATATAACCTTCTAATATTTCGAAATAAAACTGGCAATTTTACACACTTCATTTAGAAAAGCCATTCAAACATCTCTCTTGGCACGGAGCAAGTGGTCAGAGTAAAATGCAGATCGGCGTCACATTAAATGCAGTTCGATGTCAACCAAAACGCCGAGCAGCGTTTTGTGTGACACCAAGTCAGCGGCGCGGATGTCCGCGCGTCAGAAAATAGGAGCGTCGCACCTGTGGGTCTGCTGTCCGCTGAGATCAAAGCTCAAGAGTCCGCGCGGACCTCCGCGGAGTCTGCTCTGTGTACAGTCTGCTCGACTATGGGAGCGCCTTTAGCTTCTTCCCCCAGGCCATCAGAGTCCTGAACAATGAACATTGAGTACCACAGAACACTGAACTATCCACACATAAGCACACATGAGCACACACACGACACGCACGCTGTGCACGCTCACACACTGGCAGCCACTTTAACACTTCAACATGAGCGGGCACACACTCATGCGCACACACTCACACTTATTGCCAAAAGGAAAGGCCACTTTAAATCAGTATTAGCAACAGTAACAGTGTATTGCACTACCAAAGCTACCTAGCATGTCCTATATGCTCTGTAAATAACTATGTACAGATACCGATTTTGATGTCACACCATGTTACCTGTTACCTGTTATTGCACAATTTTTTTTTGTATTGGATTCTATTATATGTTGTACCACTGTATTGCACATCGTTGCGGGCAAGACCACCCGCATTTCATTGTATACTCGTATGCCGTGACAAATAAAACTCTTGACTTGACTTGACTTGACTTGTTGGGTACAGGTTGTACCCTGCGTTATCATAAAGGGGCTGGTTTTCCATTATTTCCGCTCCTCTCTTACGCATGGCGAAGATGGGGCTGTTGGGGTGGTCTTATGGACCTCCTCTGGCATCCATGTGTGCTTCCCGAGCCGCCGGGCCCGGTCCGAAGTTGTGTTTTGTCGACCCGTAGGCCTGGAATAACCCCTTTTTGAAAACTAAAACACTTGTACCCGCAGGTGTGTTTTGGAGTTTTTTCTTGAGGGGTTATAGGAACAACCACCGCATGTGGTACCAAGAGGGTGGTTGATTCCCTGGTGTGTTGGAGCAGAGTCAACTCCCGGGTTACCCGGTTGAGTGTGCCCCTGCATTTTCTGAATTTTCATACAGAAACGCCCTGCCAGCTCCTTATAAGGGCATGAAGGACCGTGTGCAAACTAGTGATGGGAATTCCGGCTCTTTTTAGAGAGCTGGTTCTTTTGGCTCGGCTCACTAAAAAGAGCTGGTTATTTTGGCTCGGCTCACTAAAAAGAGCTGGTTCTTTTGGCTCGGCTCCCAAGCGGCTCCTCAGAGTTTTTGTTGCTTAAATGAATTTATTACCAAAATGTATGTGTAAAATGTATTACTAATGTGAAAAACATAAATTATATCAAATGTTTATAATTTATATAGCTTTATTTACATACTCAACATGAAGCAGAGTGCTACAAAAAATTGTGTCATAGCCTTTTGCAAAAACTGGCTGATAGAGCTCTGGGTTGTGGTCTAGGTGGTTGTGGTCTAGGTGGTTGTGGTGGTCTACACTGTACTGGATGGTGCTGTAGAGCTCTGGGTTGTAGGTCTAGGTGGTGGTGGTGGTCTACACTGTACTGGGTAGTGCTGTAGAGCTCTGGGTTGTAGGTCTAGGTGGTGGTGGTGGTCTACACTGTACTGGGTGGTGCTGTAGAGCTCTGGGTTGTAGGTCTAGGTGGTGGTGGTGGTCTACACTGTACTGGGTGGTGCTGTAGAGCTCTGGGTTGTAGGTCTAGGTGGTTGTGGTGGTCTACACTGTACTGGATGGTGCTGTAGAGCTCTGGGTTGTAGGTCTAGGTGGTTGTGGTGGTCTACACTGTACTGGGTGGTGCTGTAGAGCTCTGGGTTGTAGGTCTAGGTGGTTGTGGTGGTCTACACTGTACTGGGTGGTGCTGTAGAGCTCTGGGTTGTAGTTCTAGGTGGTTGTGGTGGTCTACACTGTACTGGATGGTGCTGTAGAGCTCTGGGTTGTAGGTCTAGGTGGTTGTGGTGGTCTACACTGTACTGGGTGGTGCTGTAGAGCTCTGGGTTGTAGGTCTAGGTGGTGGTGGTGGTCTACACTGTACTGGGTGGTGCTGTAGAAGAAAATTGCAGCAGCAACTGCTTTTCCTGCTGGCGCTCATTTTCTCACCTTTCCAGCGTTCTCTCTCTCTCTAGTCTCATCTCCCTCCCGCCTCCTGTTCATGTGCTCACTGTGCGGTGTGTGTGTCTGTAACCCCTCCCCTCCTGCCCTGCAGCCCCTCCCCTGTGTGTCTGTAACCCCTCCCCTCCTGCCCCTCCCCTGTGTGTCTGTAACCCCTCCCCTCCTGCCCCTCCCCTGTGTGTCTGTAACCCCTCCCCTCCCCCTTCTGCTCAGCGTGGACACACAGATGCCACCACACATATTATTGACCAATACAAAAAAAAGGAACCCCCCCCCCCCAAAAAAACCAGATCGGCTCCCAATCAGGAGCCGGCTCCCGTCGTTCACGTCAAAGAGCCGGTGTTCTGTTCGGCTCTAAGAGCCCTTTCGTTCACGGTCACGGCTGGACTGGTAATCTGGCATACCGGGCATTTTCCCGGTGGGCCGACGCACCTCGGGGCCGATATAATTTGATTTATAAAAAATTCTAAAAAAGTTTGGTCAATGACCGGCCCAGAAAGCAGGGACAGCGGCCCATTGGTTAATTTTTTTTTTATCAACTTTCTCTCCTCTTTTTCTATTTTTCTCCCATCCCAATTATTCGCTGTGCCAATTCTCCCCCCCCTGTCTTGAACGTTGCTCGCATATGCCCCCCACTGGCCGTTTGTAGGGAGGATAGAAGCCTTGCATCACATGTCCCCTCCGATACATGAGGAGGCAGCCTGTCACATCTTTTCACCTGCCAGCGCGGACTCTCATTGGCGAGGTGTAACATGTGGGAGGCTCACACTACCCCCGCCATTTCCTGTCTCTGCTGTGCAGGCGTCCCCCAACCGACCTGTAGGAGTCGCTGTCCACAACGTCCAGATTACCACCCATCGACTTCCACCCGCTAACTCTGCCAATCGAGTTAGTATGACGGCCGGCCCAAGCCGGAGGCAACGCCGACAGCCGGAGTCGAACCCGGTGTCTCTTGCGTTGGTGACGAGCGCAATGTCCGCTACGCCACCCAGCCGCCTCCATTGGTTAATCTTCTATACTGACACTGGGCTGTCCCAATCACATCTCTTACTAAGCCCCAGCCCCTCCCTCAGACAGACCTCTGTTTCTTGTCAGATCAGATGCCGCTCAGAGGAGCATGAGTCATGACTCATGACAGGGCCGAGGGACAGAGTGAGCAGGGGGAAAAGAGTGTAGCGCTAAGCAGGGAGTAGTATTGTTTGGCTTTGTTTTGTTTGGCTTTGGCAATGTAAGCGTATCTTTCCCATGTCAATAAAGCCCCTTTGAATTTGATTGAATTGAGTAGTACCTTCATCATGATTAATAGTAACTCGCAGGGAGGTGGTGTGTGTGCCATGCCATGATGACGATGATGATGATTAATTCAATTAATGTCAATAATAATATGATAATGTAGGAGAAGTTGTGAAGTTTCTTTGACCACACATCAGTGTGCATCATTTACTAGCATAGCCATGGATACCACAACAAACCAAGCCAAGCGTTAATATGGCCACTCTAGCTACCCACAATGCCCCGTGTCCTTAAAGTGACAGTGTAGGTGGATTATGTCCCGTCCAGGTAAGTGTCCATGTAAGTGCCCACTACATATGTCCCCCCAGAATTCACCCTACTAACTCACAAAACGGGTCGGTAGACGGACCTCCCGACCATAACAGCT
This sequence comes from Notolepis coatsorum, assembly GCF_963971535.1. Taxonomy (NCBI): domain Eukaryota; kingdom Metazoa; phylum Chordata; class Actinopteri; order Aulopiformes; family Paralepididae; genus Notolepis; species Notolepis coatsorum. Next base: position 87,470,837 of record NC_140167.1, read on the forward strand.
CCGAACAACTGGAGCCGGCATATGAGCTACCGTGGGACCCCCTGGGGCCTTGCGGTGGCGGGAAGGGCAAGGGGCAAGGTGCCTATTGGGCGGTGAGGGACTCATATTTTCAAAAAGTGATTTAGGGTGATGAGGTTTAACACGGGGAGGTCGCCCCCGCCGCGGGGGCTGAGCGAGTGCCACGGGGTGATCCACATCCAAGTGAGCTGGCTTAAGCCGGTCCACCGAGACATGTTCCGGTTTACCGCCAATGTCCACCACGAAGGTCTTACTTCCCGCCTGTAAGACCCGAAACGGGCCATCGTAGGGGGGTTGAAAGGACTTGCGGTGGGCATCGTGCTGTATGAACACATATTCCGTCGCCTGGAGGCCGGGTGGAACACGAGTCTGTGGCAAACCATGCTGCGAGGTGGGGACTGGCACAAAAGCCCTAGCGTTCTCCAAGTTTGAAACGCGATGCTGGGTCGCAGACCAGGGGTCTGTGGTGTCAGGTAAAAACTCCCCGGGGACCCGCAGCGGTTGGCCATAGACCAGCTCAGCCGACGATGACTGGAGATCCTCCTTGGGTGCGGTCCTGAGACCCAACATGACCCACGGGAGCCTGTCGACCCAACTACCATCGCTAAGGGTAGCTCGGAGAGAGGCCTTCATGGACCGGTGAAACCGCTCACACAAACCGTTAGCCTGCGGGTGATAAGCGGTAGTGCGGTGCAGTCTCACGCCTAAGTTTCTGGCAATCTCGGACCAAAGCTCAGAGGTGAACTGAGGTCCGCGGTCCGACGAAAGGTCAGACGGAGCACCAAACCGGGCCACCCACGTATATATAAACGCCCGAGCCACATCAGTGGACGTTGTGGATGACAGCGGAACGGCCTCTGGCCACCGAGTGGTTCTGTCCACCATCGTGAGGAGGTATGTGAAACCATGCAATGGGGGCAATGGACCCACCAGGTCCACATTCACATGGTCAAACCTCCTTTCGGGCACGGAGAACTGGGCCAAAGGTGCTTTAATGTGGCGGTGTACCTTAGCGCGCTGGCACATCACACAGGTCTTAACCCACCCGCTCACATCCTTTTTCAGCCCGTGCCAAATGAACTTGGCTGCCACCTGTTTTTGAGACGCCCTGTTTCCGGGGTGAGAGAGACCATGTCAAAAACATGACGTCTCCAACTGCTGGGCACCACCGGTCGCGGCCGTCCCGTGGAAACGTCGCACAGGAGTGTGCCATTAGCCTCATTAAATGCCACATCCTCCAGCCTGAGTGCTGTGATGGCCGTCCTGTAGGCCTGAACGTCCAGGTCGGAAACCTGGTCTGAGGCCATGCGTGCATAGTCCAAACCAACATGGACGGCCCCGACCAAGGCCCGAGAGAGACAGTCTGCCACTAGATTGTCCCTGCCTGCGACGTGCTGAATATCCGTGGTAAACTCTGAGATATATGACAGGTGCCTCTGCTGACGGACAGACCATGGCTCACTCACTTTAGCCATAGCAAAAGTGAGTGGCTTGTGGTCTACAAATGCCGTGAACGAACGAGCCTCCAGCAGGGAACGGAAATGCCGCACGGCCAGATAGAGGGCGAGGAGCTCCCTATCAAAAGTGCTATATTTGCACTCATTAGGACGAAGCTGTCGGCTAAAAAACGCCAGTGGCTGCCAAGCCCCACTCACCCACTGTTCGTATACCGCTCCAACAGCATAGTCTGAAGCATCAGTGGTGATGGCAACAGGGGCGTTGGGAAGTGGGTGTGCCAGCCTGGTTGCATTGGCCAGGGCGGTTTTAGTATCGACAAACGCCTTGCGTCTCTCGTCCGTCCAGTCCACCACATGTTTGGCGATTTTACCCCTGAGAGCCTCGTACAGAGGTTGCATTAGCTGAGCAGCCCGGGGGACAAACCAATGGTAAAAATGTACCATGCCAAGGAACTCTTGCAGAGCCTTGATGGTGGGTGGCAGTGGAAAATTTGCTATGGCGTCAACCTTAGATGGGAGGGGAACTGCCCCATCTTTGGTGACGTGGTGCCCGAGGAAATCGATCCTAGACAGCCCAAACTGACATTTAGCTGGGTTAACTATGAGCCCATGCTGACTGAGTCGGTGGAAAAGGGTCCTGAGATGGGACAAGTGCTCTGCCTTGGTGGTACTGGCGACTAAGATGTCATCTAGGTAGACAAACAAAAAAGGCAGGTCCCGTAACACAGAGTCCATCAAGCGCTGGAATGTCTGTGCTGCGTTTTTAAGCCCAAATGGCATGCGCAAGAACTCAAACAAACCAAAGGGAGTAATCACCGCCGTCTTAGGGATGTCCGCTGGGTGGACCGGCACCTGGTGGTATCCTCGAACTAAATCTATTTTTGAAAATATGAGTTTCCGGGCCAGGTGGGTGGAAAATCCTGAATATGTGGAACCGGGTATCGGTCCAGTGTAGTTACCTCGTTAAGGCGGCGGTAATCGCCACACGGGCGCCACCCGCCGGCAGCCTTGGGGACAATGTGAAGGGGTGAGGCCCATGGGCTGTCAGAACGACGGATAATACCCAGGTTCTCCATGTTGGAAAACTCTGCCTTGGCAACGGCCAGCTTGGCAGGATCTAGGCGCCGAGCCCGGGAGTAGACTGGCGCACCTGCCGTAGCGATGTGATGCTCCACACCGTGCTTACTGGTGGAGGACGAGAAAGTGGGCTGGGTAAGGACAGGGAACTCGGCTAGCAGCTGGTGAAACTCATCTGTAATAGACAACATGTTAGACAAACCCACAGGAGGCGCTGCCCCGACAGTACATTCAAATGAACAAAAGGTGTTGGCGTCCACCAACAATCCATAAGCACACAGAAAATCAGCACCCAGCAGGGGCACAGACACATCAGCAGTGATGAAATCCCAGCTAAACTGCCGCTCACCAAAACACAGCTCCACTAGCCTACTGCCATACGTGCGGATCGTAGTACCATTGGCAGCTTTCATAGGGAGGCCATGCCCGTCGGCCAGGGTGTCCACCCTTGACGCAGGCAGCACGCTTCTCTGTGCCCCTGTGTCGCACATGAAACGCCTGCCTGAGATGTTGTCCCGAATAAACAGTAGCCTGCCGGCCCCACCAACGCTCATGGCCACTGTTGAGTGCCGGCCCGGGCGTTTTTCCCGGCCCCTTGTAAGTACATGGGGGACGGCATTGGTTAGCCCTGGCTCCATACTTCGTGTGAAAGAAACACCAGCCAGTGTCTCTCCCTCGCTGGCGAGGGGCTGCCACCGCAGCAGCGACGGTATAATCCCCATGGTGAGAGGAAGAGGGTTGGTCATGGTAGAACACGGCCGTACAGTGTTGCTGCTGGCTGGCCAAAAAGAACTTATCCGCCTCCGCGGCTAACATACGGCAGTCATTTATTGTTGTGTTTGCCAAGGCGGCCCTTACCTGAGCCGGTAACTGGCGTAAGAACAGCTGTCTGAAGAGAAAGTGGTTGGGCTCATGCTCTCCCATCAACGACAACATCCTATCCATAAGCTCGGACGGTTTACTGTCGCCCAGACCTTGCAATGAAAACAGCCGGTTAGCTCGTTCCACCTCAGACAGTTCAAAACACTTCAACAAGTGTGCCTTCAGCGTGCCATATTTGTCGTGCGCCGGAGGGTTTGTGAGTAGACTCACCACTCTGGCTGCCGTGTTAGTCCCCAGCACAGCGACAACGTGATAGTACTTGGTGTCATCCTCCGTTATTTTCTTTATTGCAAACTGCGCCTCCGCCTGCACAAACCATGCAGTAGCTTGCGTTTCCCAGAACTCTGGCAATTTCAGCGCGACTGCTGCTTCCACAAACTTCAGCGCGACTGCCTGTTCCATTGTTCAATCGTCCTTGAAAGCGTCCAAGAACGTCAGGTTCACCAATGTAGGAGACGGGAAATCACGACCAAAGAGAGTGAAGTTTCTTTGACCACACATCAGTGTGCATCATTTATTAGCATAGCCATGGATACCACAACAAACCAAGCCAAGCGTTAATATGGCCGCTCTAGCTACCCACAATGCCGAGGGTCCTTAAAGTGACAGTGTAGGTGGATTATGTCCCATCCAGGTAAGTGTCCATGTAAGTGCCCACTACAATAACATACTTGTAACGCTATCATAAAGTGAGACCGTCAACTACTGCTGGTGATCTCTCAGTCAGGCAATGTCAAATAGCGCAGCATAAGCTATTGGCATTGTTTTTTTTAGCTAGCATTAGTTCCCTAATGCAGTCGCAACTCTGGCTGACAAGCTAACGTTATTTTGTCAGCATCGCGTTGGCTAAGCCCACGTTGCTGTGAGTGACCTAGGCTAGGTATCGTATCGTCATAATATTATTAAAATCATTAGGACAAGGGTTCCCTTGATACAGATGCACGAAAAGGCTGTATAATATACAACACCTGTAGCTCAACTGCAACTGCAAAAACTGCTCAACTGCAAAAATGTATGCCTTATGTATTAGCCTACAGAGAAAAAACACATTCACAACAGGCAGCAGGTATGGTGGTAACTATTAGGATATAATGGTATGGATTACTTACTTTTATTCACCTACACAAATAGTTTTTTTTGCTGCTGTGCCGTCCATTGAGCATGCACCTTCACGTGGTAGGCACATTAACTGTAGGTCAAACTCCCTAAACAAACAAGCACAGCATTGATTTAATTGCCATATAAATCACATACAAAGAACTATTACTCCTCTCTGAACATGAATATAAAACAAAAAGGTGATCTATTAACTGTGTAAACCTTATGCAATATTCATGATTGATATTTGGATACTTGAAATCTATGAACTGAGTAGTTAGTATCAAATTAAATAAGATGGAACAGCTCCATACATTAATTGAATAAACAACTATTTGCTCATTACCAGTATATACACAGTAGATTTCGCAGAGTAAATTTTACTCAAACTGAGTACATTTTACTCAAACTGTAAAATTTTACTCAGTTTGAGTTAAATGTACTCAGTTTGAGTAAAATTTACTCTGCGAAATTTACTGTGTAGTATTGTTTAAATTGTACAGCATTTTGCACATCTTTGTCAGGGAATTCCAACAATTCTGGACCTGAATGTACCAGTTAATTGTAATAATCTTTCTCCTTATGTCTGGTCATGCCAGGTTGTAGACTACTTTGCCCGTCCTGAGCTTGCTATGATGCAGGTGTTTTACAAAATTTACATCACCACCCAAAACAATATTCAGCCAAGAGCGAGTGAGTACACTGGTCCACTTGCACTGGTCCACTTGCACTTACTACCAATGGCAGAGTTCAATCTGGATTTAGTACCACCAAGCGCCCCTGACAAAACCGTGAATGAAATCTACTACTAGAGTACTAAATACCTATATGTCCCTATGCCATAAATGTCATGTATGTTGTGTATGTCATAAATGTCTATATGAATTGAAAATGGGGGACCCTGATGGAAACAAGACAAACGTCTTTCTCAGGTCTGCATCCCCTTAACAATTGTGTGTATTGAGCCGTACTGTATTGTACCCATTCTGCAATCTGTTAAATAAAGTTTTCATTCATTCATTCATTCATTAATTAATTCATTCATCCATTCATTCATTCATTCATTCATTCATTCATTCATTCATTCATTCATTCATTCATTCATTCATCTACTGTAAGTACAGTTACTTTTTTATCATGTAAATTTCTCTGCCATTTTTCATCAGATTGCAACGCCGTATTTTGCTAGACGTTCACAGAAAGGTAGAGAAACTAACTGCGTTCTAATGTATGGCAATAACGTTCAGGTTTGTTCCACCTGTGAGATATGATCCCAAAAATAAAGAGGAAAAGAAAAACTGAAAAAGAAGTCAGATGATTGACAGGGGCGGGCGTGAGCTGGGAAGTGTATTTTCTTTTTAATTCAAAAGCCCATCGAAAGCCCTGGGTCTCTTCTCTCAATAGACTACACTCAAGTTAGGTTGCGCCAATCCTCGCCTTTTTCCGACTCGATGCCCTGAGATTCCTATAAACTCCTATTTCTCTAATAACACTTAAAATCATTGGTAAACAAACATAGTAGGGATGCACCGAATGGGAAATTCTTGTCCGAAACCGATACCGAAAATAGGAAACAGTTGGCCGAAAACCGAATGCCGAAATGCCGAAAATGATTAATATAAATATATATATAATGTATTTCTTTTTTTTTCCAGCTACCTGATTATGGCAAAAGACATGGTTATGGCAAAACTTAACTTAAATAATATTAATAATCACTATTATGGGCCCATAAAACATTTATTCAGCACTTTTGAATGCATACATTAATTTCAGACTGACTGCTGAAAGATTGTACAATTGAAACATTTTCTCTTTGCATACAACAAAATGTGCATTAAAGTCAAGTGCATTTTCTTTTCTCTGTAGGATAACTACAACAAAGTGCATTCAGAACAAAGCCAAGGTGCTTTAAAACTGCATAACGATCTGCATAAAGACACACACACAGGACTGTTGTATTTACTACATCTGCATGACTCTTAGCGGGGGATGACGTAGCTTACGAGAGACTGGTCAAAGAGGAATGGAAGCGTTAGCTAGCTTAACGCTAACGTTAGTTCAAAATGTTTTAACCGCGACTGGCATATAGTAATGGCAAGGATATAAAGCATGTTAAAGAGGCATTTATTGGATACGTTGCTCGTGGTCGCGGAGTTTACATAGAAACAGCGCGACTCCCAAGAGGAGTTAGTTATCACAGGCTGCAGAATGCCAAGCTGCTCACGTTACACGTTGCATGTTTTGATTACGTCATCACAACAACACTTTCGGTTACGAACGTTACGTATCCCTGTTCTTTGACATTCTGTGATATATTTTCGGTGCTAAAACCCTTTTGGCCGAAAGCCGAAAGAGCCTTTTTAACCATTTTCGGCCGATAATTTTTGGTGGCCGAATATTCGGTGCATCCCTAAAACATAGTGCTGAAAATATACACTTTGACTGCTGTTTTGACAGGGTTAGGGTCTTTACTCTCGGCTACATTTGAAAAAAGAAATGCAACATTAATTCTGTAGAGATGGATTTATGGCGTGATATCAATCTCGTGCCGGTCCCGGACCACTCAGACTTAAGAGGTTAATTCCGAAGATGTCTGTAGAATTGACATGAACGCAATCACCAAGATTTCTCCTAAATGAAGTTAAGAACACGGCGCACACCAGTCTGTCCGACTTACGACCTGTAAATCCTGCTTTTAGCTACGAGCGAATCCCCGAGAAGGAACCGTTCGAGAATGCCAAAATCCGCCCGAAAAGCTTGTAAGTGGAGTTATGATGAAATTGGCTCTTAACGTTTCTCGTAAGTCCGTTGGTGAATGAGGCCCATTGTTTAGATTGTTTTGTTTTGGTCTGATGTGTGGTCAGCAATAGCAAGCAGTCCCCATATATCCCCCTCAACTCTAACCCACACATTTGAGGCATCACATATTCTACCTGTAACCAGTGGTTTTGTTATACTATACAGACACTAAACCACATCTGGATATGTTAAAATGAACAGTTTTTGTCATGTTGATGTGTGCCCATCTACTCAAATAATTTAAAATAATGTTTTTATTTGCAGATAGATACCTACTCCCCACCCGCACAACCCACTAGGTGAAGCCCAGCGGGACCATGTGGGTCCTGGATAAGATCCGTGGGTCGGTAGAGACCAACGTGCTGCGGCTGGGGGAGAATGGAGACAAGATGGGCAGTGCTTACAGTAACGTCCTCACACCAGACAAGATCCCAGACTTCTTCATCCCCCCCACGCTGGTCAGCACCCCCCCGGAGCCAGAGGCTCCAGATGTCAAGCCCAGAGAGGGACTGCGGCCCTCCACCTCAGAGCAAACCATTGGTGGCACTAGCAGGAAGACCAGTAGCCCTCGCAGCCATAACCCTACCCCTATCCCTCGCAGCCCGCGGCTTGTGGCCAAGCTGGCTGGGGATACCAAGAACCTGCTGAGAGCGGCTAACCGCCACATCATCCAGATAGAGAGCGCTGACGACATAGCCGGGGACACCAATGCAGACCCCCAGTCTCAAACGGCTATGTCCCTGCCCTACGTCCCCAAGACCCAGACCTCCTACGGCTTTGCCACTCTGAAGGAAAGCCCCCACACCCGCCGTAAAGAGTCCCTGTTCCACTGTGACATCAGCCCCGTCACCTCCCCGAACTCCCAGAGAAAGTCTCCGGGGAAGAGCGGGGGTAGTGAGGGGGGATACCATCTGAACCCGGCGGACTTCAACACCTCCCACATGAACCCCTACCGCTACTTCAGCGGGGGGGAGAGTGACACCTGCTCCTCGGCGGAGTCCTCCCCCTTCAGCTCCCCTCTGCTGTCCCGCTCCGCCTCCCTGCTGAAGATCTTCACCCACGAGACACAGGCCAAGGTGGTGAAGGCCAAGCGGACCTTCGCGCGCCACAGCTCCCTGTCGACGGACGAGTGCAGCTCGGCCGAGCCCAGCCCCAACGCTCAGCGGCGGCTCCACCCTGCCGGCGGGGGAGGGGCGTCGGAACACACCATCAACCTGCACAAGAGGGGCACCGTGAGGCTCAGTGCCAACTACGACGCCGGCACCGCCCGCCTGCGCGTCCGCATTCTGGTGGCGGAGAACCTCTATGACGAGCATTGCGACATCAAGGGTATCAACTGCTGTGTGTCTGTCTATCTGAATCCGGGAAAGCTGCAGAAACAGAGGAGCAACATCATCAAGAACAGCCGAAACCCTGTCTTCAACGAGGACTTCTTCTTCGATTCAGTCACCTCGGCTCAGGTGAAGAACCTGGCGGTGAAGATCAAAGTGGTGAACAAGGGCACCAGTCTCAAGAGGGACACGCTGCTCGGGGAGAGAGAGGCGCCCCTGGCAAAGATCCTCTCCGGGCTCTAGGTTTTTAGGATGAGGACATACAAGACCATTTAATGAGACGATACACAATTAGATAATACCGAATGCTGATTGACAAGTTTTTTAGCTTGACACTGGTTTCCTATGTATTCTATTTTTGTTCTATTCTGCACGTTTCATTTTTCAAAATAGATGGGAACAGTGAACAAGTGTGGTGAAGAAGTGAAGACGAGAGACACTTTTAATTAAGGCATTTTAATTTGGCCCGGCAAAAGTTCTATTAATCAAACGCGGAGAAAAAAAAGCCTGCCTTGTCACAACATATCAGCCGAACGTTCGAAAACTCTCATTTGAGCGGAGATGCACTTTTCGCATTGACACACTATGATTTCCATCCCATGGTTTCTACTTGATCTGAATATTATTATTTTCTTTTAAAGATTTATTTTTAGCGTTTTTCCAGCTTTTTCATGGTCAGACATCGACCGACAGAGGAGGAGAGGGTGAACTGGAGAAGAGGTGGGGAGGACATGAGACAAGTTATCCCCCGGGAGCGGGAGCGGGAGGCGAACCCGGGACGGCCGCGTAGGTGTGCGAGGCACTACGCGATGCGCCACGAGGGCGCCCCATTATTTTCTTTTTAAAAGAGCATTTTGGTTGTTAGACTTGTTTTAACATTTTCAAGGGTGTTTGAAATGTATGCCAATTGTTACGTTCGAAGCGGTCCCGGTTAATAGCCTGCTTTTATTTGTGTTAAGGGTTCATGTAGTTAAATAAACTCTACGGAAGGCGAGAATGGACAATTACATTTTTTTTATTTCATGAAAGTCTAGGCCTGCGTTAAAGTGTTTCCAGCAGTAGGCTATAATTGCGCAAATTAGATGCTCCTTCATATAACAAAAACACTAAAATGGTTATTGAATGTTACATTTGGACTTTCATTTCATGCAACTGAAATGACAAGCTGTTCAAAATAAACTCTGTTCTTCTCGCATAGCCTATGTCTGCATTTCGAATGAGGGAGGGGTGAGGGGGTTGGGATTGGTCCGCCAAGTCATTTGAATCCTAGAAAGTGGACCGGGCAGAAAATGAATTGGGAACCCCTGATTTATAGCATGGCTGTATTAGTGTGGTATGATGTGAATTCACAACAGCACAGGAGGAGCTACTACAGCTCACTATTAATTCAGCACAAAGGTGCTCTTGTGGATCGGCTCATTCTTTGAAGTGGCACTACAACCTGATGTGCAAATGACCCTTTGATCCCTGACACACAGTGGCCTATCTATCTTGTACAGCGGACTGGGAAGTGAACATTGACTGACAGCCCCCTCTCCTTTAATCTCTGTACGGTGTGTTATTACACCCTTTCACACATGCCTGGTCACATAGGACTGGTAATGGCAAGGATGAGAAAAGACAAACAATAAGTGTTTTTGAACGACAGCCCTCTCCTCTCAATGTACTCTGCTGTCCTTCTAAGGAAGGGGAATAAATTGCGTGTGATTACAGCATCCAGCGCTTGGCAAGGAGACAGCGAGCAGCTATAGAAAGAAACCTAAAATGTACCCATCACTGCTAAATGCGGAGGCATCATCACTGATTATTATTATTATTTTTCTTTTTTTACATAGTTGTTTGTTTGTAGAGCGCATTACGCCAATACTACAGACCACACTCCTTTATCACTAGCAGTGATGCTACTGGCATGCTTTGCATACTTTAAATACCAGTGTTGTGACAGTGGTGGGTGGTTTTGTTATGATATTATAATCAGTAATCTGTTGTAATCCCTGTGGCATAATTGGTTTTGTGTGCAAGCATACAGTACCTGCTTGCGGGATTATTGTGCTTTTACTGAAACATCCTGAATTGTAACCGATCCCCATCTACGGGTTCTTGTAGCATGACTAAAGTTTTATTGTATAATTTATTGAGGTTCTACATGGGGGGTCTGTTGCCACTACGCAGGAACACTTCAAATGTTTATAAAATGCAATTATATCACAAATATGGGTGATGCATTTTTGGGAATCGTTCGACTAAGGCCTATTTTTGTAGCCAATAGCCTTGCCTGCTTTCTGGGCAGTTTGAATAGTTCAGCACAATATACCTTTGGAATTGTGATCAATTTGATGCAGCTTGCACCTTTCTTCCACAAATCTGATAGGTAAAGGAAGGATAATAAAATGTATCTAACAGGATAATAAGTGGCGAGATTGAGCTAAGCCATCATAAAGCAGACAGTCAGCAGACAGTCATTCTAGTTTTGGCAACATATCAACAACATATATTTTGGCCAATATATCAAGAGTATCTATCTTAGATCATATTTGATTGATTGATTTATTGATTGATTGATTGATTGATTGATTGATTGATGAAGACACAATCTGTATGGCTCTCTTTCTCCCCACTACTGACTTTGTTTACATGGTGGCCTCATTCATGGAGTGAAAAGAAATAATGTTAAGTCTCAATTTTTCTTTGTCTGAACTTTTGATAAAAACAACGGCATGGCGGCTTAACATGAGATTTACAGGCTGTAAAAAGGTTAGTTTACCTTTGTAATGTTTGTTTGGGGTTATTATATGCTTTAAACAACAAAGATACATTTTCATACTCTGTAAGAACACATTGTAAATATACCCAATGTTTAGAGATGGTCTGATACATTACGGATTATATCTTTACAGAAAACCACCAATGGTTTTTTTTTTGGGGTCCACTTTTTCTCCTTATTTTCTATTTTTCTCCCATCCCAATTTCATATATAGCCAATTCTCCGCTTCAATTCTCCCCTCCCCTGTCTTGAACGTTGCTAGACTATGCCTCCCACTGGTCGGCTGTAGTGAGGATAGAAGCCTTGCATCACGTGTCCCCTCCGGTACACAAGGAGGCAGCCTGTCGCATCTTTTCACCAGACAGCGCGGACTCTCAGTGGCGAGGAGTAACGCGTGGGAGGCTCACGCTGCCCCCGATACTTCCTGTCTCTGCTGTACAGGCGTCACCCAACCGACCTGTAGGAGTCGCTGTCCACAACGTCCAATCCCCACCCATCGACTTTCCACCCGCTACCTCTGCCAGTTGAGATAGTATGACGACTGGCCCAAGCCGCAGGCAACGCTGACTCTGGGAGTCGAGACCGGAGTCTCTTGCATTGGTGACAAGCGCAATCTCCGCTACGCCACCCAGCCGCCCAGAAAACCACCAATGTTTTGATATTATTTTGATATGGTTCTTCATTCTAGATTATATAGGAGAGAAAACTTGTTGACATGCTTTTTCATTATTGAAAACATTTGTATGCTACCAGTATATCTGAAATGTAGCTCTGGCATCTTGAAAGTGTATATGTCCACTGTTGATGTATATCCACTGTCCAGACTGCATCCAGCTAGCCAAATAGCTTCTTGTTAGCCAGGTTAGCCACCACAACACAAGTACTGTGACGACGAGCGGTGTCTTTGCCCATTTCCACATCGAACAGCCTGCAAACTACCTGACGTTCTATCGCCCTGCTCTAAGACACTCTAACCTTAACCAACTTTGAAAGAGTGCCTAAGCTTAACCGTCGAAAGAACTTGCTTAACCTTAACCAACTTCGAAGAGTAACTACCTAACCAGTGTAGAAACTGGCGTCGGCCAATCAGAGAGCGTCTCCGAGAAATGCGGCTAGAGCGTCTCCGAGAAATGCGGCTACGGAAAGTATAGACGCTGCTTGCTTAGATGATATAGATTGCTTGAAAACGCGCCCGGCTTCCATCATATTACATCATATTTCAATGCACAGTGCGTTACGTGCGTTGACCTATTTGATTGGCTGCGAGGATACAGCGATGAAACCAGTGCACGCCCTGCTGTGCGCGATATGTCTCGCCCCGGCCGGCCTGAGAGGTAGTTACTAGTGACTTCCTGTCATGAAAAACTATTATATTTGATATATTAACGTTATATTGTGCATTGGAAACACAAACATACTTAAAATGAGTAAATATTATTCATTTTAAACATGTTTATTTAATTTCTAGGGCTAAAAAAAAAAAGAAAAAAAAAAGTTCTTCTTCTCTCTTTTAACCAGGGAGGGCGGCGCTCTAGCGCCCACTATCGGCCGGCCGCCACTGATCACAGCTGTTGCTTCCCTCTTAACACCAGACCACCTTATGTGTCTCCACATATAGGATACCAATGGGAGGGCTAGTTGTTAAATATTGTTTGTAGAGCCACATAAAAGAGAAGATTATGGGGCGGCTGGGTGGCGCAGCGGACTAAGCGCTTGTCACCAACGCAAGAGACACTGGTATTGAATCCGGCTGTCAGCGTTGCCTCCGGCTTGGCCGGCCGTCATACTGGCTCGATTGGCAGAGTCAGCGGGAGGGAAAGCCGGTGGGTGGGTCCGGGTCGTTGTAAACAGCGACTCCTACAGTTCCGTTGGGGCGCCTGCACAGCGAGGGAAGGATCTGGAGGGAGGTAGTGTGACCTTCCACACGTTACACTCCCAGTGAGAGTCCGCGCTGCCAGGTGAAAAGAAGTGGTGGGCTGGGTACACATGTGTCGGAGGAAGCATGTGATAGTCTCCGCCCTCCCAGACCGACGGTAGGGGGTAGAGTGCGCAACGACCAGGAGGGGGATTGGGAATTGGCATAACGACTAACATTGAGAGGGGAGAAAAACGGAAAAAGAAGGGGGAAAAAGATAATAATAAAAAAAATAAAAGCAGATTATGATGATGTATATTATTGCATGGAAGAAATACAGCATTTTATTGGTCCTACTTGAGACATAGCAGATGCCTTTTATCCACAATGACAGTTTTACATTAGCAACATGTGGGACAAAATACAGCAATTATAAGTTGTTAAAATGGAGGAATTATATATTTGCAATTGTCATTTGGCTGCAGTATAAGCTACATGTAAATGTATTATACAGCCAATATAATCATTTTTAATATGCCCCTTCCTAATGAGAGCTAGGAAAGGCCTACAGTAAGTACTGTATGTGTGTATAAAATAGAGTGGTGAGATATCATGTTTCACAGACCATCCAATTTAATTGCAATTGCCAACCTTTTTTAATATGCTAAACTGTCTCTCAAGTCTTCCTGTATTGACAGGATCCTCTCTGAAAAATCAAACAAATGCCAATCCGTTACTTGACACCAATTTCTTTCATTTCTATCTGGAGATGTTATAAAAATGATGGAATGCTGGTTTCCATGTGTTGTGTTGTGTTCTAGGCTTAGTATTGCTCTGAGTAGCATATTTTATACTGTCATGTCGCTCATGATTAAACAAATTACCACCTGTGGATTTTACTGACCATTCTTTGAATTGTGTGGGGGTGTGAAATGCTTGAATTAAAGTAGAAATTACTGTAAAATTCGTTATCCCTGTTTTTCTTAGATTGGTATATGAGAGCACTGACATTCATATAGAACACTTTAGATGTTATGTTGCTTCCTGTTGCAATTATTGTTGAATGACAACTGAGTGGTGAGCTACATAACAACAATAGCTGATGGTATTGTCCTCAGGAAAATGGTGCGGGTTTTCCCAAACCAGAAACCGTGGGTGGACAGCACTATTAGAGCAGCTCTGAACTCTCGCACCACCGCCTACAACCTGGGTAGAGAGTCAGGAAACATGGAGGAGTATAAGGCTTCAGTATATACTCTACGCAAGGCTGTTAAACTTGCTAAGAGGACATATGCTGACAAACTGGAGACACAAATGGCACAAAACGACACAAGAGGATTATGGCAGGGACTGAAGACAATAACTGACTATAAAGTCAGCGCCCCCTCAATGGGGAGCGACGACGCCTCCCTCGCGGACAAGCTCAACACCTTCTACGCTCGGTTTGGTGTAGACAGTGACGCTGCTGGCTCTCCGGCTAGTGACGTCACTGGCGCGCCGGCTGTTGTGGAGGGGGGGGGGGGGGGGGGGGCAACCGCGGGGGGGGCGGGGACGCTCTCTCGTTGTCGGAAAACAGTGTGAGAAGAGCATTTATGCAGGTGAACACCAGGAAGGCTGCTGGCCCAGATGGCATAACAGGACGCATACTCAAGTCCTGTGCCAACCAGCTGGCCCCAGTGTTCACCGCCATATTTAATCAATCCCTGGCGGAGTCAGTGGTCCCTGCCTGCTTCAAGATGTCTACCATCATCCCTGTACCGAAGAAACCCTCCCCAACATGTCCAAATGACTACAGACCGGTGGCACTCACCTCTGTGGTCATGAAATGTTTCGAGAGGCTGGTCAAGGACCACATTTGTGCCTCCCTCCCCAGTGATATGGACCCTATGCAATTTGCATACAGGACAAACAGGTCCACCACCGACGACGCGGTCTCCCAGGTACTGCACAGCACCCTCTCGCACCTTGACCGTCAGAAGGGGGGCTATGTGAGACTGTTGTTCATTGACTACAGCTCAGCGTTCAACACCATAGTCCCCACCAGACTGGTGGACAAGCTGATCGAGCTAGGTCTGAGCTCCGCCCTGAGCGCCTGGGTACTGGACTTTCTGAGCGAAAGACCCCAGGCGGTCAGGGTGGGGGGTCAGACCTCCAACACCATCACCCTGAGCATCGGGTCCCCCCAGGGCTGTGTTCTGAGCCCCCTGCTGTACTCACTCTACACACACGATTGTGTGGCCAAGTTCAGCTCCAACTCCATAGTGAAGTTCGCAGACGACACGGTGGTGGTGGGGCTGATCTCGGACAACGACGAGAAGGCCTACCGGGAGGAGGTTGAGGTACTGGAACGCTGGTGCCAGGACAACAGCCTGCTCCTGAACATTGGTAAAACCAAGGAGCTGATCGTGGATTATAGGAGAGGACAGCAGGAGACGCACACACCACTGATGATTAACGGGGCTACCGTGGACAGGGTGAGCAGCTTTAAGTACCTGGGGGTCCACATCTCAGAGGACCTGACATGGTCAACACACATAGACACAGTAGTAAAGAAGGCGAAACAGCGCCTCTACCACCTGAGACAGTTAAGGAAGTTCAGAGTATCGGGGAAGATACTCCAGTCCTTCTACTCAGGAGCTGTAGAGAGCATCCTGACCGGAAACATCACTGCCTGGTATGGAAACAGCACGGCACAGGACAAGAAGGCCCTACAGAGAGTGGTGCGCTCAGCCGAGCGTACCACGGGTATTGCACTACCTCCCCTGCAGGTTCTATACAACAAGAGGTGCAAATCCAGAGCCTGCAGAATAATGAAAGACCCCCACCACCCCAATAACAGCCTGTTTCAGCTGCTGAGGTCAGGCAGACGCCTGCGAACCCCAGCTACTAGGACAGAGAGGCTTAGGCTTAGCTTCTTCCCCCAGGCCATCAGAGTCCTGAACAATGAACATTGAGTAGCTGTGCACGCTCACACACTAGCAGCCACTTTAACACTTCAACATGAGCGGGCACACACTTATGCGCACACACTCACACTTATTGCCAAAAGGAAAAGCCACTTTAAATCAGTATTAGCAACAGTAACAGTGTATTGCACTACCAAAGCTACCTAGCATGTATGTATATGTATATGTATATATGCTCTGTAAATAACTATGTACAAATACCGATTTTGATGTCACACCATGTTACCTGTTACCTGTTATTGCACAATTTTTTATTGGATTCTATTATATGTTGTACCCACTGTATTGCACATCGTTGCGGGCAAGACCACCCGCATTTCATTGTATACTCGTATGCCGTGACAAATAAAACTCTTGACTTGACTTGACTTGACTTGAGTGCTAATTCATTTTCTGGTGTTTTCTGATGACAGATATGATGTATAGGCACTATACATATACATATAGGCACATATACATCATAGCTTAGGGAACTAGCCAATCATCATGCTGCTGGAGCCTATAGGTTAACTCAAATATTTACAACAGAAAATAAGCTAACTTAGCTAGCAGTTGTTCTTCATACTTGACGGTGACTCCCTCAAGGAAAATGTATTTAAAAAAAAGTGTGAAACCCCAAAATGTTTGCCATAAATCAATACACTATTTTACAATAATTACACAGCAGATGTATTTGTATATTTGTTGTATACATATTACAAACTAGTTGCTGTAGGAAGAACATGTTTCTTTGTATTATTATTATTATCAATGATAATAATCAATATTATAATTTACTTTATATTTTCACGTTAAAAAAAATTCTTATGACCACTTGCCACCTCAAACAAGCCGTGCAACCAGCACCCAGTCTTATTTTTAATTTGTTTGTATCCACTTTTTTCCCATCCTAATTTCGTATCGCCAATTCTCCCCTTCAATTCTCCCCTCCCCTGTCTTTAACGTTGCTAGACTATGCCTCCCACTGGTCGGCTGTAGTGAGGATAGAAGCCTTGCATCACGTGTCCCCTCCGGTACACAACGAGGCAGCCTGTAGCATCTTTTCACCAGACAGCGCTATCTCTCTCAACGCGTGGGAGGCTCACGCTGCCCCCGATACTTCCTGTCTCTGCTGTACAGGCGTCACCCAACCGACCTGTAGGAGTCGCTGTCCACAACGTCCAATCCCCACCCACCGACTTCCACCCGCTACCTCTGCCAATTGAGATAGTATGTCGACTGGCCCAAGCCGCAGGCAATGCTGACTCAGGGAGTCGAGACCGGAGTCTCCGCTACGCCACCCAGCCGCACCACCCAGTCTTATTTCATCATTTCTTTTCATTGACAAAACCCGGCCAGCGCTTCAGCTCTGCCTATTTTATCATAAAAATCTTTTTTTTTTTATAATTTGCGTGAAGTATTTATCTACCATAGTTTAACCACCAGAAAATGTCCAAGAGAAATGTGTATGTATTGTATTTTAAATCGTGTAATCCATGCACAAGAATGATAATTTCTTTCAGCAAATCTCTTGGTTACAGCAAGATTGGCTTCATTTTGTTTATAGTAGTAGCACCCGTTTTGAGATAAAAAACAGTTCATTCTGGACCATTCTATGATAATCGTCTTTTACTGGAATATTCCAGAACGTTGATATTCGTCTGCCTATTTATGAATCGTTTTCAAATAAACGCTAGATGATCAATATTATACGTGCACGCAAGCACATTCGGGCCGCGCACGGATAATTGCCGTGTTCATTTCCTCTTCGACTTTTACAGTGAAACCGAAAGAGCCCATTTCACAAAACAGCCTATATCTTCATCAAAATTAGTCTGATTATCCTAACACTGATAACATAGATTCCTTACCTGACATCAGATGGTATCCAACTGGTATATTCCAATTCCTGATCACCATTCGAAAAAATCGATAAGTGTATGGATCCAACGTGATACATTAGTACACATGATTCCGCGGGGCTGAGAGGCTCCAGAATGAACTGTGGTAACCCCGGCTGGATCAGTGGACTGGAAAATGTGGAGTACCGGATTTTTTTCCCCATCCATTTTCATTGAGTCCATTCCAAAATCCCTTATGTCATCTGGGAGACGATAGGGGGTGCTTTTTTCCACATATGATCGCCGGCGGCGCTCGGGTATACTCGGGTAGGCTCGCGTGATGCAATATGATTTCAGATCGCTAAAAAAAATCAAAAAAAAATCAGAGAAATCTCGTGAGTGGCTTTCAACATAACTATCGGAAACCCGAGATATCTCGTGTGTGGCAGTGAAAGTGTTAAGAGTCTAAATCATCTAAATCAGCTTCAGTCAAATGCTCCAATATTAGCCATGCAAAGTCACAAAGGTTGTAGCTCAATCATAGCTTTAGAGTTCTTTGAATACTTTTAGGTATCCACATATTCAGAGTTAATTCTTAAAAACAGGAAATAATGGTTTAATTAGAAATATATATATATATATAATAATAATCATCATAATAATAATAATCATAATAATAATAATAATAATAATAATAATAATAATAATAATAATAATAATAATAATAATAATAATAATAATAATAATAATAATAATAATAATAATAATAATAATAATAATAATAATAATACATTGTATTTATAAGGCGCCTTTCAAGGCACTCTGTTAGGACAGGGGTTGGCGGAGCCCAATAGCAGAACACAGGAGGAGAGAGAATGGAGTGTTTTAGGTTGGTTTTAATGTTTACCCCCAAGCAGACAGGTTTACAGGTACGGGAATGTGCAACAGGTACATGAATGTGCAAGTAGACAACGAGCAGGTACACTCCTCGTGCTGCGCAGGAGCGTCCAGGCGGGTGGTGTCTTCGGGAGCGGTGGTCCTGGGCACAGGGAGAGCAAAGATTAGGACAAGGTATGAAACAAGGACAGAGTACCAAGGCTAGGGTGCGACATCGTACCTAGGTAGTTAGGTTAACACTGCGACGAGGGTAGAGCAGGATCCGTGGGCTGAAGTAGGAGTTCGTTGACGAGGGAATCCCTCACAGCCGCGTTAATTGATGTCCCTCTGGCAGCGTGGGAATCCTGGGGTCGGATGCTGCCCATATAAGGGTGTGGGAGGATGAGGGGTGAGGAAGGCTCTTGCCGTGATTATATATATTTGTGGATGTGGTAATTAATAAAATATTTATTATAGAATATTGTCACATTTATATTCAAGGAAAGATTTGGTTGAACCTATGGATTAATTTAAATGAAACCTTTATTAGTTTATAACTTTTTTTTTAAGAAAACACTTGAGAGGGAAGGACCACACATTTCACCATGGCACATTCTCTCTTTACCATTATATGCAATATAGGATTATGTAAGGAATTGTAACTATGTCTTTTTGGAATAAATCTCTTATTGTTCTATTATTATTATGGTGCTCTCCTGAAAAGCACAAAGCACCCACAGCTGTATCAGATAAATTGACAGACGAAACCCGTTTAATAACTCATTACTTTCCCCATGAGATGAGGAAACTCTTATTTGGGCAGACGAATAATGACACACATGAGATCTTGTCAACGTGCACCAGAGAGTTGCACCCCCCCAATCCCACCACCACCACCACCACCACCACCACCACCACCACCACCACCACCACCACCACCACCACCACCACCACCACCACCACCACCACCACCACCACCACCACTACCACCAGGACACATTACACTATAATAACACAAAGGATACAGTGACAGATGCAGAGTTAAATGTCCCTAACTCGATGGTATAACAGAAACTGAATTAGACAAGGAACTTTTTTTGTATTTTATTTTTTTATTATTTTTTAAACAAACATATAAACAAACATGACAACACACGATAAGATATACAAGCATTAATTAACAGTGCATATCCAATGAAATCACCATTTAGTTAAATGTCTTATACAGGATATACCCCTAATACCTGCTATCTAGTACCCTACACACATATGCTCTAGCTCGTACCCCCCCCTCCCGGACCCCCCATTGGATAATCCATCCATTATAACTTGTTCCTACCAGACACTACCTTTATATGCTAGCTTTTATTCTCTCCACCACTTCTAACCACATTGTCATTTTGGATTCATTGAGACCCAAAATTCTTGCTGTAGATATTTCTTGATAAATCACATCGAGATATGTAAGAACCCAGACCTTCCGGCACATTTTTTCCGGTTGAAATCATCGTGATGCAATCAGCTTTTTAGCCACTGTGATACCAGATAAAACCAATCTCTTTAGCTGTGGATGTACTGCACACTCAAAGACATCATTCAGCAGTAATACAGAGGGGTGTACAGGTATATTCAGAGTTAAGAGATTTGATAATTGTTGGGTCACTTCTTTCCAGAATATCTTAACTGGTGGGCAGTCCCAGTACATGTGCATAAATGTCCCCTCGTCCCCATTTGTACATAAGGAGCATTTGGGGTCTTGTTTAAGACCCATTTTGTTCAGTCTTATAGGAGTTAAGTATGTCCTGTGAATATAGTTAAGATTGATTTGTTGATGGTCCGGGTTCCTTGATGCAAGTCGAACATTTGCCCAGGCTTCTTGCCAGTCAAAATCTATCTCCAGGTCTGGTATATCCCTCCTCCAGACTGAGTCTAGATGGAGGGTTTCATATGAGGATGTTAGTAATTGATGATAAAAATCTGAAACAAAACCTCTCGATGTCTCTCTTTCGTAGAAGAATTTGTGGTATCTGTGGTGTACAATTGGTATCCTTAATGGAACACTGTGAGCCTTCAAACATGCCAATAACTGTGCGTAAAAATAATATGTGGACTTGGTGAGATTAATTTTTTTGCGTATTTCATCATAACTACAAAAACCCAGTTTGTTGAAGACATCTCCTAATGAGTGTATGCCTTGCTTTTCCCATCTAGGGAATCTTATAGGTTGTTTTCCAATCAAGAGTGCATTGTTATTGAATAAGGGAGTATGATTATGCCATTTATGTGGGATAGAATATTTTTTTGTGTTTCTCGCCATATCCGGATCGCATGAGTAATTATGGGGTAATTTCCGTTCGCATTGCTTAATTGATAATTTGGTGTATACTATGTCCTTCAGCCTATGTGGAGCTACTAGATTTTCTTCTAGATTTCTCCAGGATACTGATGCTTGGGGATCAAACCATGTTGTCAGTGGTCTTAAAGTGTACGCCTTAGAATAGTGGTAGAAATCTGGAAATGCCATACCACCGTCTGCTCTGTTTCTCTGTGCGGTGGATCTTTTTATACGTGGTGGTTTGTTATTCCAAATAAATGTGTATGTGGAGGAGTGTAATTCTTTCCAGTAACCCTCTGGAGGGGGTACCGGTAGCATTGAGCTGAAGAAGTTGATTCTAGGTAGGACGTCCATCTTAACTATTGATATCCGTGCCTGTACTGAGTTTTTAAGTTTTGACCACCTGTCAAGGTCGTATTTGATTTTGTTTTGGATTTTTATGTAATTGTGCTTCACCGTTTGGCTTATGGTAGGGAATATTTCAACTCCCAAACATCTAAAGTGTTTTACCATCGGTATCTCTTCTGGGAGGGTTATATTTCTTTTTGCAGGGGCGTTAAGTGGGAGGAAGGTCGCCTTCGGCCAATTTATCCTAAATCCCGATAAATCTCCAAAGTCCTCAATCAGCTTGAGAAGATGAGGCAATGCGGTGTTGGGGTTTTGCATGAACAGTATTACGTCGTCCGCATATAAACTAATTTTATGTTGTGTGCCCTTGATTACGATTGGTTCTATGGATTGGGATTGTCTTATATATTGTGCTAAAGGCTCTAATGAAAGATCGAACAGTCCGGGACTAAGAGGGCAACCCTGTCTGGAAGAACGTGATACCGGAAAGATTTCGGAGGTGATTGTACCTGTTGTAATCATGGCCGATGGGTCTTTGTATAATACTTTAATCATATCAATGAATCCTTTTCCTAACCCCATCCTTTCTAATACTGCCCATAGATACGACCATTCCAACCTGTCAAAAGCTTTCATTGCATCCAGGGACAGCATCGCCTTAGGTGTGGTGTCGTCCTTGTTAGAATCTAGTATGTGTAGTAATCGTCTTATGTTATCAGTGATCAAGCGGCCTCTTATGAAGCCAGTTTGGTCCGGATGAATTAGAGACGTCATGTGCTTTTGTAGTCTGATGGCTAATACCTTAGAGTACAGTTTGATATCGGTTCCGAGGAGGCTTAAGGGTCTATAACTACCGCACTCGGTGGGGTCTTTGTCTTTTTTAAGGAGGACTGTTATGAGTGCAATATTGTCGTGTTTATGGAAGTTCCCCTCATTGACTGAGTATAAAATCATATTTAGTAATAAGGGTCCAATTATGTCCCAATAAGAGAGGTACATTTCTGGTGGGATACCGTCTCTTCCAGGAGCCTTACCACTTTGCATTTCAGATATGGCCTCCCTAAGTTCATCTAGTGTGATCGGTGTTTCTAACTGTTTAGCGTCATCCTCTGAAAGTTTAGGGAGGTTAATTTGATTAAGATATGTGTCCATTTTGTTTTGATCGAAGGTCATTTCTGATTTGTACAAGTTGGAGTAGAATTCTTTGAATGTCGCGTTTATTTCTTTAGGTTCTGTAACAAGTCCTTGTTGTGCTTTAATGGTAGTTATATCTGCAAATTTTGCGTTAACTCTTAATCGCATAGCTAATAGGTGACTTGGTTTGGAACCTTGAGAGTACTGCTGTTGTCTTGTGCTACGTATTTGTATTTCATATTGTTGTCTGTATATGGCGTTAATCTCTTTTTTTAGTATATTGACTTGATTTTCCAGTCGAACCGAGTTGTTGTATTGTAAAGAATTAAATAACGTTGAATAAAGCGTTTCCAGTTCAGCCAGTTTTGAGCATCGATTCTTGCGTATTTTGGAGGAAAAGCTATCAGTGAAATCCTTGATCATTCCCTTTACCGACATCCATAATATTCTGGGGTCCTGCACCGAGTTAGCGTTCATCCGTAGGAATACCGTAAGAGCTTCTTTGATTTGTGTAATTAATTCCTTGTTATTAAGCAGCATCGAGTTAAATCGCCATCTTGGGGCTCGGGATGATAGTATACCAAATGTTCCTTTTAGGAGTAAATAACAGTGATCTGATAATCCATTGGGTATCATTTCCACATCATAGTTATCAAATAGTCTCGGGATGCAAAAACGTAATTTATTCTGGATAATGTGTTATGTCTCGCAGATCGGCAAGAGTACTTCCGGGTCATGGGGTTGAGTGATCGCCATAAGTCATTTACACCTGTAATCTTCGACCAATCCTTTAATGCATTAGATTACTTTTTTTGTTCGTTGGAAAAGGAGGGGTAAGATTTATCCATTCTTGGATTCCAAATGGCATTAAAATCCGCACCAATTATAAATGAGTATTCGGGAAGGTCTAACATTGCTCTGGTAAGTGTAGTGAAGAAACTAACTTCGTACAAATTTGGGGCGTATACAGCTACCAACGCTATTTTCCTGTTCTTGTGTACTATCTTAGCTATAGTTATCCGACCATCTGAATCAGTTCAATATTCAACTTCCGTCTAACGACTATGGCAACTCCACGAGTTCTCGTTCCAAAGGAAGAGTGACTAATGTTATGATATGTGTTGTCCGCTAACGTATCTATGTCTTTCCCTAAAATGTGTGTTTCGCTTAGTAAAGCCACGTCAACCTGTCCTTTTTTCATCAGTGTGAGCACGCTTTTGCGTTTGTGTTGATTATTTATTCCCCCAGTGTTCCAGATCATTATATTCAAACTAGCCATAATCAATACATGTTGTTGTGTAGTTGTTGGTAATGCTTCTGGAGAGCGAAGCTACAATAGATATACATCCAACTATTGAGGTCCTGTTGAGAGCCGAGCTTAAAAACATACATATATACAAATAATATTCCCCTAATCCCCCCTCCCTCCGAGATTCATACAGGACTGTGTTCCATAGACACATCCTACGCGTATGACTCCCTCCCTTACGCCACCGGGTTGCCCAAGATGAGCTTTCTAACCCTAATCTTCCTATGCTAAATGCCATAGGATCTAAAACTTTCATTCTAATTCAATAGAATGTCACTTTTGGTCTAGCGCCTTCCCATTAATGTAATAACAATAGTGTGAAAAATGAAAAATATACCTCTATTGATATATTCAATTATATTATATGTGTGTGTGTGTGTGTGTGTGTGTGTGTGTGTGTGTGTGTGTGTGTGTGTGTGTGTGTGTGTGTGTGTGTGTGTGTGTGTCAACTTAATCAGGTTTGCCAAGGTCAAGCCAAACTGTGGTCAACTTAGCCATTCTGAATAATGCTATAATACTGTTGAAATAACTATTACTAATCAATCAAAAATACACTATAATATCAAATCTATTGGCCATATGAACATAAAATTGTTACTTCACTCGTCCAAAATGCGGCTGCCCGACTCCTCACCAGCACTAAAAAGCGTGAGCACATCACCCCAGTCCTGGTCTCACTCCACTAGCTCCCTGTCCGTTACCGCATTGATTTTAAACTTTTAACCGATTTTAAATCCCTAAATGGCCTGGCCCCACAGTACCTGACCGAGCTCTTGCGTCTCCACACCCCATCCAGAGCCCTAAGGTCAGCGGACCAACTGCTGCTAAATGTCCCCAGGACTATAGGCTCAAAACCAGAGGGGACAGAGCCTTTTCCATAGCCGCCCCTAAACTGTGGAATAGCCTCCCCTTCCACATCAGGTCAGCCCAGACCCTGGAGGTCTTATAGTCCCAGCTAAAGACTAATCTATTCTCCCTGGCCTTTGACCAGAGCTGAGCCTGCCTCCTAGGTCGCTACTTTTAGTCCTTTTATGCCTTATTTTTGTGATCTGCTGCACTTTTCTTTCTTTTATTATTCTTTTATTTTTTATTTCTATCTGAACCCCTGCACTTATTGTAATTGCACTTTTTGCACTATTATATTTATTTAGTATATGTATTGTATATGTATTTCTTGATCTATGCTCTTATCTGCGAAGCTCTTTGGTACAGTCACAACTGTTGTAAATGTGCTATATAAATAAACTTGATTATGATTCATCTGCCACTGGACATTTCCATCTGCAGTCGGATGCCTCTCACAGTTTGTAAATTGATTTCTAATGCTGTCTCTGCAGAGTGTGGGTGAAGAATGGGGACACACTGCAGAGCGCCTGGGCTCTGGCTGGGCTGAGCTGAGTGCATTGCCTCTGTTTCTGACAGCAGCGATGAAAACCTACACTCTAGAGGCTAAATTTGATTGGAGTAATTTTCATTCCCAGCTTCCTTGACTTCAGGGAGGAAAGGTTGAGGGCTATTATTGGCTTTGGGATTACTATGGCAACCACAGAGCAGAGTGTGTTCTCCGAGTGAAGACATGGAAGAGAGAGAGAGAGAGAGAGAGAGAGAGAGAGAGAGAGAGAGAGAGAGAGAGAGAGAGAGAGAGAGAGAGAGAGAGAGAGAGAGAGAGAGAGAGAGAGAGAGAGAGAGAGAGAGGAGAGAGAGTGGTGGGGGTGTAATTATTGGTATTCAAATTACCTAAGTATGGTGGTCAGTAGCTCTATTGATATGCATTACAAAGCTTTATAACGAACCGCCACAGATTCTGACGGTTAAGTCAAAATCCGTCCTAACTAATTATTACAAGTTCACCTTGTGTTTTGGAAGGGATCAACAGAAAGCATTGACAAAGAGTCTTGACAAAGACTGGTGGGGTGAAAAGATACTGGAACCTCAAGCAGTGGGGTGGCGGGACACTATGTTACCCTGTTGCTTGTGACAGTGACAATAAACACATGTCTGGTTAGCTTCACAAGCAGTACCAGTCTCCTTCTGGTCCTCCCTCTAATCCCACACAGGAGAGGTGGAACCAACATGACACCGTCTCTGTAAATACAAAAACAAACTTTATGTAGCTACTTTTTGGTGATGATAAACAAAGGTGTGTTCAGTTTGATATAAACTAACTACAACTACAACAAATGTAAGTTATGCTTCTTGCATTTTAATAACACAATTTCAAAATAACAATTACCTTGAACAAAATGGATGGATAAGCACATTGTTCCCTGTCCTGTCCTGTCCTGTGCTGTGCTGTCCTGTCCTGTGCTGTGCTGTCCTGTCCTGTGCTGTGCTGTCCTGTCCTGTGCTGTGCTGTCCTGTGCTGTGCTGTACTGTCCTGTCCTGTCCTGTCCTGTGCTGTCCTGTCCTGTCCTGTCCTGGGGGGGGGTATCCAGGTTTTGATGAACCTGTAAACGTAAACTTACAGCTGAGCTCCTTGACTGCCTCTCCTCTCTGTGTGTAGAGCTGAGCTCCTTGACTGCCTCTCCTCTCTGTGTGTAGAGCTGAGCTCCTTGACTGCCTCTCCTCTCTGTGTGTAGAGCTGAGCTCCTTGACTGCCTCCTCTCTGTGTGTAGAGCTGAGCTCCTTGACTGCCTCTCCTCTGTGTGTAGAGCTGAGCTCCTTGACTGCCTCTCCTCTCTGTGTAGAGCTGAGCTCCTTGACTGCCTCTCCTCTCTGTGTGTAGAGCTGAGCTCCATGACTGCCTCTCCTCTGTGTGTAGAGCTGAGCTCCTTGACTGCCTCTCCTCTGTGTGTAGAGCTGAGCTCCTTGACTGCCTCTCCTCTGTGTGTAGAGCTGAGCTCCTTGACTGCCTCTCCTCTGTGTGTAGAGCTGAGCTCCTTGACTGCCTCTCCTCTGTGTGTAGAGCTGAGCTCCTTGACTGCCTCTCCTCTGTGTGTAGAGCTGAGCTCCTTGACTGCCTCTCCTCTCTGTGTGTAGAGCTGAGCTCCTTGACTGCCTCTCCTCTCTGTGTAGAGCTGAGCTCCTTGACTGCCTCTCCTCTCTGTGTGTAGAGCTGAGCTCCATGACTGCCTCTCCTCTCTGTGTAGAGCTGAGCTCCTTGACTGCCTCTCCTCTGTGTGTAGAGCTGAGCTCCTTGACTGCCTCTCCTCTCTGTGTAGAGCTGAGCTCCATGACTGCCTCTCCTCTGTGTGTAGAGCTGAGCTCCTTGACTGCCTCTCCTCTGTGTGTAGAGCTGAGCTCCTTGACTGCCTCTCCTCTGTGTGTAGAGCTGAGCTCCTTGACTGCCTCTCCTCTGTGTGTAGAGCTGAGCTCCTTGACTGCCTCTCCTCTCTGTGTAGAGCTGAGCTCCTTGACTGCCTCCTCTCTGTGTGTAGAGCTGAGCTCCTTGACTGCCTCTCCTCTCTGTGTAGAGCTGAGCTCCTTGACTGCCTCTCCTCTCTGTGTGTAGAGCTGAGCTCCTTGACTGCCTCTCCTCTCTGTGTAGAGCTGAGCTCCTTGACTGCCTCTCCTCTCTGTGTAGAGCTGAGCTCCTTGACTGCCTCTCCTCTGTGTGTAGAGCTGAGCTCCTTGACTGCCTCTCCTCTCTGTGTGTAGAGCTGAGCTCCTTGACTGCCTCTCCTCTCTGTGTAGAGCTGAGCTCCTTGACTGCCTCTCCTCTCTGTGTGTAGAGCTGAGCTCCTTGACTGCCTCTCCTCTCTGTGTAGAGCTGAGCTCCTTGACTGCCTCTCCTCTGTGTGTAGAGCTGAGCTCCTTGACTGCCTCTCCTCTCTGTGTGTAGAGCTGAGCTCCTTGACTGCCTCTCCTCTCTGTGTAGAGCTGAGCTCCTTGACTGCCTCTCCTCTCTGTGTGTAGAGCTGAGCTCCTTGACTGAGGTAGAGAATCTGTCACAGTGGTGTCAGGAGAACTGCCTCTCCCTGAACGTCAGCAAAACAAAAGAGATGATTGTGGACTTCAGGAGGTCGGGGGTCAAGGACTACAGCCCCCTCAGCATCGACGGGGCACCGGTTGAGAGAGTGAACAGTTTCAAGTACCTCGGAGCCCACATATCCGAGGACTTGACATGGACCACACACATTGACAGTGTTGTGAAGAAGGCACGACAACGCCTCTACTTCCTCAGGCGCCTAAGGAAGTTCCAAGTCAGTCAGAAGATCCTTAGGAACTTCTACTCATGTACAATAGAGAGCATCCTGACTGGCAACATCACCTCCTGGTTTGGGAATAGCACTGCACAAGACCGTAGCAGACTACAAAGAGTGACACGTTCAGCCGAACGCACAATTGGAGGGGGGCTTCCCACCCTCCAGAACATTTACAACAAGCGGTGCAGGGGGAAGGCTAAGAGAATCATCAAGGACTCCAGCCACCCGAACAACTGCCTCTTTGAACTGCTGCGGTCAGGCAAGCGATATCGGAGTCTTAAGGCGAGCACAGAAAGACTCAGAAGAAGCTTCTATCCCCAGGCCATCAGGCTGCTAAACGAACAATAAACACTATGCAACAACCATCAAATGCACACAGCACACACACCCACACGCACACACTCACCTAAACAAACAACACACTGCAGCACCCACTCTCCACACTTTAGATCACACAAACACACTTTATATTTATTGATAAAGGATTTGCACTACAACTCGTACACCTACTGTAAATTGTACCTAAATTGCACCTCATCCCATTTCTGCCTTGCACTATATAGTATTGTATATTAGTACACTGCATAGTATATTGTATTATATGGTAACTCAGTTACGTCTATTCTGCATCGAACATTGTACATATGTCTATACTGAACACTGTGACCTAATTTTTTTACTTCTAATTTACATGCTATACTATGTTATTTTATTTCATACTTATCTTGTCTTGCACAGTCTCTGGAGCGTAACAGTAAGAAGCATTTTGTATAAAAGTATTCTGTACTTCTGTATGACAACTATTAAAGAAACTTGAACTTGAACTTGCCTCTCCTCTGTGTGTAGAGCTGATGTAATGTAATGATCATGAATCATGAATCAACGTGCGTACTGCGTGTGAGAGAGAGAGAGAGAGAGAGAGAGAGAGAGAGAGAGAGAGAGAGAGAGAGAGAGAGAGAGAGAGAGAGAGAGACAGAGAGACAGAGAGAGAGAGATCCACCCTCAGTATGCCTTGTGTATGTGACAAATAAACCTCTTGAATCTTGCCATATTCAATCAGTTTCAGTAACTACAGAACAGTACATATTGTTAGACTCACTTGTTGTTTTGTTGCATCAGGTTGGAACGAGCCTTGAGCCGTCGCGTTAACCCTTCGAGAAGCTTTTGTGGTCCGGGCTTGAACTTTTCATGATAAAGTGTCCATATAAATCCATTTGTTAGATCCAACACTGTCTGAATGTACAGTATCTCGTGATGATCTCTCCGACTCCTGAGAATACACTTCTTATTACCGAACCAGCTAAACGAGCCTAGCTAAGCTAACTCTGAATCTGAAACGAAAATACTCATGGCTCCTCCTCCAAGCATTATTTTCTGTCTGATGACTGACGAATACAGTGGCGCAGAGCTTGCTTCGAGCGCTAGAAAACGTGCCAGAGACATCATATTTGAACACCCTGATAGGCGAAATGTATTTGCTTGATTTATTTACATTGGCTGCAACGATACAGTGACGCGCACAGTGTGCGCGCTAAGTCTATGCGCCCAGCTTTGGAGGTACTCTCTATCAGGAGAGAGAGAGTGACGTCATGTGAATCACGCACAAAACAATGATTTATATTTCATATATTAATGTTATTGTGCATTTTAAACACAAACATACTTAAAATTAGTAATTATTATTAATTTTAAATAATAATAGAGGGCCCGAGCGCCCTCTATCGGCCAGCCGCCACTGGGTGTATCGGCCTAAGAAATAGGACGGATGACTTTTAGATGATTCTTCTCAAGTAACATTTTTCATACATAAAGAAAAACACATGGTTGTTATGAACAAGAACAGGTACCACTGGAGCTGGCAAAACAGAGGACAGAGGGACTTCCAGTGCCTTTTTTTGGCTGGCTCCCGATTGCTGTCAAGGTTGGCCTTATTTCTGTGGGCAAATGCCAGTACCCACAGCAGCAGGAACCAATTGCCATGTTCCATGCCTTGGTGGGTTACTATGGACAGACACCTGTAATATGGTGCTGATACAGTTAGGTAGATGACAAAGCCTGTAACGTTGGTGGTTCGCTTGACGTATATTTTTAACCTTCATATGGCCGTTTGGTTAATAACTAGTTAAACCAGCTACTAATTAAATTTGACAGTGTGTATTGAGCTCTGTCTTCTTCATCTAGGAGAAACAGGAGACGCCCGGTCACAAGACTTAGCATTTAAGTGAGAACAGAAGCCTTCTGTTTAAGAAGTACCGGGCTATTTAAATATAAGATATAGATATAGATGGTCTCCAGCTGTTTAGAAATGTAAAATAGCTCTACACCAGGAGGTTTGTTGATAAAATGTCTCACAAAGGAACAGCGAGACACAGAACGTAGCAGTTGTTTTGGAGAGAGGAACCTTGACTTGTCTTGAGCTATTTTTGAATAAATACCACCAAAGAAACCATCTTCGCTTCTTCTGTTCTACCGCCGTCATCTTCTTTTTACACAAAACCAGTAAAGTGAGCTTTAGGAATCAACTTCACGCTCTAATGTACCCTTGTGGGTACAAGCAAAATCCCGGTTCAACAAGCAGGCCTCATCACCCTCCCCCCTATCCCCCCCTTCATCATCCACAAGGAGCAAGTGAGAGCCGTCTTAAAAAAAAACAATAAAAGGAAAGCCTCTGGGCCTGACTTCCTCTCCTCTGCAGTGTTCCACTACATTGCAGACCAGCTGGCTCCCGTCTTCACTGACATCTACAACACATCCCTACAACTCTGTTCAGTCCCACAGGGCTTTAAGCAATCCACCATCATCCCAGTGAGTTACCCTGGTCCTGTTCTGTGGTCCTCAGTGTTCAGAGTTACCCTGGTCCTGTTCTGTGTTCCTCAGTGTTACCCTGGTCCTGTTCTGTCTTCCTCAATGTTCAGAGTTACCCTGGTCCTGTTCTGTGTTCCTCAACGTTACCCTGGTCCTGTTCTGTGTTCCTCAGTGTTACCCTGGTCCTGTTCTGTGTTCCTCAATGTTCAGAGTTACCCTGGTCCTGTTCTGTCTTCCTCAATGTTCAGAGTTACCCTGGTCCTGTTCTGTGTTCCTCAACGTTACCCTGGTCCTGTTCTGTGTTCCTCAATGTTCAGAGTTACCCTGGTCCTGTTCTGTGTTCCTCAATGTTCAGAGTTACCCTGGTCCTGTTCTGTGTTCCTCAATGTTCAGAGTTACCCTGGTCCTGTTCTGTATTCCTCAATGTTCAGAGTTACCCTGGTCCTGTTCTGTGTTCCTCAATGTTCAGAGTTACCCTGGTCCTGTTCTGTGTTTCTCAGCGTTCAGAGTTACCCTGGTGAGGAACATCAGATGCTCACTGGTGCAGTATAGAATCATTTATGTGTATTTTAAGTTACTTCAAGCATAGAAAGAGCGTCAGTAATTAGTTGACACCTCCTTAGGGGTCTGCTGATGTGCGAAGAGGCAACCTGTCAAACTGAAATTATTCACTTAACACAGAGGTGTCAGTTGGACACTGTGGACTGGATTTTGGACTGGACTGTGGACTGGATTATGGACTGGATTATGGACTGGATTATGGACTGGACTGTGGACTGGACTGTGGACTGGATTATGGACTGGATTGTGGACTGGACTGTGGACTGGACTGCACTGGGGAAGTGGATATAAGAAATTCCGCCATGTGAAAATGTGGAGCTGGAATATTGGTGCTTGTCACCTGAATTGACATTAAAAACAATGTACTCCACAACATTGATATTGGTTTTGATTATGCAAATGATATTGTCATGGTTTTCCTTCTCCCATAATGAAAACAATAAACTGCAAGCAGCAACATTTCATTTGCTTGTCATCTACATAATTTAAGCATCTAAACTCTAAAGGACTATTTCTCATCCAATCTGATGCCTTATTACAAAAATATTTAAGGGGGGATGTAGGACTGCATATATTGTTTCACAAATGTACGTAATATGTATGTATGTTTGTATGTATGTATGTGTTAATAAAAACTAAACAAAACAACTGATTCATGTAACACTGTTCTCTAGGTCTATCCCTGGCTGCTCTCTTTATAATTCACCCTGTTTGTATCACTACTTCTCTGTCTTACTTAGGGTTAGGGTTAGTATCTGGTGATGAAAAGGAGATATGCCTCCTTGTGATAAACTTTAGACTTTAGACTAAACTTAGTCTTGGAGCAACTTCAACTTCTCCCACTCCTGGACAATCGCAGTCCATTATATCCAGGAACAGATCTTTAAGTAATATAGCCAGAGCTTTGCTTGCGAGACTCATATTGATAACTATCCTGTATAAATTATCTGCAATCTGAGTAAATATCTTGGCTTATAGGCTCTTTCATGGATGAGGCCTTACAGTTTGTTTACTGCCCAGAGAGTTGGCTACTCGATCTGTGGGGCAGTTAATTATATAATTAACATTAGGGATTTTCGATATTGGCTTTTTTACTGATATCCGATATACTGATATTGTCCAACTCTTAATTTCTGATACCAATATCAACCGATACCGATATATGCAGGGTTCCCCCCCCCCCCCAAAAACACATTATGCATACTTTTCACAATAAATAAAATAGGAATTTGTTCCTACTTGCTTGCCTGGGTAAATAAAGATTAAATAAATGTAAAAGAAAATCAAAAATAAGAATATAGCCTATATATATTTTTTTAAACCGATACAGATCATTTACGATATTACATTTTAATGCCAATATCGGTAGGCCGGGTAGCGCAGCGGACTAAGTGTCTATCTACCACCGCAGAGACAGTGGGATTGAATCTGGCTGCCATGGTACCTCCGGCTTGGTCGGTCGTCCATACTGACACAATTGGCAGTGTCAGCGGGTGGAAAGCCGGTGGGGTGGGTCCTGGTCGTTGTAAACAGCGACTCCTACAGGTCGGTCAGGGCGCCTGCACAGTGAGAGAGGGAACTGGGGGAGGTAGTGTGATCCTCCCACGCATTACACTTCCCCAGAGAGTCCTCGCTGTCAGGTGAAAAGAGGCTGCTGGCTGTCTCCACATGTATCGGAGGAAGCATGTGATAGGCTTCAGGGCTCCCTAGACCGGCAAATGGGGGGCAAATGCGTGCAACGACCAGGAAGGGGAGGGGGGGAATTGGCATAACGACTAAATTGGGATGGGAGACAAATACAGAAAAATAGGAGGAGAAAAAGTAGATAAACATTTTTTTAAAACATTACTTAACCATAGGATATTTTGGTGACCCCATGACCTTTACTCTAGCACCACCTTCCATTAGGCCAACATTTTCAAATCAAAGGGGTGTATCTCCTGACGCATTTTGTACAGTTACAGTGTTTTGTATGTTGTATAATTTGTATCTGTTCATAAGAACTTAAAGGTAAATATATTGAATACATTGATAGAAAGGTCAGTTAACAGTGTTAAAATGCTTTGATAGTAAGAGAATGTTAAAGTTAATGGTTAAGATTACAGTGTCAGCCATTTTGTGACAGCAGCAGGGGGGAACAGCAGCAGGGAGGAACAGCTGAGAGAAGCCATTTTGTTATCTAAGACCTATTTCTGAACGGATTTTTATAACATTTGGACCTGTACTAAGACACTACAGAAAAATTTGAGTACACAAGTTCAAGTTCAACTCAAGTTCAGACCTCTGTTACTCTATTTCATTAGCACTAAAAGAAAGTGATTTTCTTTTTGCATTAGTAACTTCAGAATGTTATCTTTCAAAAGAGACCAGGCTCATGCATGTGCTATAAGTATAAAGATAAGCTTTGGAAAAAAAAATATGCAGTCCTCAAGTTCAAGTAAAACAATTTCCACTTTTCTGGGTGCCTGCTCAACAAAGAAAAGTCATCACCTGTCATCACCTTCAGCAAACTAAAACCTCACTTAGAATGCAGCTCCTCAAAGCATGTCTGGATGATCCAGCTGCCTTTGAATGCATGACAAAATCTATCCCAGTTGTCTGATCCTGGATCACAAAAAATGGGATTTCAAAATCTGATCGGATCTGATTGAGATTCAAAGTTTTGAACTACTGGGCCCTGGAGATTTCTGCAATAAATTATTTGGTGATTGGATGGTGAGCATTGAAATGGCTCAGAAACACCCTCTTAATTTACCTAGGCATGCCCTATCCTCTGAATGGTTCAGAAACACCCTCTTAATGTACCTAGGCATGCCCTATAGGCCTAGGTACGCACGGCCTAGGCTGGCACGGTGGTGTAGTGGTTAACTTTTAACTTTTTTTTAGTGGACTTTTCTTTGTTGAGCGTTCGTGGAGACCCATCTGAAGCCATCAGTCCCAGACGGGGCTGTACAGCTTGAGGGCTTTTCTGCGTTTCGTGCCGACAGGGACTTCGAGGCGGCGGGTAAGTCGCGTGGAGGGGGTCTTATGTTTTTTATTAACAATCGCTGGTGTTCCGATGTGACAGTGATTCACCAACACTGTTCCTCTGCTATTGAATCCCTCTTCATCCGCTGTCGTCCATTCTATTCCCCCCGTGAGTTCAACTCTTACATCCTCGTCTGTGTTTACATTCCTCCTGACGCTGACGTCACCGCAGCGGTAGACACACTAGCCGAACAGCTGACGAATGTTGAACGCAACCACCCGGACAGTTTTGTTGTTGTATTGGGGGATTTTAACCAGGCTCATCTGAGCCGGTCTCTCCCTAAATACAGGCAGCAAGTCACTTGCCCAACTCGGGGAGTGAACACTCTGGATCACTGCTACTGTACTATTCGGCAGGCCTACCATTCTGTCCCCCGTGCTGCACTGGGCAATCAGTGATCATCATCTCATCCACCTGATCCCTCGCTACAGGCAGAGATTAAAACAATCAAAACCTGTAGTGCGGAGCTTCAGAGTGTGGTCCAGTGAGGCATGCGAGTGTCTCCGCGCCTGGCTGGAGAGGGCAGGCTGTGACCAGGACTTTGTTGAGTGGGCGGGGCCTGAGGCTGGTAACAACCTGGATGACTACACAGACACTGTGACATCCTTCATCAGCCTCGGCGAGGAGGTGTGTGTCCCCCTCCGCACTAGGAAGATCTACAACAACAACAAACCCTGGTTTTCAGCCCAACTCAGGCGGCTGAGGTCGGAGAAGGAGGTGGCCAGGCTCAGTGGTGATGCTCATCGGTTCAGGCAGGCCAAGTACAAGTTCGCCAAAGAGGTGAGGGAGGCGAAACTTCGCTTCTCAGAGAAACTGCGGCAGCAGCTCTCTGAGGGGAATTCCTCCTCCGTTTGGAAAGGCCTCAAGACCATTACAAACTACAAGCCGAAGTCACCACAGGCGCCTGATAACCTCCCCCTGGCGAACGAGCTAAACACATTTTACTGTAGGTTTGAGAAAGAGGTTCCCCCCCGCCCTCTTCCTTCACCCACTCGGTCACAACCTCCATCCCCCCACCCCAGTGGGCCCCCCCCCCCCCCCCCACATCCCCCCCCCCCTCTCTCTGTCAGTGTGAGAGAGGTGAAACGGCTGTTTTCCAGTCAGAATCCCCGGAAGGCGGCCGGCCCGGACTCTGTCTCCCCCTCTGCCCTGAAGCACTGCGCTGACCAGCTCGCACCGGTGTTTACCACCATTTTTAATGCATCGCTGGAGCTGTGTCACGTCCCAGCATGCTTCAAGGCCTCAACCATCATCCCCGTCCCCAAGAAGGCCAAGGTCACGGGCCTTAATGACTACAGACCTGTCGCCCTGACCTCTGTGGTCATGAAGGTCCTGGAGCGCTTTGTCCTGGCCCACCTGAAGCTCATCACAGATCCTGTGCTGGACCCGCTGCAGTTCGCGTACAGAGCCAACAGATCCACAGAGGATGCTGTGAACATGGCTCTGCACTACACGCTGGAACATCTGGACTACGCGGGCAACTATGTCAGGATCCTGTATGTGGACTTCAGCTCGGCCTTCAACACCATCCTTCCACCCATCCTGGAGCACCAGCTATCCCTGCTGCAGGTGCCGGCCTCCACTCGCAGGTGGATTACCGACTTCCTGTCCAACAGGTCTCAGCGGGTGAGGCTGGGGAAGAGCATTTCCAGCTCTAGGTCCACCAGCACCGGTTCCCCGCAGGGCTGCGTTCTATCCCCACTACTGTTCTCCCTGTACACAAACAGCTGTGCCTCTCTGCACCCCTCGGTCAAACTCCTGAAATTCGCTGACGACACCACCCTGGTGGGTCTCATCTCCAGGGGGGACGAGTCAGCCTATAGGAGGGAGATCGAGAGGCTGCAGAGCTGGTGCAGCTGCAACAACCTGGAGCTCAATGCTCAAAAGACAGTGGAGATGGTAGTGGATTTCAGGAAGAAAGCAGCCCTGCCCCCTCCCATCATACTGGGAGGCACTCAGGTGACCTCCGTGGAGACATGCCGATTCCTCGGCATGACCATCTCCCGGGATTTGAAGTGGGAGCTCAACATCACGGGCCTGCTCAAGAAGGCCCAGGGGAGGATGTTCTTCCTCCGGCAGTTGAAGAAATATAAACTGCCGAGGACCATGATGGCCCAATTCTACACGGCCATCATTGAGTCCATCCTCACCCACTCCATCATCTCCTGGTTCCCTGCTGCAGCGGCAAAAGATCTTGCCAAGCTGCAGCGGGTGATTCGCTCCGCGGAGAGGGTGATCGGCTGTCCCCTGCCCTCCCTCAGGTCCCTGCACGACTCCAGGGCGCTGAAGAGGGCGAGAAAGATCATGGCCGACCCATCCCACCCCGGTCACAGCCTCTTCACCCTGCTCCCCTCTGGGAGAAGGCTGAGGATCCCAAAGGCTGTGAAAGCTCGACACAGACTGAGCTTCTTCCCCTCAGCCGCCAGGCTGATCAATGCCTCAGGCCCCCCCCCCCCCCCCTCGGTACCCCCCCCCCCCCCCCCCCCCCCTCTGCCCCCAAGTGACACTGGCTCAATGACATTGACTGCACTGCACTAGTCCGTACTGGATCTCTGCACACTTCACTTTATATATATATATATGTATTTTATTTATTGATTAATCCCCCACTGCACTGTTTCGTTTCTTGTCTGTGTTGGTGTTTGTTTACTGTGAAAAAAGAAAGAATGCATACACTGTATTGCTGCAACAATTACCAATGTGTTTTACACAAATGGCTCAATAAAGGAATCTGAATCTGAATCTGAACACTGTCGCCTCACAGCAAGAAGGTCCAGGGTTCGATTCCCGCTTGGGGACCAGGTTTCCATGATGCCAGGTACCCAGGTGGGTGATCTCCCGGGCCTTTCTGTGTGGAGTTTGCATGTTCTCCCCGTGCTCGCAAGGGTTTCCCCCCCGATAAGATAAACCCAATGGAAAAACATGCACAACAACAGATCGCTAACGCTGTGGCGTCCTTGACGAAGACGGGCAGGAGCACTTGGATTGGTCCCCGGGGCGCGGCTCACGTTCAAGTCAAGTCAAGTCAAGAGTTTTAATTGTCACGGCATACAGGTATACAATGAAATGCGGGTGGTCTTGCCCGCGACGATGTGCAATACAGTGGTACAACATATAATAGAATCCAATAAAAATACAGTGGTACAACATATAATAGAATCCAATAAAAACAACAGTGCAATAAACAGGTAACATGGTGTGACATCTCGGTATCTGTACATAGTATTTACAGAGCATATAGGACATGCTAGGTAGCTTTAGTAGTGCAATACACTGTTCCTGTTGTTATACTAATTTAAAGTGGCCTTTCCTCTTGGCCATAAGTGTGCGTGTGTGCGGCATGAGTGTTAAAGTGGCTGCTAGTGTGTGAGCGTGCTCAGCGTGCGTGTCGTGTGTGTGCTTGTGTGTGGATAGTTCAGTTTCTGTGGCTCTCAATGTTCATTGTTCAAGGCTCTGATGGCCTGGGGGAAGAAGCTGAGCCTAAGCCTCTCCGTTGACGCCCTATCTGCTCCCGGCTGCCCATGGGGGGAAGGACGACGGGATGGGTCAAGTGCAGAGACTCAATCGCATCGGCGACTGCTGAGAAAAAGACAATGCATGTGTGTGTGTGTATCCCGGTGTGTGTGTGCCGCTCCAATTGCATGTCCAGTTTGTTGCATGCCGAATAAAGACCCCCCTAAAGAGGTCCTGCATTATTATTATTATTATTATTATTATTATTATTATTATTATTATTATTATTATTATTATTATTATTATTATTATTATTATTATTATTATTATTATTATTATTATTATTATTATTATTATTATTATTATTATTATTATTATTATTATTATTATTATTATTATTATTATTATTATTATTATTATTATTATTATTATTATTATTATTATTATTATTATTATTATTATTATTATTATTATTATTATTATTATTATTATTATTATTATTATTATTATTATTATTATTATTATTATTATTATTATTATTATTATTATTATTATTATTATTATTATTATTATTATTATTATTATTATTATTATTATTATTATTATTATTATTATATCCTCTGAATGGCTCAAAAACACCCTCTTAACTATTTCAGCACCAGCCGCTTTAGCTATCCTTGTACCTACTGCGCCACCGCTGTAAGATATAGGGATTTTCACTGTGCGTCACGTTGTTTGGAGGGCTATATCTATATTCTAGCTATGGAGACAATACTATGGCTCATTTGACATTAACTATCCATCGTTCAACATGTGAAAAAGAATAAATGTTTTCATGTATACGTTCGCGTGTTATACCGTGGTGAATATTGTATATGTATATTGTATATGTTTCAGAGTGATCCTGGCTAATTCCTGGTAACTGTGCTATGGAGCGATACGTGAATTTTGCTAAAAGCGTTGGAGTTGCTCGCCTGGACACGCTACTATTTCCAAATCAAAGGTATATAATAGGTATTATGTTTCATCATGAATGCATGAAAGGGGGGGGGGTAGTTTTTTGATGCTTTGATCGTCAGCAACGGGATATGTTTTGGAGTATGTTACATTATGATCGTTGCGATCGATGTGAAATCATTGTTGGATCAAAGTAGGATTGATGTCATATAGTCCTTACCTTTACTAGGAGGTATCCCAAAAAGAATATTCCAATTGTCTGATCGCGATTTCCAGTATTGGTGTTGTCGTGGAAATATATTATCATGTTCTTATATATCTGTGTGGAGATATCATGTTATACAGCTTGAGTTTCAATATGACCAGATTGACTGGTTAATGTGTGTATGTCTCTTTAAGATCACTCTGACATCCTACCAGTCATAACAAAGTTGTTGTTTGCTTCCAGTTACTGAGAAACCATTTTGTTTACCTTCGTCATCATATCTGATATAATATGTTTCGTCTGACAACTGTGTATTTAACATATGTCTGAACAGAACTCTTGGTCAGTTCATGGCCAGACGCTACTGTGTGAACATGTGTCTCTGACTGTGGGTTGAACTTTCATTGTGGCCACGGTGAAATAAACTTTTCTATTATTAATAATGACTCAGAATGATTAATGTAAACGGCTCATCGTTTGTCCTTTAATAATTCCCATTACAGATGGCGACGAGAGATGTTTTTTTTTTAACCGATGGGTGTCGAGGTCGGCCGCCAAACGGACTCTGCAGAAAGGGTGAATCCTGGAATTCCGGGGGAGCGCTGTCTTGAGGCTCCTCCGTGCGAGACACCGAGGGGAGAGAACCAGCTGCGCCGTCCGCTTGGCTGTCACCTCCGGCATGAACCTTGGGGACGCGTGATAAGGAACACTCTGTGAGCTGTTGACATTCTGATTTCTGTTTAAAACATTTTTGTTTTTAAATTTATAATTAGAGGTCTAAACTAGAACATGGTGCCGGTCAGATCTATTTTTTTTAAATGTATATTACTATGTGCTCTGCAGTGGTTATTTTTTCATTGTATTGGTGTATTACTGTGCTTGTTAGACTGGCAATGGTTTTTTCTATAGTTTCTCAATCTTGGTACGTCCCGAATGTATTAGGCAGGGATTAGGCTCGTGCCTTATAGACGGGGTGCGGGGGCCTACCACGAGTATAATAAAATATGTTGAGTTCAAGTCTGCATCCCGAAGAAGAGGGGTGGGGTTTTTTTGGGCTTCAAAATTATATATAGTTTTGGGGTTTTAAAGGGCCCTTTGGAACGCTGTGAATAGGTGATCCTGCCGTAAAGGGAAAAAGAGTCAGTATGTTCCACAGGGGTTGATTATCTTTAGAACTAGGGTATACGGGTACTTTCTCATGGGGTCATGGACAGGGAGGCAGTGCTCTGAGGGTTAATTCCATTTTTGTTTGTCTGTACTATAAGGTTTTTTTCTCACAAGAGGCGGGAACGCGGGACTGTGAGTCGGGAGAATTTACCTGTGTTTTTCAGACCTACCGCCATTTGCCATTCAGTCTGTTTTGACCTGTTCAGTACTTGCATGTTTATAGTAGCTGCTAGCAACGGCGATCATCTAATTTCATGTGACCTGCAGAAATCATTATGACCTGTTTGCCGACGAGACTCTTAGAGACGTTGTTTTTTGTTGTCATGACTTAGGGAATCTGCCCTGCTCGTTGGAGCTGAAGTTGAGGTACTATAGAATGTCCTAACTTCAAGCCTGGAGTGGACCCTTTCTACCATTTTAGTGTGTAACTGTCTATAATGTGTGATAACGGGCAAATGTTTTTTAAGCGTGGCTGAGAGAGAAAAAAAAAAAAAAAAAAAAGAGATTGGAATAGTGAGATATACAGCCAGCCACTCACATCTTTCCTTTGTCTCTTCTCTCCCACATACACCTATGTATGTACCCCTCTCCTTTGTAGTTTCTCAGGGGGGGGTCCTCCATCTCTGTGCCAGACCAATGCCCGCCGGCCCTACTGACCACTGCCCCAGTGAGAGGAAGCTGTTCCCGGAGAAGCATATGCCTACCAGCCTCAGCCTGCGGCTGGCCTACTACTCTAGCCTGCAGCGGGCCTACTACTCTAGCCTGCAGCGGGCCTACTGCTCTGGCCTGCAGCTGGACATGACGACGCAGCTATGAGCTACATCAGACACTGCCCAACAGCTGACCACAGCTGGGACAAGCACTGGCCGAATCATTGGTCGAAGATAAAGAACTAAGGGACAGTTCAATCCTAACTGTCCAGGTGGTTGACGTAGGGGAGGCCTCACACACGGAAGGGCATCGAGGTCAGGGTCCAGACAAAGCAGCAAAATGTTATCCTCTACATCAAGAACAGACCATCGGCAACGACGAGGGAACCATCGGACTGGGTCGGCCCGGGGGTGTTTGGTGCGAGGAGAGGGGGGACCTGCCTGAGATTCAACAACTGATTAAGAGGCAAGTCTGACCCACATCACATTACATTATCTCGGAAATATTGAGTAACGATATGAAAGAATGGAGATGTTTGTTTGCAAATTGTAGTTTTGTTTTGTTTTGGCTATCTCCCGGCCTCTGTGAGAATGCAGTCACGTGTATTCTGTTTTCGCTATGAGTTTTGTGAGAATGTTTTTGTCTTCTAGTAATGCACCCAGTGTTATATTTCGTGAGCGCAGTCTATCTTGCAAGGTACTGCCCTGTTTTTTCTTTTGTGATTTCAATTTTTCAGCTTGGTGGTGGGAGAAGTATGGCCTTGACAAAACCAGAGGCTGGACTGTACCCTTGAGTCCTGCAACCACCGTCTGGGCATTTGCAAAGAGACGCTAATGATGGTTGCTGTTATGACAACTTCTCTTTTGCACGTGACACGGGGTCTATGCAGAGGACCTTTTGTTTTTTAGATAATAAAAATAGTTTGTGCTGAGTTTAATGATGATAATATGTTTGTTGTCTTTATGAAATGATAATGATTGTGATTAATAATTATCAAAAGGAGGGAACTGTCGTGGAAATATATTATCATGTTCTTATATATCTGTGTGGAGATATCATGTTATACAGCTTGAGTTTCAATATGACCAGATTGACTGGTTAATGTGTGTATGTCTCTTTAAGATCACTCTGACATCCTACCAGTCATAACAAAGTTGTTGTTTGCTTCCAGTTACTGAGAAACCATTTTGTTTACCTTCGTCATCATATCTGATATAATATGTTTCGTCTGACAACTGTGTATTTAACATATGTCTGAACAGAACTCTTGGTCAGTTCATGGCCAGACGCTACTGTGTGAACATGTGTCTCTGACTGTGGGTTGAACTTTCATTGTGGCCACGGTGAAATAAACTTTTCTATTATTAATAATGACTCAGAATGATTAATGTAAACGGCTCATCGTTTGTCCTTTAATAATTCCCATTACAGTGTCCATCGGGTCCCCGACATAATCCGGCACAACACATGCATCAAGGGGCCATGGACGCCTTCCAATGTGATCGAGTGAACCGCTAGACTTGCCTGGACCAAAATTCTCCGCCCGGAGGAAATTAGATGTGACACAGTGTGCAATAAGGTTTCAAAGGGTGGGCGATACTGCCACCTAGCAGGATGCGGCCGGTATTGAACTCTAGGGATCTCAGAATGATTTCCTATGGTAACTGGAGGTCCGTGACATTGCATAGAATAAAAAAAATCGAATAAAAGAAAAAACGATGAAAACCCGACTATACAGACGGCTGGGTGGCGCAGCGGACATTACACTCGTCACCAACTTAAGAGACTCCGGCTGTCGGCGTTGCCTCCGGCTTGGGCCAGTCGTCATACTAACTCAATTGGCAGAGTTAGCAGGTGGAAGTCGATGGGTGGTAATCTGGACGTTGTGGACAGCGACTCCTACAGGTCGGTTGGGGACGCCTGCACAGCAGAGACAGGAAATGGCGGGGGTAGTGTGAGCCTCCCACACGTTACACCTCGCCAATGAGAGTCCGCGCTGGCAGGTGAAAAGATGTGACAGGCTGCCTCCTTGTGTATCGGAGGGGACACGTGATGCAAGGCTTCTATCCTCCCTACAACCGGCCAGTGGGGGGCATATGCGAGCAACGTTCAAGACAGGGGAGGGGAGAATTGGCACAATGGAATTGGGATGGGAGAAAAATAGAAAAAGAGGAGAAAAAGTGGATTAAAAAAAATAAAACCCGACTATATTCTGGTATTGCGCTCAACCGCTGGCGAGATAACCCGACTATCATCTGGTCTGGCGCTGAATGAATTAATGTACCCAGGCATGCCCTATCCTCTGAATGGGGCCCTCTTATTTTCAATGTACCTAGGAATGCCCTATATCCTCTGAATGGCTCAGGTTCTAAACTTTCTGTGATTATCCTAGGGGTCACAAATAGGTCATTTTATACAATGAGGTAAAACAAAAACAAAACATAAAAAAAATTGTCTCACTACATTGAAATAGCTACTATGGAGACTAACATTATCACACATGAACACAGAAGGGCTCATTGGATCCACAAGAGTCTCAGCTTTCTAGTCATACTATGTTAACCCTTTCACTGCCACACGACAGAAGGTTAACCCTTTACTATCACACAACCGACGGTTGCCGACAATACACCTTCTGTGTATTGTCGCAGTGAAAGGGTTAACCTTCTGTCGTGTGGCAGTGAAAGGGTTAAGGCACCACAGAAATAGGTAAATACACCATTTAAAAATAGGCAAAAATAACAAATCTGTACTACAAAAATCTGCATGGTTTTGTCCCAAAATGGCAGGGAATTAGCATAACCCATTTTCATTCAGATATGTTGAGGTGAGAGGTCAGAGCTCAAGGGACCCCTTTGAAAATGACAATTGCAACTGAAATAATTTTCCTTTCCAAAATGTAGCCTCATTTAGCCCCCTTCCCAACAAGCATGATGTACGTGGTACTTGGATTCTGTAGGTTGTCTAGTGTAATATGATATCATGATATCTCTACCTCATTCATGCTATCTCTACCTAATGTTTTGCATTTTGTTTGCATTTTGTACTTTAGTTTTGTATATTGTATATTTTGTATAGAGTTTGGTCTTTATTCTCTTACTTTTTTTTTACTGTATGAAGCACAATCTCAGGAGGCTTGTACAGTACCAAGCATTTCACTGTAATGTACATGTACCTTATGTGTGACGAATAATACAATACCTGAACTTGATACCTTTGCGCTAGCTTAAAGAATGAGCATGCTAGGCTAATAGGGCACAAAAATAAAAAGGGAGGGGGTCTTAAGGAATTAATGTTTACAACTTCATAATCACAACATTAACTAACATCTTTATAAACTATTTAATAATATATAGATTAATACACACCGTTTAATGATCACTAGATAATTTGTTAACTGTTAATTCATGCATATTACTGTATTCACTTATGTTAATTAATGTGCCCTCATTGTAAAGTGTTATCAAATAGATACATATATAAAACCTGTCTTTCACTAACAATCCCCAGTTCCCCATGCGAGAGGAATCAGTCAGTAACCCACACCACAGCAGGCATTGTTTGTTGTCCAGATTAATCAGTACTGATAAGAGGGGGGAAATGTGTGTGTTTGGGATTAGATGGCATACCTTGGGGTTGCCATAG
Organism: Notolepis coatsorum; assembly: GCF_963971535.1. NCBI lineage: Eukaryota > Metazoa > Chordata > Actinopteri > Aulopiformes > Paralepididae > Notolepis > Notolepis coatsorum. Next base: position 87,515,526 of record NC_140167.1, read on the forward strand.
CGACTGGCAGGCGACAGACACCTGTGAATTTACATCGGTGCTGCAGTGTCAGGATCTTAATTAGAGACGCAGGGAAAGGGAGCGGGCAGGCGATCGATTCGGCACGTTATCCGAGCCCTTTATCAACGCACTGCTTCCATAAAATCAAAGGGAATTAGCTTTCAGATGAACAGGTGCCTTTTAGATAGAAGGGAAACGGAAAGACTTTCAAATGAACAAGTGCCTTAGAGATAGAAGGGAAACAGAGAGGCTGCAAGGAAGAGAGGTATCTCTCCAGATGCAGGGGGGCTTTGCAGACCAAGCGGTCAATCTGGTCTGGTTAAAGAGGAATCTGACCCGTTTCACACTTAAATTCTGAATGCATTCTGATCAATACAGCTTTGATCAATACAGCTTTGATTGCCACATGAAAAACAAACAGGATGTCCCCTTTACTGGTTTTGTACTGAAACCATCAGGCAAGTCCACCATCAGGCTCCTACACCATCAGGCTCCTACACCATCAGGCAGGTCCACCATCAGGCAGGTCCACCATCAGGCTCCTACACCATCAGGCAGGTCCACCATCAGGCTCCTACACCATCAGGCTCCTACACCATCAGGCTCCTACACCATCAGGCTCCTACACCATCAGGCTCCTACACCATCAGGCTCCTACACCATCAGGCAGGTCCACCATCAGGCAGGTCCACCATCAGGCTCCGACACCATCAGGCTCCTACACCATCAGGCTCCTACACCATCAGGCTCCTACACCATCAGGCTCCTACACCATCAGGCTCCTACACCATCAGGCAGGTCCACCATCAGGCTCCTACACCATCAGGCAGGTCCACCATCAGGCTCCGACACCATCAGGCAGGTCCACCATCAGGCTCCTACACCATCAGGCAGGTCCACCATCAGGCTCCTACACCATCAGGCTCCTACACCATCAGGCTCCTACACCATCAGGCTTCTACACCATCAGGCTCCTACACCATCAGGCTTCTACACCATCAGGCAGGTCCACCACACTGCTCACCAAGTAAGGTTAGGGCCGGTTCTATGTGTGCTGTTTATAAACCCAACATAATCTTTACTCTGTTTTACCACCATGCTTTGTGGGGATTTAATTTATTAGCGTTTGGGAATTTCATGTCGACAGGTACAGTATATGAAGTAAAATTATACTTATTTTAGAATATATATATCAAATTTCATGAGTATTCATCTATATTTAGTCATCTAAAGAGTGGGAATCTCTAGAATGTGTTTTGGGCGACAGTGTTTACAAGTGTGCGGCGAGCCTCTCTAATCAATTTAACGTTATAGACAACACTTTCTGTTGTCAGTAGATGGCAGCATACAGAGAGTGGCCCGTTCAGCCGAACGCACAATTGGAGGGGGGCTTCCCACTCTCCAGAACATTTACAACAAGCGGTGCATGGGTAAGGCTAAGAGAATTATCAAAGACTCCAGCCACCCAAACAACTGCCTCTTTGAACTGCTGCGGTCAGGCAAGCAATACCGGAGTCTCATGGCAAGCACAGAAAGACTCAGAAGAAGCTTCTATCCCCAGGCCATCAGGTTGCTCAACGAACAATAACACTATGCAACAACCATCAAAAGCACTTACAGCACACACATCCACACGCACACACTCACTTTAAACAAACAACTCACTGCAGCACCCACTCTACACACTTTAGAACACCTAAACACACTTTATATTTATTGGCAAAGAATTTGCACTACAACCCATACCTCAGTACACCTTACTGTAAATTGTACCTAAATTGTACCTCATCCCATTTCTGCTTTACACTATATAGTATATTGTAATTAGTATATTGTATAGTATATTGTATGGTAACTCAGTTACTTCTACTCTGCATTGAACATTGTACATATGTACATACTGAACACTTGTGTCTACGTACGTGACTTCTATTTTATACTTGCTATACTTATTTTATTTTATACTTATCCTTTTGTCTAGCACAGTCTCTGGAGCGTAACAGAAAGAAGCATTTTGTATACAAGTATTCTGTACTTCTGTATGACAACTAATAAAGAAACTTGAACTTGCTTGCACCTCATGGTACCAAAGCACCTCAAAGGCGCTAAAAACAAAATTACAAACATCTCAAAACAAACTGGTCAGACTACTGCTTGACCTTACTCCTAGAACCCACCTCACCCCTGCCCACTTTGACAACCTAGGATGGCTTAGAGTAGACGACAGAGTACAGCAACTTGCAATGGGCCTGGTCTACAAGATACACTACACGACCAAGGTACCCATGTACATGTCAAAATACTTCCCAAAGGTCAGTGAATACCACGATCACAACACCAGAGGGAGCTCCACAAATCATGTTAAACCCAGATTCGGCTCAAACAAGGGACTAAACACGTTTTGCAATTATGCCACATCAATGTGGAACGCCCTACCTAAAGTTGTAAAGGAATGTGAATCACTACCCACTTTCAAAACCACTCTCAAAGAACACCTACGGGAGACTGCAATTCGAAACTGGCCCCTGTAAATGTCCTAACCCAACCCCCTCCAATGTACAGTAAATTACCTAGTATGGTTTGGTCAATATTCCAATGTACAGTTTTGCTTGTACAGTTGTACAGTGTTTCCCCCCCAACCCCTCCTACCCAACCCCCCCCCCCCCCCCCCCCCACCCACCCACCCAACCCCACCCAACCTTCTTCAATGTACAGTTTTTACGTCAAATGTATATACTCTCTATTCTGGATTATTTTTGTATCACAAACAGTACTGTATTTGCAAATCTGGTATGTCATAAATGTATAGAGGTAGCAGTACTGTCTATCTGTATGTCATGTATGTCATATGTCCTGATGAATTGAAAATGGGGGACCCTGATGTAAACAAGACGAAAGTCTTTCTCTGGTCTGCATCCCCTTAACAATTGTGTGTATTGAGCTGTTACTGTATTGTACCCATTCTGCAATCTGTTAATAAAATGTTCAATCAATCAATCAAAGCAAGGGATCCTTATCTTTAGACAGATAACACCAGTTTCCGTGAACTGGATTGATGATTTACAGTAGGTGGAACGTTGCAAAGAGAAAGCAAAACTGGTTTAACACAGGTTTATAATTGTTCACCTTCTTGGAATTCTGCTCATTTGGAACACGTATCCCCAAAGGTAAGTAAAGAAATACCTCTTAAATAATTTTTCTGTAGTGTTTTAGTTTTGTTTTAGAAAAACACTTTGAGCTTGAGTAACATTTTATATGTCATGGTGAGGGACATTAGATTAGCGTTGTTAAACTTAATACCTCTTAGTTGGTGAGATATGCTGCCGGACACACACACACGCACGCACAGACAGACAGACAGACAGACAGACAGACAGACAGACAGACAGACAGACAGACAGACAGACAGACAGACAGACAGACAGACAGACAGACAGACAGACAGACAGACAGACAGACAGACAGACAGACAGACAGACAGACAGACAGACAGACAGACAGACAGACAGACAGACAGACAGACAGACAGACAGACAGACAGACAGACAGACAGACAGACAGACAGACAGACAGACAGACAGACAGACAGACAGACAGACAGACAGACAGACATACATACAGACAGACAGACAGACAGACAGACAGACAGACAGACAGACAGACAGACAGACAGACAGACAGACAGACAGACAGACAGACAGACAGACAGACAGACAGACAGACAGACAGACAGACAGACAGACAGACAGACAGACAGACAGACAGACAGACAGACAGACAGACAGACAGACAGACAGACAGACAGACAGACAGACAGACAGACAGACAGACAGACAGACAGACAGACAGACAGACAGACAGACAGACAGACAGACAGACAGACAGACAGACAGACAGACAGACAGACAGACAGACAGACAGACAGACAGACAGACAGACAGACAGACAGACAGACAGACAGACAGACAGACAGACAGACAGACAGACAGACAGACAGACAGACAGACAGACAGACAGACAGACAGACAGACAGACAGACAGACAGACAGACAGACAGACAGACAGACAGACAGACAGACAGACAGACAGACAGACAGACAGACAGACAGACAGACAGACAGACAGACAGACAGACAGACAGACAGACAGACAGACAGACAGACAGACAGACAGACAGACAGACAGACAGACAGACAGACAGACAGACAGACAGACAGACAGACAGACAGACAGACAGACAGACAGACAGACAGACAGACAGACAGACAGACAGACAGACAGACAGACAGACAGACAGACAGACAGACAGACAGACAGACAGACAGACAGACAGACAGACAGACAGACAGACAGACAGACAGACAGACAGACAGACAGACAGACAGACAGACAGACAGACAGACAGACAGACAGACAGACAGACAGACAGACAGACAGACAGACAGACAGACAGACAGACAGACGGATGCAACCGATCTCATAATCCACCTGGTGGAGTTTTTCAGCCTCTTCAGGGCTTGAACCCATAATAACATTTAGAACCCATAATTACTAGGTCACTTCAATGGAGATTTTAGACATAAATAAATAAGATAAGATATTCCTTTATTGATCCCCTTGGGGAAATGCAGGCGTCATAGCAGCATGGGGGAGGGGGGATGGAAGGTACAGGTATGGGCATGGCAATAGTAAAATAAATATAGGCAATAAAATGATAGTAAAAATAAAAATAAGCTATATGGTAAATAATGATATATGTCATACGTTATATGTTATACGTTGTAGTCTGTGCAGTTTAGGTGGTAAGAGCCAGTGGTCCCTGCCTACTGTTGTGGAGCATACAATAAAACTTTAATTCATAAAAGATTTCAATCGTTTCAGTCTGGTCTGTTAATGTTCCTAGATGGAACAGGTGATAATGACACCAGGTGGTCAACGGTGAATGATCTAGTCATAAAAGCGTTTCCAGTTTCAACTGGGTTGATGATGTATATGGATAGTTGAAAGAGAAAGCAAAACTCAAACAAGTTTAAAACGTTAACCTTCTTGGAGTTCTGCTCATTTGGAAGATATATCCTCAAAGGTAAGTAAAGAAATCCTTCATAAATAGTTTTCTTTTTTTTATCCACTTTTTCTCCCATTTTCAATTTTTCTCCCATCCCAATTTTGTATCGTCCAATTCAACCCTCCCCTGTCTCGAACGCTGTTTCTTGCCTCCCACAAGCCGGCTGCAATGTGGATGAAGCCATACATAGCACGAGTCCCCTCCGGTACTTGAGGTAGCAGCCGTCGCATCTTTTCACCTGCGCAGCGCGATCTTTCAGCGTCAGGGGTCTGGGCTTTGGAGGGGCCCCGCCCCCGCCGCTTCTTGATTCTACTGCGCAGGCGCACCAACCGACCTGTAGGAGTCGCTGTCCACAACGTCCGATCCCCACCCCTCAGTTTTCCCTCCCCCTAATACTGCCAATTGTATTAGTATGGACGACCAGCCAAACTGAAAACAATGTGGAGAGCTGGGCTCGAACCCAGCGTCTCCAGCATTGGTGGTGAGTGCCTTGCCCACTGCACCACCTAGCCGCCCTCATAAATAGTTTTCTGTAGTGTTTTTTTTTTTTTTTTTTTTTTAATAGTGGATGCTGACGTTTGTACTGTGGAGTGGGCTTGAAAAACCCTTTTGATATGTAATTTTAGATATTAGATTATCTTTGTTAAAGAGCTTCAGTATTTTATAGAATATATATATATATATTTTCTAGTGGTGGGACTCGATAAAAAATTGTAATGGAATTAATTCGAGACTTTATAGTTAATTAATCGAAATTAATCACATTTTAATCGCATATCAATATTTAATGCGAAAAGCTATTTTTTTCAATTCAAATTAATTTTGGTATACGAGTGAATCAATGAATATACATTATTGTTTAAGCAGAAAAATCCTGTATTAGCTACTACACCAGGGGTGGCCAACCCGCGGCTCGCGAGCCGCATGCGGCTCTTTGCCCGTCAATGTGCGGCTCTTCCATCCATAATTTTTTTTTTTTTTTACTTTTTTTTTTTTTTATGTCACTCATTCCATAAGGACGTAGAATAAACATTTACAATTTTTTTTTAAATGGTCCATTTGCATGTTCTTGGTATCTGAATCTAGGGACCTAATATATGGATCAGTGTCAGAAATAGTGTGTCTGTTACTAGGCTTGAGTAAATTGTAATGAACCAAAGGAGAATATCAATTCTATTTAAAAATGTTTTATCTTTGACTGTAAATAACACCATGCTAAAATTTACCAGACCTGAAAAATCTAAGCAAATGAATAAAGGGAAGATGATTAAACAGAAGGTTTTGTAGATACAGTACTGAATTCTGCCATCTTTTTTATAATGTAAATTTCTCCACCATTCTTCATCATATTGCAACACCATTTTTTGCAAGACGTTCACAGAAAGGTAGAGAAACTAACTGCGTTCTGTTTTATGGCAATAACGTTCAGGTTTGTGGGAGATAATCCCCAAAAATAAGAGAAATTAAAAAGTAAATCCAGAAGTCAGATGATTGACAGGGGCTGGTGTGAGCTGGGTAGGGTAGTTTTTCGAAATTTGAAAGCCCTGAGTCTCTTCCTTCAAAAGACTACACTCACTTTTGGCTGTGCCACTTCCTCCTGTCAATATGCGCCGGTTTCCGACTCAATGCCCTGAGATTTCTATAATCTTCTATTTCACTAATAACAGTTAAAATAATTGGTAAACAAACATAATGCTGAAAATATACACTTTTACTGTATATCTCGGGCTTAAGAGGTTAACCCTGTGAGGCCCAAATTAAAAAGAAATTAGCAACTTCAGAGGCCAGAGGGTGGGACATATAAACACATTTACTATCAAATAGCATTGTGAGGCTGAACAACAGGACCAATTGACTATACATGTGCTTAAAGGGGAACTATCTTATAAATGGCTTTTTTCAGTGTTTACCATTGTTTCTTAGCTATGTGGACTTATATTAATAGGATATATGTCTCTAATTCTCATATTGGCGAATTCTTCCAATTCTCCTCTCACAATATTCACCCTCACTGAACTGAGTCATCTGAAAATGTGCATATCTGTGATGTCTGAGATTTCTCAGCTGCATAATAATGTGGCAGTTGATGTGGCAGTTGGCACCAGGCCACACAGTGGTTGGAGCCCAGCCTCAAAACGGCTTAAGATCTTGAGGTAGATGCGGTTTTTAGTACTTGATTAGAAATACAAAACAATGCATTTAAAAAAAAAAAACCTAGGTGTTCCATAGACTCACAGGAATTGTGTAAAAGTGCCCAAATAGTGAAAGAAATAGTAAAATAGTTCCCCTTTAACATTTTTTAAATAAACATTATTTTTTTTAAATGGCTAAAAGTGATTTTGTAATTTTGCAACCGTGGGTCTCACAGGGTACTTTTAACCCTGTGAGGCCCAAATAAAAAAGACATTAGCAACTTCAGAGGCCAGAGGGTGAGACCTATAAACACATGAAGGGTGCCGTGACTGAAAAAAAAGGTTGAGAAACGCTGGTATATGGTGTGGCTCTTTGTGGTACCACAGTAATTTTTTTGTGGCTCTTAGTCTCTGACTGGTTGGCCACCCCTGTACTACACAGACCAACAGATCAATGCAAAGTGCAGCAATTTTTGGAATAATATATATATAGCGCAAAGGACCTTTTGTAAACTCAAGCACGTTCGAGGTAAAAGTAAAACACAGTACTTTCAAGTACATCCCAGAACAGTTGACCATTGAAAAAATAAATAAAAATCTTGATTGATCTAAATTTCTCTCTTTTTTTATGAACAAACCAGACTAAGAAAAAAGTTATTTGCGATGTATTATACTTTATACTTATAGCACATGCATGAGTCTGGTATGCATACATTTTTTTAAACTTTTAATTCTTTCTTTTAATCGAAATTAATGCGATAATGTCCCAGCCCTAATATTTTCATTTTTCACAGATACCTGGCAAATAGCAACGTATATAATGGGTTGTTGTTGGACCAGCTCTCCTCCACGCTCAAGAAGAACCTATGCCAGCTATAGTCCACCCTCAAGGCGGAGCAGCATCTTGACCACAACCAGCTCTCTTACTCCACCCTCAAGCACAACCAGCTCTCCTACTCCACCTCCTTTCAGCTATAGTCCACCCTCAAGGACAACCAGCTATCCTTTCAGCTATAGTCCACCCTCAACGACAACCAGCTATCCTTCTCCACCCTCAAGCACAGCCAGCTCCTCAAGCACAGCCAGCTCCTCAAGCACAACCAGGTCCTCAAGCACAACCAGGTCCTCAAGGACAACCAGGTCCTCAAGCACAGCCAGCTCATCAAGCACAGCCAGCTCCTCAAGCACAACCAGCTCTGTGTATATAAAGTGCAGAAGAACATACACCATGTATCACGGTACAACACTGAAGAATGCTCGGAAGATCAAAGCACATGGATTTAAGCGGTCGGCAGGTGGCATGTTGGGCCCCGGTGTCTATGTCAGCAGGGATGTAGACAAAGCCAGAGTGTACCCTAAAAAATGTCCTCGTGGTGAGAGCACGGCCGTGCTCAAGCTGCGTGTGCGTGTGGGCAAGGTGAAGAAGATTGACTATAAAGGCCACCCGCTTCAGAAAACATGGAAGGATAAGGGGTATGACACTGCATGGGTGCCACCCAACTGTGGGATGGTGCCCAGTGGGTGGGAGGAGGACTGTGTCTGGGACCCGGACAGGATAGAGGTTCTGGAGATTATGGAGAACTGAATAATCATGTCTGCTAACCAAACACAATGCTCTTTTGTTTATAATTCCTGTTTTTTCTTTGTTCCTTTTTTTAAATGTTTTTTTCCTTTAAGAATTTTTTTAATTTGCTGTTATGATTGTTTGGTCTGACGGATCAAGACACTGTGAGTTGTTTGAAGAAATAAGAAGAATAACATGTCCAAGAAATAAACTTTTCATTCATTCATTCATTCATTCATTCATTCATTCATTCATTCATTCATTCATTCATTCATTCATTCATTCATTCATTCATCCATTCATTCATTCATTCATTCATTCATTCATTCATTCGTTCATTCATTCATTCATTCATTCATTCATTCATTCATACATATGATTTGCATTGCTTTTATTAAGTGAAGGAATGACAAATACACCTCTTACAGGTCTACTGAGATTGATTTTTACATGTTTTAGGGCATTTCGATGCATACTGTATTTCACGAAAGTATCAATTCACATATCTAGCTGCTGAATAATGCATGCACATATCAGTCAATCCTGTTTTCCAGACCATGTCACTAGTCTGTTGTCTGCACTTTATATACCCACCACTTCCTTCACAACTGTACGCAATTGTGTGTTTTAAAAATGATTAGCCTAGCAAACCATCTAGTTGGTTAATCATTAGGGAGCTCAACCCTTATAGTCTTTATTATGTCATAATAGTCTCTATTATGAAACCACAACTTAATTTCTGAGAAATAGCATCTAGTCCAAGATAAGGTGTGGTCTCCTCCCATGTCTGAACACATACAAAGTAAGAATCTGATACAAAATAACAAGCACAAGACATTGATTATGAACAGATGATGGTGGCTTTAAAAAAAATGCATTTCTTTGCCTTTGGAAAGAATTGTTACAAATCATTTGACAGGAAATGGCTTTATATGCTGTGAAGATGGCTGTGATTCCAGCATTGGTTTAAAAGGTGAAAATGAATGAATGTTAAGACTACAAAATGAATACAATTCCCAAGACCTTTAGCACCTCGGTCACCGGATTAGGAAAACGCGATCTGAACAGCGTTAAACTATTAATGGGACCTTTTTTGTTGTCTAAAGGGAAACATAATGGTACAATTTAAGATTTTAATGTTATCCGCATATAAAGGACAAATAAAACATCGTTAATTTGTAAGAAACCCCAATGAAAACGGCGCAGGGTAAGTTATATTCGCTATTGTTATGAAAATGTGATAGAATCCTATAAAAATGTGGACGCATTTGGTCACCGTGACGGTTACTGTGTGTCTATAAATTATGTAACAAAGAGTCAGAGGAGTATAGTGTAAACTGTGCCTTTGTGAAAATATATATAGTCAAATGTATTTCTGTTCTGAAAATGAAGACTTAATTTCTAACTCATAATGTTGTATGTTTTTATGAAGCCAAATATGAGGATGCTGTTTAATGGCTTTCCTGGCATTGAAATGGCTGATAAAGCAAAGTAATAGAGGTTGTTAAAACTTAATGTTTCTCATCTCTCTCTCTCTCTCTCTCTCTCTCTCTCTCTCTCTCTCTCTCTCTCTCTCTCTCTCTCTCTCTCTCTCTCTCTCTCTCTCTCTCTCTCTCTCACACATACAGACACGCACACATTCTACTTTTCTGTAGTGTCATTATCAGCCAAATTGGGAATTTATATAATGCCTCTTCACCTTTTCACCTTTTCACTTCTTCCCCATGTGTCACAGTTAAGTTATGTCGTAAATTAATTGAATCAAAAAAGTATGGTACAAGTAAGGTTAGGGTTTTAAGGAGACACAGGGTCATAGCTAAAGAGGAAGGACGCTCGAGTCAAAAGCAGACAGCAAGGAATGCATTTTGGTTAATGGTTGAAATGACTGTGTCCCCACATCCCCCCTGGCGAGGTCAGATAGCCATAAAAAGCCTATACCAGAAGTAGAAAGTGTAACCTTCCCCCCTCTGTGACAGCTTAAGGACAGCCAGACAGTTGGTGCTATAGATTGAGGAAGAGATAGCAGGGAATAGCGTGCAGCTGGTCAAAACACAGTTTAATGACTTAAAAATGCAGAAAGTTAAGACTCTAAAATAAGCAAGTTATTAAGCAACAGATAACTATAGGAGACAAATCAAGAAAGTACAAGCAAAATGACACTAAAAAGGAGACTAATTGATCACTGCTAAAGGGAAACACCACATAGGTTCCTCTCAAATTGGAGACAGAGAGAGAAATTGGATCAAATGCGGAAAATACCCACTAAAAGAACATTAATAAAATTGGAGAAAACATATCATTGTCAAAGAAATAAGATTCTAGTTAATTTAGGACTAATAGTTAAAGACCATTACCAGCGAGAGACTAAATTAAATAACACAGGATTTAGAACTTAAATTAAGACAAAGTAAGATTAAAACAACTATTACCTTTTCTCCTGATACATTAATTAGATATGGAGTTTTGCATCAAACATTATACAGGTTGTTATAAGGAAACTGTGGCCACAATGATCTAAATCTGAATTATACTATAGGATTTAGATAGTCTAGCACAATCTGGAATGTAACAGTAAAAAAGCATTTAGCAAAGTAGTGTGTGTTCATTTAGTAAGAAAAAGGTTAAAACTAGGAAATTGAAAATGAGTGACCCTGATGTAAACTTTCCAAAGAGGGTTTTTGCTAATCTAAATCCCTTTGGCAAAGTTGTGTGTATTGTGCTGTGTTGTACCCATTCTGTAAATCTGTGAGCAAATTATTCATTCATTTAGTCAATCAAATAATAAAGGTTTAGTCCGTTTCAGTAGAAGGAAGGAAACGGTTGAAATAGATGTCCCTTCCTTATTTGGTTAGAGATCATGTTAAACCAATGAAAAATAGGGATCGGAGTCTCCTTCTGTGACATCACGGAGTGGAAACTCGACCTAGGGCGTGGGTTGGGGAAATTCCTATATATTCTACCACAGGTTGAGAAGGAGAAAACGGACGGAGACGAGAACACCACGAGGACGCACGGAGAAAGCAGCTTGAGAAGACCTCACCAGCGCTGAAAACCTATCCAATCAAGACGTGCTGCAGATGCTGTTATAGAATAAGAAAAGTTAAACGAGAACTTTAAGCTGTCTTTGGATCTTCCAATAAACGACAGCCGACTGTCATTGTACCTTAGCGCCTGGCTCCGACTCCATCTCATTTTATAAGAATTGAACTAAAACGTGTGAGTACAACAGCAGAGATACTAGAAAGAGATCCACTATACGATCAGTCATTTAGAAATACACGTCAATCTGGAGCCGTTTTCCTAAACTGAAAAATCCACTATACCATCTTTCGAAGACAAGATCTCTCAACTGGCAGAGCAACGACGTTTTCAACGACTGTCTACACTCTACACAACGGATATCCAAACACCGGCAGAGAGTAAACGGTAAGTTGCAAACAGGGGAGATGGGTTTAGAAAGATGGAGTTTGGGCAGCTGTGAATCGTGGGTTGTGACGGAGCGGATAATGACATCAGAGCGGCCGAGATTTGGTTCCAGTTCTCACAAGACTGACTGGTTTCGGCCATCTGATGAAGAGTTAAACGCTGGAAACAGAGGAGGGGACGCGGGCAGTTGGAACAGGACGCAATCATAAATGTAATAGACTAGATTGTGTTCGTTCGGCCGCGTCGTCAGAAAGGTAAATAGCTTTTTCCGTGCTATCAATCACGAACTTCACTCTTAGAATCGGCACGCATGTACGGACGAGTTTAAAAAGACGTTTTAAGACGGATCTGATATATGGTGGCCCGACGTAATCTGCTTATAGAATTCGCCAATTTGTACGGATTCATAGGAAGGCATTTGGTCGATTGAGGGAGAGACGTGTAGTCTCCTCAACGATGCTTGAATGTCAAAGATAGAGAGGTTGGGAAGAGGGTTGGTGGGGGTAAAAAGTAAAAAGTAAGCCTGGGGATGAAGCACTTGTGAATGTCAAAGATAGAGAGGTTGGGAAGAGGGTTGGTGGGGGTAAAAAGTAAAAAGTAAGCCTGGGGATGAAGCACTTGTGGAAACTGCGCTTAAAATAAAATTAAAAGAAAGGCACTTAGAAGCATTATGAGTTAGTATATAAAGCACTGTTTAGTAGCGGGGCTAATAAAGACCTGTGTAGAAATGTATAAAAATATGGGTAAGGGATCTAAATTGAGATATGCATTAATTCGGTGTGATAGGAGGCTGATGCGCCAGCTTAACATTAGCGTCGCGAGGTGCGGCGGAAACCGTGATAAAAGTTGCCGTTGGAACCCGTGAGCTAATGTTATGCTGAAGCAGGCTGGATACATGCTAAAGCTAGGCTACAAGCTAACGGGTGATGCTGGGAGCCGGTGGAGCTTATAGCATCGTGTCGGGTGGCTGGAAAGCTACCGGGCGGGGCTACATGCTGTATTGAGCTGCCCAGGGCTGAAGGTTATTATGATGTTGGATGAGAGTATGTGTGTGATTGTGGCGTTGTATGAAAGAGAACGGGGAAAACATCGGAAAGCGGATATTCAACGAAGGAGGAGTCAACATAGAAGCGGAAATAAGGGAGTAGACACCGAAAACGCAAACACCACTGTCAATCACAACATCTCTCAGAAATTTGAAAAAATTGTATGAATTAAGTAAATGATTATTCATACTGTTGATAAACAATCTCTCAAAAATTAGATGTGGTATGAATATTAGATAGAAGATATATTCATACTGGAAAAACGGAGTAAAGTGAAATTCCAGTTGAAAAATTAAAAAGAACTGTTGTATTTTGTGCTCTATTTTTTCAGCAGTTCTGCCAGGCAACAAGGGCACCACAAGTCAGGTAAGACTACAGATCACCAGTGAAAAGGGAAAGGAGAGAATAGACAGGGCTACAGGTACCGTTAGCGGTTGTTCGAGTAGGAGATAGTCACACAAGCATAGACACCTACACTTAGACAGGGAATACAAAGATCACTCTTGCCTGCTGCCATTTTTAAAAAATAAAATAAAGTACATGAGAAAAAGAAACGCATATAGAAAAATGACAACGGAGGCGAGTAAAGATGTGAGTACACCAATTGGTTGGATGGAGGATACCCCGATACAAGTGCTTGCTAAAAAGAATCCTTACACAGAGGACAATCCTTACTATGTGGAAAGACTTATTGAATTATCAGAGAAATGGAATAAAAGATGGCCACACATCACCAAACCCTGGCCTATTGAGGGCTCTTTTGATTTAGAAATAATATCAGATCTGCATGCTCAAATTAGGACATATAGAACGGGAGAGGAAAAAGTGGGAAAGCTGACAAAGAGAGGGAAAAAACGCATGTTAGAAATGGACACCTTATCAAAATTCGCTCGGGAAGCTGAGAGAAGGAAGAGTATGGTTGAGGACAGTTCGACTGTCAATAAGGAGGCCCTGCCGACAGAGGAGCTAGCTCCCATTCTGATCACTCCCCTGGCCCCTAAAAGGACAATAGTCATCTCCCAAAAAGCACCTGAGGTAATTATAGCACCTCCACCATATGCCAGCAGGAATAGGGAACCAATCTACCCTATCCTGCCTATAATAGACATGGATAGCCAATACGAGATAACCAATAATAGCGGCAGTAGAACAGAGATGGGACGGGCAGTGACAACAATCACCCTAACACCTGAAGTAGACGAAACGGACCAGGAGAGAAGAAGGGAGCGAGACGTTCAGTCCCACAGTATTCCTTATCCCAGGGCGGCGGAGAGATATCGAGACGAAGAGAGACATCGAGGCATATATACACCACTCAGTTCCGCAGCCAAAGAAATTCTCTGGGCAGAAGGAGAGGGACGTCGAAGCGATGACATCAGGGAGATAGACGACAAAATAGATAGTCTATACGTCAGGAGTCGCAGCCACAGAGGAGACTATCCCCGGGAGAGGTCAAGACAAGCTCCCAGCTATCGCCGGTCCTATTCCCCCGAAGGCCGCGAATACTGGGAAGACACAGAGGACGAGGACCAGACATGGGAGCCCCAGAACAAGTATCAGGAAAAAGACAGAACGAGAGGAAGAGGAGAGAAGGGAGAGACCCATCAAAGGAGTGACGCCGAAGACCTTACCTGCTCCAAAATTCACTACAACACTCTCCGTGCCCTCACCTTCCCTCGAAGGAAGCAACCGGCGGATGAAACTGACGGCTACCATGGAGGAATTAAAGCGACGACATCATGGGATGAATAAGGAAAACCGAGAGATGGAAGCACAGATACAGGCCTACCAAGAGGAAAAAGACACTGATTCCGAGGGATACCGAGCAATCGCCGAACGCTGGAGAAGGGGCACCGACGCACGAACAGAATTGGAAGACCAAATGAGAGAAGCAAGAGATGAAATCAAAGCGTTGAAAAGGGCGGAAGAAAAAAGAGTGACCAGATCCAGTACCCGAGAGCCTACGGTCAACATACAACCCTTGATGATAAGACATCAGGGATTGGAGTACCAGCCATGGAATGCTTCAGACATGTCCCAAATATCGGAGAAGTTGCCCTCCCTCCAGAATGGGGCTTTTCCATGGATTGCCAAGCTGGAGGAAATAATGGTAGGCCAACAGCTGGCTATCGGCGATGTCAAGCGACTACTCTCTCACAAAATAGGAGTCGCTGGCATGGAAGAACTACTAACCAAGGCTGCCTTGGTGCGGTATGTGGTGTCTGGAGCCCACGACCAGGACCTCTTCGCCGCTCACCGAGGAGCACTGTGGCGGGTCCTGCGAGAGACCTATCACACCCTGATGCATCCAGATAAGATCCACATTGGTGCGTTGGGACCTGATACCCCCCCCAGAGAGTATGTGGCACAAGCCTACGCCACCTGGAGAGACATGACCGGCCAAGACCCTGCACAAAATCCAATGGGAGAGGCGATGCTAAGAGAGAAAATACAGAAGGGCCTCTCCAATGAGGTGAGACAGAAACTGAACGAAGTGGTGTGCCTGGGAAGCCTTCCGTTAAATGCATACCTGGAGAACGTGAGCCATCAAGTGGAGCTGCACAGGAAGAAGGAACAACAGGCCAAAGACAAAGAAACGGCAAGTCAGCGAAAGCTCATGTACCAACAGCCGGTCGAGGCAGTCAAGATGGTAGAGTACCTCCAAGCCCTGGTACAAGCCACACCACCCAGAGCCGAGACGGGGAATAGTGGACAACTGAACAACCAGGAAACAGCACAGCCCACCAAACAGGAAGCACCGGCACCCACTCAACAACCAAATCAGAGGGGATCAAACGGGCAGTCACGACGAGGAAATGGACAGCAAAGAAGTGGACCCCTGGAATGGCCAGCGTCAGCGGAGTGTTGGAATTGTGGAGAAATCGGACATTTCGCCCGGAACTGTCCGATGGCTGGTTGGCGAAGCCAAGGACCCAGCAGCAGGGGTCGAGGAAATAACAGAGGAGGTGGTCGAAGAGGTTATGGCCGATCCCAGGAGCAGTGGTACGGACCCAACCAATACCAGAACCAAGACCAGATGCAAGACCAGAACCAGCAACAGAACAGGGGCCCAGTGAATCCGTCCAGAGGGCCGGAACAGGAGTTCTGACGAGGCCCAGAGAGTTCAATGGGGGGGTGCCAGCTGTCATTGTCACACTTAAGGGAGGAACCGATAGTGCACGTAGCGGTGAATAATAAATCTGTCAGGATGATGGCAGACACCGGGGCGGCGTACACTGTGGTCCAACCTAAAGATGCGACACACCTGCCCATGTCCAGTCGATATGTACGGACCATTGGATTTGAAGGGATAAAGAAGCTGATTCCAGTGACAGAGCCTGTCACCCTGAAGTACAGAGGCAAAGAGGCGACGGTTTCCATCTTGGTCTCCGACACCGCACCCATTGGCTTACTGGGCAGAGACGGCCTTGGTATGTTGGGGATGAACATTCTATGCACGCCGGATGGTTGTGTGATCGACGTCCCAGAAGACCAATACTACGAAATGATGCAAAGAACAGACCCCCGACCCCCGGAAGTATACTGGTTGGGGAACCTAAGCCAGGAGTTGCTCGGACCAGCGTTGGAATGGGAGACCTTCATCACCGCCAATATGCCATCGGCGAGGAACCCAGAGACACCATACCACTGCACTCTACAATACTATAAAGATGCGGATGAAAGACAAGCCGAGGAGTGGATGAGAAATCAACCAGAGGAGGTGCAGCTCAACGCCACCAGCATAGTGATGGGTCCCCAAGGAGCAGCAATACGGCTTGCACGAAGCAACTATCTACAAAAGGAACACGAGATCACAGACAGCGTTCCCCACGTGACGCTAAAAGTGACCGACTCGTGCGACCAACAACACATCGGAAGGATGATGAAAGAGGCAGAAGGAATAAAGTTCGAACAGACGACGGAGAACCGACTCATATGGATAAGCCCGGACAAACGGTTCATCAAGATAATGATTCAAGGCACAGGGATGGGACGTCCCCAGACGGTGCAGCTGTCACAGGAGACAGTAGAAGAAACCCCCCAGAAATTGAGCCTCCAGGAGGAGATGATGGGGGCCATACCAGAAGTGCTGTGGTCAAAACATAGCACCGACATTGGACTGATCAAATCTGCTCAACCAGTGAGGGTGGAGCTTAGACCAGGAGCAACCCTGCCCTGGAAAAGTCAGTACCCACTGAAGGAAAAAGCGGTGGCCGGAATTGAGCCACAAATCAAAGGACTTCTAGAAGCCGGAGTACTACGAAAGACAAAGAGCCCCAAGAGCAACACGCCGTTGCTGCCAGTGGAGAAACCTGACACCTCGTACCGTCTGGTACACGACTTGAGGGCCGTCAATGAGGTTTTAATTGACTACCCCGCCGATGTCCCAGATCCCCACACACTACTGACATTCATCCCGCCGCAAGCTGAGTATTTTACGGTTATAGATTTGTGTAGCGCCTATTTTAGCGTACCTTTGAGCAAAGAGTGCCAGCATTTTTTTGGTTTTACCTATAAGAATGAGCATTATGAGTACACTAGGCTCCCACAGGGATTAAAGCATTCCCCACACATCTTTAACAAGATCTTGAGAGAGGATCTGGACGGGTTGGACCTGAGATTAAAATCCAGAGTCATTCAGTATATGGATGATATTATCTTGTGTGCCGACGATCAGACAACATGTCACAAGGAATCCATTGAACTATTGCAACTACTAGCAGAGAAGGGACACAAGGTGTCTTTGAAAAAATTGCAGTACTGTCAACCTAAAGTAGCATATCTAGGTCAAACGATTTCAAAAGGCCATCGAGCTATTACAGAGGAACATTTGGTGGCTATTAAGAAAGCTCCAAAGCCAGTGACTGTAAGACAGATGATGATGTTTTTGGGAATCGTCGGGTATAGTTCCACTTGGGTGGAGAATTATACAGAACTAGTAGGGCCTTTAAGAGCTATGATAAAAGTTTGCGGAAATGATAAGTTGAGTGCTAAAGTAACCTGGACTGAGGAGGGCCTAAGGGCATTTGAGACCATAAAGACCCGTATGTTAGCTGCCCCGGCCTTGACTTTGCCTGATTATACCAAGCAGTTCATACTGTATGTCTCTTCCTCTTCAGATCAGAGGTATGCATGCGCAGTACTGGCACAAAACACCGGAGTGGGGATCCATCCACAACCAATAGGATACTACTCCATCGCCTATTCAGAGGTGGAAATGGGAATGCCTCCGTGCTACCGAGATTGCGCCGGAGTCTTCCTGATGTACGAGAAAGCTGCAAGTATCATGATGGGGTATCCAGTCAATATTATGGTAGGACATGCGATCCAAAATTTGTTGGAATCTGGTAAATCTGCACTAACGATACCCCGTCTGAAAAACTATTACAGGATTTTGGAACAGGAAGATGTTACTTTGACTAGGTGTTCCACAGTGAACCCAGCGCAGACCCTTCCTAAGCCTGAGGATGGAGAACCTCACGACTGTGTGGAACAAGCTGAAAGGTACTCCAGACTTAGAGCTGACTTGCAGGCTTTCCCGTTTAGCAGTCCTGATTTGGAACTTTGGACAGATGGCTCATGTTACAGAGTTGGAGAGGACCTAAAAGCAGGTTACTCTGTAGTAAAATCACAAGGTGATGGGTTCGTCGTAGAAAAGGCCGAAGCCTTGACACAACCCTGTTCAGCTCAGCTGGCGGAACTAGTCGCTCTGACTGAAGCGTGCAAAATGGCAGAAGGTAAGAGCTGTAATATCTTTACGGATAGTAGCTACGCACAAAATATAGCTTTTCTCTACGGAGCAGTGTGGAAAGGGCGAGGTTTTAAGAGAGCAGATGGTACCGCCATAAGACACTGTAGTCAGATAACCGATTTGTTGGAAGCAATAATGAAACCCAAACAAATTGCGATTATCAAATGTGCTGCCCATCAGTCTGATGAGTCTAAAGTGACCAGAGGTAACAACATGGCGGATGTCGCTGCCAAGCAAGTGACAGGTGCGGACAGAGCAGGTAAGGTATTGGTTATCACACATGAGGTGGAGTTGGAAGATAAGATTACTTACAAAGATGTTTTGACCTTTCAGGAAGAGGCGAGTCAGGTGGAGAGAAATCTCTGGTCAGCAAGAGGGGCTAGTAGGGATGGGACAGGTTTGTGGCGGAACCATGAAGGACTTGTGGTTGCACCAACTGGCCTGGTCGGACTGCTGATCCAAACTGCGCATGAGTTCTGTCATGCCCACCGGAGAGAGGTGAGTAGGAAAATTGAGGAGTATGGGTTTTGGGCGCCAAACCTGCTACGGCAGATTGATTGTGTAATAAGTAGATGTGCAATTTGCTTGAAGAACAATGCACGCAGAGGGATCGTTGTGTCTCCGCGACACATCCCCACCCCAAATGGCCCAATGAGAGAACTTGTGATTGACTATGTAGACATGATAAAACCGATTAACCAAAAAAGGTACATTCTTGTCGTGGTGTGTCGATTTTCAAAGTGGGTGGAGGCTTGTGCGACTAAACATAAGGATGCTGCCTCAGTGGCTAAGTTCTTATGCCGTGATATAATAAGCCGTTACGGAATTCCCGATAGAATCGCGTCGGATAATGGAAAAGAGTTTGTGGACAAAACAGTACGTTTAGTACTCCAACAGATGGGGATAAAACAGCGTTTCGGGTCCGTTTACCACCCTCAGAGCCAGGGGGCTGTGGAACGCATGAACGGGGTACTTAAGAACAAATTGGTTAAGATCTGTCAACACACCGGTCTAAACTGGCTGAGCGCGTTACCGTTAGCATTAATGGCTTGTAGATCTAGCGAGATCCGGGGCCTGCGTTTAACTCCGCACGAAATGTTGTTTGGCCGATGTATGGTTGTGCCCGGATTGCGCGCAGCAGGAAAAGGTCCGAGTTTGGATATTCTAGACCACGAGATGCGTGAGTACGTGAAGTACATGTCAAAGCTCCACGGGGCAATCTATGATTATGTCTCTAGTAAACGAGAGACAGAGGAGGAGGAGGATAGGCGGAATGTTCCCCAGATAGTACCAGGGGACTACGTTTATGTTAAAGTGTTCAGACGCAAGTGGTATGGAGCGCGGCGGGAAGGACCGTACGAGGTCGTAAGAGCTACGGAAAGAGCGCTACAGGTAAAAGGATCTTCAATGTGGTTTCACCTTTCGCATTGCGTAAAAGCCCTGCAAGATGGGCAAGAATTGGAATCCGAACCCCTGTTCATTGATCAAGAACAGGAGGAAAGGCACGACGAAGGGGAGAATGAAGACGATTATGGGGAACCAGACAGAGGCGAACATGATGGTCCCTCTAGGGGAAATGAAGGATTTTTGCAGAAGCCAGACAGAGGAGATCATGAATTGGAATTGGAAAATGATGATTTTTCCTCTGTGGATTTTGGCGGAGTACCAACAGCGGAACCAAGGATGTTGGAGGAGAGAGCGATTAGCGCAACTGCAACGAAAGAGACACGGCCAAAAAGGGTTATTAATAGACCTCAGAGGTTTCAGTGAGGATAACTGGTAGAATTGCAGCTAAGAGGAAATAGACCTCAGAAGGTCTTTTGCGAAGGAGAAATTTAGTTTTTATATGTTTATGGTTTAAGTCTCCTTCAGGGTTTTATTAGAAATGTTAGTCTTCTATTTGTGTGAAGTAGAATCTTTTCTTGCAGAGGCCATTACACAAATAGACACAGGTGGTAAGTAAGGACATGGATAAATATAGTCGTAAACAAAAAGAAACTGAGAATGGTACGATCATCTCTTTGCATAGAGAGACGGACCTAGACTGGATGTCATAATAATAACTGATAATGTGTATAACTGTGCAAGAAGAAGAGGTAAGTGAAATTTTGGATTTTTTGAATTTTTGAAAATTTTGAAAAATTGTTTATATTTTATGGAAATTATATCATTTTTGATTTTGGAAATTTACTGGTTACATAATGAGGGTAGACCCCTCAGAGAAGGGATTGTCGTAAATTAATTGAATCAAAAAAGTATGGTACAAGTAAGGTTAGGGTTTTAAGGAGACACAGGGTCATAGCTAAAGAGGAAGGACGCTCGAGTCAAAAGCAAACAGCAAGGAATGCATTTTGGTTAATGGTTGAAATGACTGTGTCCCCACATCCCCCCTGGCGAGGTCAGATAGCCATAAAAAGCCTATACCAGAAGTAGAAAGTGTAACCTTCCCCCCTCTGTGACAGCTTAAGGACAGCCAGACAGTTGGTGCTATAGATTGAGGAAGAGATAGCAGGGAATAGCGTGCAGCTGGTCAAAACACAGTTTAATGACTTAAAAATGCAGAAAGTTAAGACTCTAAAATAAGCAAGTTATTAAGCAACAGATAACTATAGGAGACAAATCAAGAAAGTACAAGCAAAATGACACTAAAAAGGAGACTAATTGATCACTGCTAAAGGGAAACACCACATAGGTTCCTCTCAAATTGGAGACAGAGAGAGAAATTGGATCAAATGCGGAAAATACCCACTAAAAGAACATTAATAAAATTGGAGAAAACATATCATTGTCAAATAAATAAGATTCTAGTTAATTTAGGACTAATAGTTAAAGACCATTACCAGCGAGAGACTAAATTAAATAACACAGGATTTAGAACTTAAATTAAGACAAAGTAAGATTAAAACAACTATTACCTTTTCTCCTGATACATTAATTAGATATGGAGTTTTGCATCAAACAGTATACAGGTTGTTATAAGGAAACTGTGGCCACAATGATCTAAATCTGAATTATACTATAGGATTTAGATAGTCTAGCACAATCTGGAATGTAACAGTAAAAAAGCATTTAGCAAAGTAGTGTGTGTTCATTTAGTAAGAAAAAGGTTAAAACTAGGAAATTGAAAATGAGTGACCCTGATGTAAACTTTCCAAAGAGGGTTTTTGCTAATCTAAATCCCTTTGGCAAAGTTGTGTGTATTGTGCTGTGTTGTACCCATTCTGTAAATCTGTGAGCAAATTATTCATTCATTTAGTCAATCAAATAATAAAGGTTTAGTCCGTTTCAGTAGAAGGAAGGAAACGGTTGAAATAGATGTCCCTTCCTTATTTGGTTAGAGATCGTGTTAAACCAATGAAAAATAGGGATCAGAGTCTCCTTCTGTGACATCACGGAGTGGAAACTCGACCTAGGGCGTGGGTTGGGGAAATTCCTATATATTCTACCACAGGTTGAGAAGGAGAAAACGGACGGAGACGAGAACACCACGAGGACGCACGGAGAAAGCAGCTTGAGAAGACCTCACCAGCGCTGAAAACCTATCCAATCAAGACGTGCTGCAGATGCTGTTATAGAATAAGAAAAGTTAAACGAGAACTTTAAGCTGTCTTTGGATCTTCCAATAAACGACAGCCGACTGTCATTGTACCTTAGCGCCTGGCTCCGACTCCATCTCATTTTATAAGAATTGAACTAAAACGTGTGAGTACAACAGCAGAGATACTAGAAAGAGATCCACTATACGATCAGTCATTTAGAAATACACGTCAGTTACTTAGTAATAAAGATATGACATCTCTCTCTCCCTTTCTCTTTCTCCCTCTCTCCCTGTCTCTCCTTCCTTTCTTTCTTTCTTTCTTTCTTTCTTTCTTTCTTTCTTTCTTTCTTTCTTTCTTTCTTTCTTTCTTTCTTTCTTTCTTTCTTTCTTTCTTTCTTTCTTTCTTTCTTTCTTTCTTTCTTTCTTTCTTTCTTTCTTTCTTTCTTTCTTACTTTGCTGCAGTGGTCCTGCTGTTTTGTGAGACCCTGTGTTGTATTTGATGTAGGGCTTTAGCTACAGTAGCATTCAGCCCAGCTTTGATTCGCACCACATTACAGTAGCAGCTGGCCCTCCTGCTCTCAGATTCTATCTCATTTCCAGGAAAGGATGTCATGACAGAATATTCAATCAAGAAGTTTAACCCTCTGAGTCTGAGTGCTACACATTTTCAGGATGGATAGGGGGGTGATGGAGTCTTAAGGGGGGAATACAAGGTCAATGCCATAGAAGTAAGGACATTATTAAGGAAACACATGATGATGACCATTACCAAGCTCAATTGTGTGTAATACAATATACCCACATGTTACGATTGGAACGTTTGGTTGGCATGGTGGTGTGTGGAACCCAATTGCAGCAGATACACGTGGAGAGAATTGACAGGAGGCGGAATGCGTGGTTGGCTCTTTCAAAATAACGTGCACTTTAATTGTGAAACACGGAGCATAATATAAAAAGGAACACTTAGAAACTAGAAAAGAAACGAGAGACCGGCTGTACATCTCTAATGGTGAGGACTGGGGGTAGGCGCTGGGGCCCTGTGTGACCCCCCCCCCCCACACACACACACACGCGCACACACACACACACGCGCACACACACACACACACACACACACACACACACACACACACACACACACACACACACACACACACACACACACACACACACACACACACACAGTGGCGACAGTAGCTCGGGAGGTAAACAACCGTCTGGTAATTGATTCCCGCTCCTACCGTGTCGAAGTGTCCCTGAGCGAGACACTTAACCCCTAATTGCTCCCGATCAGCAGGTTGGCACCTTGCATGGTTGCCTCTGCCGTCGATGTGTGAATGTGTGAGTGAATGGGTAAAATGTGAGGAACAAATTGTAAAGCGCTTTAAGTAAACGCGCTATATAAATGCAGCCATTTACACACATTTACTGACGCATGCTGGCTGTTTGGTCTTAAAACCCAAGATTGGATGCATGCGATAGGTCAAGCGGTGTGTAATTTTTTTTGCTTTCAACTGATGTGTTGGTTGAGACACAATAACACAGTGTGACGCTGACAGATGGCTGTAAATGTGCTGTGACGTGCAACAGCCCTCACCCAGCCCTCACCCCCCCCTCACCCAGCCTCACCCAGCCTCACCCAGCCTCACCCAGCCTCACCCAGCCTCACCCTGCCTCACCCAGCCCTCACCCAGCCCTCACTCCCCTCACCCCCCCTCACCCAGCCCTCACCCAGCCTCACCCAGCCCTCACCCAGCCCCAGCCCTCACCCTGCCTCACCCAGCCCTCACCCAGCCCTCACTCACCTCACCCCCCCTCACCCAGCCCTCACCCTGCCTCACCCAGCCCCAGCCCTCACCCCCCCCCCCCCCCCTCATCCCGTGTTCCAACTGAGCTGAGCGTGGCCACCATTATGCAATGTCTGTTCCAATAGCGATCATGATAGGGGCTGGCCTGGTATGGACCCAGGGGCGTAGCTGGGGGGGGGGGGGGGGGGGTAGCTTAGGATGATTCCAAGGGCCCAGCACTGGGGGGGGGGGGGGGGCCCAATTTTTTTTTTTTTCTTTTTTTACTAGACATCACTCAGGTGTATTATTGATGCTCTCATTGATACTATGTTTCTTTCTGAAGTGTGTGTGTGTGTGTGTGTGTGTGTGTGTGTGTGTGTGTGTGTGTGTGTGTGTGTGTGTGTGTGTGTGTGTGTGTGTGTGTGTGTGTGTGTGTGTGTGTGTGTGTGTGTGTGTGTGAGATATATAGAGAGAGAGGGGGGGCTTTGGTGGACTATTGCATTGGTCCATTCATTGAAGATGAACGCAATGCGACATCCTTTACTAGGCTCACCCACCAACAGTGCAGGTGCTGAACTGCTGATCCGAATGTATAGGTGAAAACCATATTATGCGTTTTCATCAATAAAAAAATGGACCAAAAAAAATCCGCTTGCGCGCTTACTCGCGCTCGCATTCACTGGGGGCCTACAAATACATTCTTTCATGGGGCCCAGAATCTGGAGCTACACCCCTGTATGGACCATACTTGTGTATTATCTATTGCAATCACTCCACCAGTCACAGTCAGGGTACCGTATGAGGCAGAGGCACTGGAGAGGAACATCCATAAGGCCATGCAAAATAAATGGTTTGGTTCCGGTTGCCGACCGACCCTGCCAATTTAGGTGCGACCCAAATTTAGTTTATGAGTACATTTATTTTTATTAAAGAAAATAAAAATAAATAAAAAAATTAACAATAAAGTTTTGTTAAATCTTAGTCAAAAAGTGCAGTCCATGTCAATAATGAGAATATATAAAAAGCAAGTATTTCACAATATTTGCACAGCTCTCTGACGTCAGGGTATTTAGTGAGTATTTACGGGTGGCATTTTTAATACTACTACCTTTGTACATTGTACTTTTGTAGTACAGTGTCTTTATATTTTAACCTTTAGTATTATGGATATTAAACATGCTGGCAGAGTACATGCATCCATGTTGGCGTGAACATTTTAATTAAATAAAGAAATTCCCTATCCATAGTCGCAGTGGGAAAAAAATTAATAAAATAAAAATAAAATAAATTCCCTACCTACCCATGGCCTTAACTGACAACCAACAGGAACCAAACAATTTATTTTGTTAGGCCTAAGGTGCTCCAATGGAGTGTGTGTGTGTGTGTGTGTGTGTGTGTGTGTGTGTGTGTGTGTGTGTGTGTGTGTGTGTGTGTGTGTGTGTGTGTGTGTGTGTGTGTGTGTGTGTGTGTGTGTGTGTGTGTGTGTGTGTGTGTGTGTGCGTGCGTGCGTGCGTGCGTGCGTGCGTGCGTGCGTGCGTGCGTGCGTGCGTGCGTGCGTGCGTGCGTGCGTGCGTGCGTGCGTGTGTGTGTGTGTGTGCATGTGTGTGTGTGTGTGTGTGTGTGTGTGCGTCAGGATTCAGGATTTACTGAATCTCAGGAATAGATTTCAACTGTATGCTCCGTGAAAGAAACAAAAACTATGAATAATGGACTACAAGTAATGTCTATTACTTTAATAATAACATGGATTTGGTGCAACAAAGTTTGATTCTTCATGCTTACGTGTTTAGCATTGATAGTATTTTGATGTTCCTTTATTGCCAGTGTTTGAAATGGCACCTTTATTGATAATGCAGTTTATAGCCAGGCGGCATATTGTTCATTTATCATCTAATGTCTGTGTCTACAGCCTCCGTCTGAATATTCCTCTTTTATTACAGTGGAATCCCTTTAATCCAGACTCCATCTCACCTGCTAAGACTACTGTACAACCAGCCCTCTACAGCGCAGACAGCTTCTCCCTGCTTCACTGACTGTCTGAAGAGAGAGAGAGAGAGAGAGAGAGAGAGAGAAGGATAGGGGGAGGGGGAGAGAGAGAGAAGGAAAGAGGGAGGGAGAGAGAAGGATAGGGGGGAGAGAGATAAGGAAAGAGGGAGGGAGATAGAAGGATAGGGGGAGGGGGAGAGAGAGAGAAGGAAAGAGGGAGGTAGATAGAAGGATAAGGGGAGGGGGAGAGAGAGAAGAAAAGAGGGAGGGAGAGAGAAAAGTAAAGAGGGGGGAGAGAAAGAGAAAGAAAGAGGGAGGAAGAGAGAGAAAGGAAGGGGGAGGGGGAGAGAGAGAGAGAAGGAAAGGGGAGGGAGGGAGAGAAGGAAAGGGGGAGGGAGACAGAGAATGATACGAGACAAAGAGAGGAGGGGGGTGTGAGGTGCTCCCTCAGTCCAATTTCCCCATCTCTTTTTCTTTGCATACAGTATGCAGGCATCTCATTTACCAATTACCTCTCCCTTCTCTGAATACAAAATGTGCATTATATCATTACAACACACCTGAATGACGAACCAGCAGCTCTTTGTGGCTTCCTATTCTCTCTCCTCTAATGAAATGTAGTATAATATCATATAGTCTTCCTCAGTCTTTGTAATGGATTCATTTATCCCTCAGAGTCAGTGTTATCAAGAAGGCACGGCAACCTTCGCGCCTAAGGAAGTTCCAAGTGAGTCAGAAGATGCACAATTCTACTCGTGCACAATAGAGAGCATCCTGACTGGCAATATCACCTCCTGGTTTGGGAATAGCACCGCACAAGACCGTAGCAGACTACAGAGAGTGGCCCGTTCAGCCGAACGCACAACTGGAGGTGGGCTTCCCACTCTCCAAGACATTTACAACAAGCGGTGCATGGGTAAGGCTAAGAGAATAATCAAAGACTCCAGCCACCCAAACAACTGCCTCTTTGAACTGCTGCGGTCAGGCAAGCAATACCGGAGTTTCATGGCAAGCACAGAAATACTCAGAAGGAGCTTCTATCCCCAGGCCATCAGGATGCTCAACGAACAATAACACTATGCAACAACCATCAAAAGCACTCACAGCACACACATCCACACGCACACACTCACTTTAAACAAACAACTAACTGCAGCACCCACTCTCCACACTTTAGACACTTATCACACTTTATATTTATTGGTAAAGAATTTGCACTACAACTCATACCTCATTACACGTTACTGTAAATTGTACCTAAATTGTACCTCATCCCATTTCTGCATTGTACTGTATATTGTATTGTAACTCAGTTACTTTTCTACTCTGCATTGTATATTGTATATATGTATATTGAACACTTTTGTCTACGTACTTGACTTCTATTTTATACTTATTATACTTATTTTATACTTATCTATTTTTATCTAGCACAATCTCTGGAGCAAAACAGAAAGAAGCATTTTATATAAAAGTATTCTGTACTTTTGTATGACAACTAATAAAGAAACTTGAAACTTGAACTTGAGTCAGACAATGATGGTTATCTGCATTTCCCCAATCTTTCTTTTCCCAGCTGGTAATAGTCCTACATTATAGGGGTAATCTGTGGTAATAGCACAGTCCTACATTATAGGGGTAATCTGTGGTAATAGCACAGTCCTACATTATAGGGGTAATCTGTGGTGGTAATAGCACAGTCCTACATTATAGGGGTAATCTGTGGTGGTAATAGCACAGTCCTACATTATAGGGGGGTAATCTGTGGTAATAGCACAGTCCTACATTATAGGGGTAATATGTGGTGGTAATAGCACAGTCCTACATTATAGGGGGGTAATCTGTGGTGGTAATAGTTTAGTTTCTTTAATAGTTGTCATACAGAAGTACAGAATACTTGTATACAAAATGCTTCTTACTGTTACGCTCCAGAGACTGTGCAAGACAAGATAAGTATGAAATAAAATAACATAGTATAGCATGTAAATTAGAAGTAAAAAATGAGGTCACAGTGTTCAGTATAGACATATGTACAATGTTCGATGCAGAATAGACGTAACTGAGTTACCATATAATATACAATACTGTGCAGTGTACTAATATACAATACTATATAGTGCAAGGCAGAAATGGGATGAGGTGCAATTTAGGTACAATTTACAGTAGGTGTACGAGTTGTAGTGCAAATCCTTTATCAATAAATATAAAGTGTGTTTGTGTGCTCTAAAGTGTGGAGAGTGGGTGCTGCAGTGTGTTGTTTGTTTAAGTGAGTGTGTGCGTGTGGGTGTGCGTGCTGTGTGCATTTGATGGTTGTTGCATAGTGTTTATTGTTCGTTTAGCAGCCTGATGGCCTGGGGATAGAAGCTTCTTCTGAGTCTTTCTGTGCTCGCCTTAAGACTCCGGTATCGCTTGCCTGACCGCAGCAGTTCAAATAGGCAGTTGTTCGGGTGGCTGGAGTCCTTGATGATTCTCTTCGCCTTCCCCCTGCACCGCTTGTTGTAAATGTTCTGGAGGGTGGGAAGCCCCCCTCCAATTGTGCGTTCGGCTGAACGTGTCACTCTTTGTAGTCTGCTACGGTCTTGTGCAGTGCTATTCCCAAACCAGGAGGTGATGTTGCCAGTCAGGATGCTCTCTATTGTACATGAGTAGAAGTTCTTAAGGATCTTCTGACTGACTTGGAACTTCCTTAGGCGCCTGAGGAAGTAGAGGCGTTGTTGTGCCTTCTTCACAACACTGTCAATGTGTGTGGTCCATGTCAAGTCCTCGGATATGTGGGCTCGGAGGTACTTGAAACTGTTCACTCTCTCAACCGGTGCCCCGTCGATGCTGAGGGGGCTGTAGTCCTTGACCCCCGACCTCCTGAAGTCCACAATCATCTCTTTTGTTTTGCTGACGTTCAGGGAGAGGCAGTTCTCCTGACACCACTGTGACAGATTCTCTACCTCTTCCAGGTAGGCCCTCTCGTCGTTGGCAGAGATCAGGCCCACCACTACTGTGTCATCAGCAAATTTGATGATTGTGTTGTTGTTCCGCTGTGCCACGCAGTCATGTGTGTACAGGGAGTAGAGGAGGGGGCTCAGAACACAGCCCTGGGGGGCCCCTATGTTGAGCGTGATGGATGAGGAGGTGCAGTTGCCTGCTCTTACCACCTGGGGTCTGCCCGTCAGGAAGTCCAAGACCCACTGGCAGAGGTCATAGTTCAAGCCCAGGTCCCTGAGCTTGGCTATGAGTTTGGAGGGGACTATGGTATTGAATGCTGAGCTGTAGTCGATGAACAGCATTCTCACATAGTTCCCCTGCCTCTTGTCCAGGTGTGATGCTGCTGTGTGCAGCACATGGGCTATGGCGTCCTCCGTGGACCTGTTGGGGCGATATGCAAATTACAGGGGGTCCAGGTTGATGGGGAGGGAGGAACAGATGTAGCCCTTCACTAGCTTCTCAAAGCACTTCATGGCTATGGAGGTGAGGGCTACAGGGCGGTAGTCGTTGAGGCAAGCGGGCGTAGATTTTTTGGGTACAGGGATGATGGTGGACTTCTTCAGACAGGTGGGGATGACAGCCTGTTCCAAGGACAGGTTAAAGATGTCAGTGAATACCGGGGCCAGTTGGTCGTGTGGGATATTTGTGGATATCCTGATGAAGAATGTTCTCAGTCAACCGAGGTTTGGATAATAACAAAGGTTTATTAACCAAACAGATAGATTACATAGAGAGAATGGCTGAGGGCTTCCCCCAGGTGATCAGCTGAAATGACCCAGGTAAGAAGACCTCGATTGTGGTCGGGAGGAGCCCTTTATAGTTCAACAAGGGGGGTGTGTGGTCCCATTTGATAGGTCAATTGGGGGGGGGGGGTACAGGTTTGGGGAGAGGAATGTCTTATTCCACAGAGAGGGGGGGGGGGTGCAGGTAAGGGGGACACAGGGGAGGGGAGTATATTTACATGAGGACATATTATACCACAATACTCACTTTTCTTTCTTATAATGTGGGTGAGATTAATGTATAATATACCAGGATTGTTTGGAACAGGTAAAAGTGAAAATAGAAAACAATTAAAATAATGAAAATTTTGGCCGATGTGATGTTGGTTGGCATAACAGTTTAAAATAGAATTATTTACATCTATGATTCATGACATGATCGACTGGACTGCGGTCTGTGTTATTTTGATATCAGAGATGTGGGAATAGATATCACCCTTTTCTTTTATTAATTGCTCAAAATACCTATGTCAATGAGTGGTCCTCAACTCTGATATCAAACCACAATTAACATAAGCTATAGCTGTGCATATATCTTGGCATACCTTCAGTCGTTCATGTCGTGACTCAGGGGAGCTAATGTGATGGTTGTACATACAGGCATCGTAATAAACCAATTATATACATGCACTGTCTCTGTGTGGTCAGAGTGCACAGGGTGAAAAAACAAAATTGTGTGCATAATTATTAGGAATAGGATTTACACATAAGGCTAATGTGTACAAAAACATTTTAACAACCGTTAACCTGGTGGTTAATAAAACTAACATGATTGATTATGGGAAACTGTTCAAAAATATATATATATATATTTTTATAATGATTCTTGATGAAATTACTTAGGATCCAGTTGTATTTAACCTGAGTTTGAGTGTCACTTTCATCTGTGATTGCCTCAGTTTTGTTGGTCTTTACTTAGAATCAGGCAATTTTCTCCATTTCTTCTCTATAAATGAGGAGATAAAACGTCTTATGCATCGCTTCTGTATGTAATTTTAGTGCATATACTATCAACTGTTCACCATACAGGTGCAAAACAACAACGTTACATGTCCTCTTCCATGAGAGAATAAACCAACTGATTCTTTCTTGTCTGACAATACAATTTTGTAACCTAAGTAATTCAAATGTGATGTAATACAGTAACACAGTAAAATTTAAATAAATACATAATAATGTGGACAATGTGTGTTCAGATATCTCTTGGTCCACAGGGCTCTGATGATGTCTCTTCTTGACGATGCAGTCGGGAACATTCACTCCTCCATCATTCAGAGGGGGCCTATAGGAGGTTGTCGTCCACTCCCTGTGTACCTTGTCAAGGGTCACCGGTAGCAGTATACTAGTAGTGGCCTTGCAGACTCTTTTCCTGGAGTCTATGTTGTTCTCCACCACCATCACATGTCTGCCACTGTGCTCACGCTTGACCTTTATCAGGCCTAGAGACATGGCGGTAGGGTGGTCTTGAACGTGCTGTGTGGTGGTTGGTCCCCTGCTCCCCGTCATCGTGGTACCAGAGGGGCGAGGGTTTGCTGGTGTAATGGCCTGTCTGTAGGACGCTCTCTCTCACACGGATGACAATCTTGTCATGGGAATCCACCTTGATGGTCGGGGACTTCAGTTCCCTTTTGCAGATGGTCTGCCGTGGGTCGCTGGGGTGAGGCTGCATGTCGTCCTTTCTGTCTCTGCTCCCCTTCCTTTGGGGACGTCTGTGTTGTGTGGGCTGGTGGTTCTCCCACGGTTGTTGTCGTCGCCTCTGGTTGTGTCCGCAGCTCCTTGGCGGCGTCCCTGGTGATTCTATGCTGTCGTTCGTGGTTCAGGTCATGTGTCGTCTCACTCGTCCTGTCCTCTCACCAATTTGTGATCTGAGGATGATAAAAACTGCCTTAGAAAACTCCTCACATAAATGATTCAACGCCTTTCTGCTACAGAGGAAAATCATTTAGGGTTAATTCATTTCATTGTGTAATACCATCGTGCATTTGATATCGTTTGGATCCGATCTTTGCATGGGATCAGAAACATTTATTTTTTATCTTTATAATCTGTGATGTCAAATTTAATTTGATCTTACCTCAGGATGCGTTGGGTGTACCTCAGGATACTTACCTCGTCACGACTTCTCTGGCGTTCTTCACTTCTCAGTGTGGCTCGTCATAATTTAGCATGGGGAAAAAAACATAAAATCTAGGCAGCCAGTTAATTTTGCATGAAAAACAATCATTCATTTTCTCGTCTACTCTTAAGTAGTATTAATTTAATTACCTCTAATATACCTTGTGCATTTTGATAATCATTGTGTAAATGATTATCCTGCTTTCAACTGATACAAATAATTCTAACCCTAGCTAACCTTACTGTCATGCATTTGTCCTAATAAACTAACCTACACTGTAGCACTCAACACTTTGATGACCATTGTTACTCAGCTGATAGAGTTGTGCCCTTTTTGATGTCCTGTCATACAGACCCTGTGAGTCGTTTTTGGATAAAAGTGTCAGCTAAATGATCAATGTACTTGTATATCTTGTACATTTAGATAATTGTGTTCCAATGGTATTTTTTGGTGGTTGATTATTTTGCAGTCATGGAAAGACTTGAAATTGCAAGGAGTTAGTGGTTGTAAGCAGAGGATAGAAGGAGGGGATTGCAAGTGAAGTTGTTTTCATCATTAATCTTTCATCTCGGGCACTTCTACTTTGTCTGGTTTTATTCAGAATTCATATCTCTAATTCGTGTGCCTCTTGAAAAGAGATGATGAAAACAACTGGTTAGTTATTGTTAGTATGGGAATTAGGTAGACTTTCATGACTGCAACATCATCACTTGTGTCTGATTTCATGTTAACTAAGTGGTTCTCTGTTGGTCCACCAAGTCTGTGGTCAGAGTGTAGGCATACCCTGTGGGTTTCAAGTGCCCATCCTAAATAGTGTCTGCTATCGTCTTACAATTGATTTCCCTTTAGCTCCAAACTGCTTTGTTCTAATGTAGATTAACTCAGTCCCTTTCTGTCTCTTGATTGTCTGTTTGCTTCTTGTAAACACAATTTACATGTGGGTGTTTGGATGCAGATTTGTTTTAAATGGTCAATCGATTGTCTCTCAGCTCCACACCATCTTCGGTTGACATGCAAATTGTTGGAGTTTCAGTCTTTTGTGATACAAGTGTGTTTAAACACTGCTTTGTAATTCGATTTAGAGGTAAATCCGTCTGCCTCTCCTGATTGTCTGCTTGCTTCCTGTAAACACAAAAATATGTTAGTGACGCTTTGACTGTCTGGGTTGTGTTGATTAGAATCCTATTTAAAACTAGCTTTATGTGACTTATAATGTGTAAATTAAAGCAACATAAACATTCAAGTGATCTGAGATAGTTGTAATTTACTATAACTGAGATGATAATTGTGTATAAGTTTCTACGTCAAATGTATATACTCTCTTTTCTTGACTCCTTTATATCACAAACAGTACTGAATTTGCAAATCTGGTATGTCATAAATGTATAGATGTAGCAGTACTGACTATCTGTATGTCATGTATGTCATAATATGTCCTGATGAATTGAAAATGAGGGACCCTGATGTAAACAAGACGAAAGTCTTTCTCTGGTCTGCATCCCCTTAACAATTTGTGTGTATTGAGCTGTACTGTATTGTACCCATTCTGCAATCTGTTAATAAAGTTTTCAATCATTCAATCAAAGCATCTATATTTATGATTTTCATACTCACCGGGGAAAGCTGTTGTGTTGACGTCGTATATTATACGTGGACTTCATCTTCGGCCTCGGGCATATTATGATTTTCATACTCACCGGGGAAAGCTGTTGTGTTGACGTCGTATATTATACGTGGACTTCATATACCTTCGGCCTCGGGCATATTAAACCTTACCGTTCGCCCAATGATAGTTTCATATCGCACTTTTGTATGACGTCATCAGCCCATGCGACGTTCACGCGTTGTCATTCGCCTCGGAAATAACGCTTTGCAATCCTGCATACTAGTTCCGCGAGCTCTCAATAGCCTGGAATTTACCTAAACCCAGCGTTTTGTTACCGAATGAACGCGCCTGTGCATATGTGAAAACGTAAACAAACTGAAACGATAAAACTATACTTCCCAAATGGTCGTTCCCGTGGGCCGGTTTTGTTGGTTCCGGAAATTACTATCCTAGTTTGTCGCGTGAATTGCACCTCAATGTTATTCTCTGTATAACGATACTCGTCTCTCAATGCTCGTCGCGCTATCCGTCGGTTTCTTTACTCAATACAGCACCGCGGCGGGTTCTATACTGTGCACATACAAACGAGACTTTAAACAGACAAAACAACAATAATACATATAAGTTAACGTGTGTGTATATCTGACTGTATTGGATCGCTGTACGTTTAGTCGACCAGCATCTGCTGCGACAAGGCATTTATCCCTTGATATAACTACACATCGTTATTAAAGTCATAACGACCGAACCTGACTTCGAAATTTAACAGCGATATATTAGATTATATATATCCTTTAATCATACTCTCGGTCTCTTCAACCCGCGACTAATGTCCCGTTAAATGTACATTCACGTACTACCGGGACATCGCCGGTCACCTTCCCGCTATCTGTATGATTGAAGGGTTAATTTTAATCCGAATATATCGTTTTCAGGAATGGAAGAGATTGTGAGCTTAGTTTGAGGTTGAATCTATGAATATACAACGTTACTCTGTTAAATCTAATCTATGATTATAACAGCTTCTCGGTCCTAACTTCCCGCCTCTTTGCCAAAAGAATCACAGAACAGTTTCTAAGAGAGTAGCGTTTTCCAATGATATCACTCTAATAAGCTCACGTATCTCCTTTTGTTGCCTATATTTCAGCCTGTATCATCTAGACTTGGGTTAGCAATTCAACAACCTTAATTTGTGCCCTAACTTTCGGTTTGGCAACAGCTCAAATCCGGGAATAGCACTAACAACCCATCCTCTCAGAACATCTGTCCAGATAAAGGACCCAGGTACACGCGTTCCCCAGTACGATTCTCAATACAGATCAGATATATTAATGCACATTATTCTTACTCAGCCATGATCTCAATATTTGACAACATTCTGTAATATTCACCTGGCACAGAGAAAAGCGGGAAGGTTTTAATTCCTTGCCATACATTTTTGGTCGACCATCTATTATACTCACTTTTCTCTGTATAGCTGAAACAATACAGCACGCCGGTAGGACGCAAGAAGGTCCGTCACAAGTTCGTAGACGCCAATTGTGGGATATTTGTGGATATCCTGATGAAGAATGTTCTCAGTCAACCGAGGTTTGGATAATAACAAAGGTTTATTAACCAAACAGATAGATTACATAGAGAGAATGGCTGAGGGCTTCCCCCAGGTGATCAGCTGAAATGACCCAGGTAAGAAGACCTCGATTGTGGTCGGGAGGAGCCCTTTATAGTTCAACAAGGGGGGTGTGTGGTCCCATTTGATAGGTCAATTGGGGGGGGGGGGGGGGTACAGGTTTGTGGAGAGGAATGTCTTATTCCACAGAGAGGGGGGGGGGGGGTGCAGGTAAGGGGGACACAGGGGAGGGGAGTATATTTACATGAGGACATATTATACCACAGTCGGCACAGACCTTTAGGACGCGGCCGGGGATGCCGTCCGGTCCTCCTGCCTTCCTGATATTCACTTTTTTAAAGATCCGTCTCACCTCATGTTCTGTTACCCTGAACACTGAGTCTCCATCAGCAGACCCCCCCCCCCCCATTGCCGTGGTTTGTAGGCTGGTGTTGTTATTCACAGCCTCAAACCTCGCATAGAAGGAATAGATAGCACAGTCCTACATTATAGGGGTAATCTGTGGTAATAGCACAGTCCTACATTATAGGGGTAATCTGTGGTGGTAATAGCACAGGCCTACATTATAGGGGGAATCCCATATCTCCAATTGAGTCATTCCCTTCCTGGTTGTTGCGCTGACCTACTGTCAGTCTGGGGAGGGTGTAGACTACCGCATGCTGCCCTACTGACGGTCTGGGGAGGGTGTAGACTACCACATGCTGCCCTACTGTCAGTCTGGGGAGGATGTAGACTACCACATGCTGCCCTACTGACGGTCTGGGGAGGGTGTAGACTACCACATGCTGCCCTACTGACGGTCTGGGGAGGGTGTAGACTACCACATGCTGCCCTACTGTCAGTCTGGGGAGGGTGTAGACTACCACATGCTGCCATACTGACGGTCTGGGGAGGGTGTAGACTACCACATGCTGCCCTACTGACGGTCTGGGGAGGGTGTAGACTACCACATGCTGCCCTACTGATGGTCTGGGGAGGGTGTAGACTACCACATGCTGCCCTACTGACGGTCTGGGGAGGGTGTGTAGACCATCACATGCCTCCTCCGATACAAGTGGAGTCGCCAGCCGCTTCTTTTCAGCTGACAGCGAGGAGTTTCACTGGGAGAACGCGTGTGGAGGTTTCATTGATTGATTGATTTTAATTGTGGAGTAAAAGACAGCATCCAAGGGATAAAAACATGAGAAAGTGCAAGCACTTATTTCCATCATGGTCCCTGATTTTGGACATGGATAGACATCAACATAAAACATAGAACATCATAATAAAACATAGAACATCCCCATAAAACATTAACCTGTATTCAACTTAGGGCTGGGCGATATGGCCAAAAATGATATCACGATATCGATATCGATAACTTATCTTATTATTATTAACTTATTATCGATATTGTTATAATTTATTTATTTATATATATTTTTTTAAACAACAGATGTATGTTTATTTTGCAGCAAAACTCTCACACTCAGTTATCAGGCTGCAGCTGGTTTGAAAGCAAAAGTAAACAGGCTTCTCTGCTGGCTGTGGCTCCAGGGGAGTTGAATAGTTCTGGCTCTGCTAGTTTCTTTTCTATCTTTTGGCGCTTTTTTGGTGGACAAACCACCGCACATGTGCACCGTGACTCGTGACTGCTAGCATACATAGCCTACTGTGTACAGACGGTTTCAAACTGTATTTTAAATTAGAAAGTAGACCAAATAAATGGACAAGAAAAAAATAAATCTCAATTTGGTCAGTATTGTCATTTGGACAAGCAAAGCCATTACTTTAAGTTGCAGGCAAGAAAGACAAGTATGTCCACTGTCTCTGGTTTTAAAACTGCCCTGTTGCAGGTCACAAAAAAAAAAAAAAAAAATTATTATCAATCAATATCGATTATTAAAATATATCACGATAATTATCGTTATCGTTTTATCGCCCAGCCCTAATTCAACTCCTACACATACTAACAAGAAACTATAGACAGATACGCCCTATTCTCTCCTTCCTAGACGTGGCTACTCTACTACTAAAGCTTCCCCCCTCTTCTATGCTTTTCAGGGCCACTGGAAGCTTGTTCCACTCCAATGCCGCAGAATATAAAAAAGTATTCAGGGCCATTACTGTGTTGAATTTAGGAAGTATAAAATCTGTAGGCTACTGCTCCTTCTAGTAGAATATGAATGATTGTCACGGAAGCGATTAATGTAATTGTACAAATATTTAGGACCCTTATTTTGAACTATATTGTAAGACATAATTTGATATGAATTACCCTTTTATTGACCAGGAGCCAGTTTAGTTGCCGAAAAAAGGCTGGCCCTAGGTGAGTGCGTGGAGGTAACGGACTACCCTCAATAATTTATTTTGAGCTGTCTGAAGTTAGTTTTTTATGTCCTTTGGAGCGTCACTAAACCAGGAGGTGGCAGCATAGTCAAAAAACTCAAAATGACTTTGAACGAATGCACCCGCTAGCATTTTGAGTGTTGCCCTGTCTAGTATAGTTCTTCTTTCCTAGCTAGGAATTTAGTTTTCTGGCTGATTTTAGTGTGGGCTTTTTTAGCCATGGCCTCCCCTGTAAGATGTTTGTCTAGAATGAAACCCAGATAAACTATAGCATCCATGGTTGGTATATGCTTCTCACCTACTCTTACCTTCATCTAAATGTCCTTACCAAGCCATTTCTTCGATCCGAACAGGATGGCCTCTGTTTTCCCTAGATGAAGAGACAGTTTATTATCTGACAGCCATGTCCGCACATTTAATAGCTCCTCACTAAGGGTCCTCTCCACTACTGCCATGTCCTTATGGGAGACCAGAATGGCTGAGTCATCCGCATAGAGAAAGAGGTCTGATGAACAGGCATTATTCATATAATTTATGTAAATTAGAAAGAACAGAGGCCCCAGGACACCCCGCAGGTGATCTCCTTGGCTGAGGAGTAAGTCCCGTTAACATCTACCATCTGAGACCTGCCTGAGAGATATGAGATGACCCAGCCGCCTTCAATTTAAATAAAAGGACACTATGGTCAACCGTATCAAAGACCTTTTGTAGGTCCAACATGATCATTCCACAGAATTTCTTTGCATCTATCTCCTTTTTTTATTTTTTTATATATCTTTTCCCCCCTCCTTTTTCCTCAGTTTTTCTCCCATCCCAATGTTAGTCGTTATGCCAATTCCCAATCCCCTTCCTGGTCGCTGCGCACCTACCCCCTACAGTCGGTCTGGGAGAGTGGAGGCTATCACATGCTTCCTCCGACACATGTGTAGCCAATCAACCGATTCTTTTCACCTGGCAGCGCGGACTCTCACTGAGAGGGTGTAACGTGTGGAAGGATCACACTAACCCCCTTAGATCCTTATCCTCGCTGAGCAGGCGCCCCGACCGAACTGTAGGAGTCGCTGTTTACCACGACCAGAACCCACCCACCAGCTTTCCCACCCCTAACACTGCCAATTGTGTTAGTATGAACGACCAGCCAAGCTGGTAGCAACGCCGAGAGCTGGGCTCGAAC
Organism: Notolepis coatsorum; assembly: GCF_963971535.1. NCBI lineage: Eukaryota > Metazoa > Chordata > Actinopteri > Aulopiformes > Paralepididae > Notolepis > Notolepis coatsorum. Next base: position 87,554,437 of record NC_140167.1, read on the forward strand.
CCAGCGTCTCCTGCGTTGGTGGCGAGCGCCTTGCCCACTACACCACCTAGCCGTTCTGCATCTATCTCCTTTCTGATGCAGTGAGTTAGATACATGAGAAAAGTCTCTGTGGAATGAGAATGTCTAAAGTCTGACTGATGCTCAAATAGGATATTGTTATTCACTAAATATGTATTGATCTGTTCATGTATGATTTGTTCTATGACCTTTGACACTAGACTTAAAATAGAAATGGGTCTATAGTTACCCTGGTCTGACTTATTACCTTTCTTATAGTGTAATTACTCTAGCACTCTTTAGATCTGATGGTACCTTCCCATGCTCTATGGAGAGATTAATTAGGTGGGTAACAGCTGGGGTGATGCACTCTGCTGCGTCGTTAAGAAACCTAGCAGGCATCTGATCTAATCCTGTCACTTTACTGTACTTAAGTAAAGTTGACTTAGCCTCTTGAGGACTGCGCTCTCTGTCACTTTACTAAAAGAAAAAGAGTCCTCTTGCAGCCCTCGTTGTGAGTAATGATCATTAACCTGTGTTTCTCCGAAACACCCTGAATGCTCTGAATGCTCCGCAATATAAAGGCAATAGTAATGTAAAGATGGTTGATATAAAGGGGAATGTCACCCATTTTAAGAATTCACATTATGTTCTTCCTGTGTCCCAGGGCAGTTCAATAAATATTTGTGAACATGCACTACTCTCACCTAAAGTCAGAGAGAGAAACCCTCCAATTGGTCTGGAATGTAAAATCTGTGGCTGCTCTATCTGCTCTATCTGCTCTATTTGCTCTATTTGCTCTATCTGCTCTATTGGCTCTATCTGCTCTGTCTGCTCTATCTGCTCTATCTGCTCTATCTGCTCTATCTTCTCTATCTGCTCTATCTGCGCTATCTGCTCTATCTTCTCTATCTTCTCTATCTGCTCTATCTGCTCTATCTTCTCTATTTGCTCTATTTGCTCTATCTGCTCTATCTGCTCTATCTGCTCTATTTTCTCTATCTGCTCTATCTGATCTATCTGCTCTATCTGCTCTATCTTCTCTATCTGCTCTATCTGCTCTATCTTCTCTATCTGCTCTATCTGCTCTATCTGCTCTATCCGCTCTATCCGCTCTATCCGCTCTATCCGCTCTATTTGCTCTATCTGCTATATCTGCTCTATCTGCTCTATTTTCTCTATCTGCTCTATCTGCTCTATTTTATCTATCTGCTCTATCTGCTCTATCCGCTCTATCCGCTCTATCTGCTCTATCCACTCTATCCGCTCTATCTGCTATATCGGCTCTGTCTGCTCTATCTGCTCTATCTGCTCTATCTTCTCTATCTGCTCTATCTTCTCTATCTGCTCTGTCTGCTCTATCTGCTCTATCTTCTCTATCTGCTCTATCTGCTCTATCTGCTCTATCTGCTCTAGCTTCTCTATCTGCTCTATCTGCTCTAGCTGCTCTATCTTCTCTATCTTCTCTAGCTGCTCTATCTTCTCTGGTTGCTCTAGCTGCAACAGCGTCCCAGCTTGCTTGCGCATATCTAGCTAAACTCACAACGTGCAAACACACACCAAGCCGAGTCAATTGTCACAATCACCTATGTTCAACTGTTCAGTTGTTGTTAAAGGTAGGAGGCAAGGCAAGGCTAACCTGGCCTTTGATGATGCTAACTTCTTTCTCATCATAAAATTGTTGTAGATTATTTGAAAAGATCATTGCACTCAAAACTAATGAATGTGCTGAGGTGCCAGAAGACAGAAAAACTGTATTAAAGAAAGAGGTTATTCACACATTTCCACATTACTGCGCGTAGCTGTCACTACGCCTGTACATCACAGCCTGCTAAACACCTCTGTCTCTACGCCTGTACATCACAGCCTGCTAAACACCTCTGTCTCTACGCCTGTACATCACAGCCTGCTAAACACCTCTGTCTCTACGCCTGTACATCACAGCCTGCTAAACACCTCTGTCTCTACGCCTGTACATCACAGCCTGCTAAACACCTCTGTCTCTACGCCTGTACATCACAGCCTGCTAAACACCTCTGTCTCTACGCCTGTACATCACAGCCTGCTAAACACCTCTGCCCAAGAGAGAGAACATCTGTACCAAATCTGGACATCTGCGACCAAATGAGTAAAACAATGCATAGGATAATGGCAAGTTTCTTTAATTAAACAAATGCCAAGCGTTTGGTCACAATACCTTCATCAGGGCAAAACAGCCTACATAATGAACTAAGTCCATGTATAATTATTAATGCAATCAGCTGTATAGATTACACTGGTGCTGTATTACTCTGGCTCTAATGGAAAGTATAGCTCAACAGATAAGGCAGACCATTGTTTGTGATTGAAACATAATTGTTTTCATATATTCTGTGTGTGGTGGGTACATATCTCTTGACCAGTTAGTTGGGCACAACATGAATGAATCTGTGAATATTCATGACATATTCTGTTAACAATTAAATTAGAATGAGTTTTAACAAAGCATATGTACAGTAACTGAGCAAACAATCAAAATGACTGGCCATGGCTAAAATAATCAAAGAGAAGCCACCTACTCTCGGTCCTTGCTCCACAATGGTGGAACGAACTTCCCACCACAGTTAGGAGAGCCAAAACCCGACCAATCTTTCACCATCGACTAAAGACACCAATCAATCAATCAATCAATCAATCAATGCACTCTTCCTAATATACTAACATGTCTCTACTACTATGCACTCAATGCTGCAGCCCTCAAGTTTCAACACCTCAGCACTCAAGTTACTCAGCTGATAGAGTTGTACCCTTCCTGCTGACTTGTTGTACAGAACTTGTAAGTCGCTTTGGATAAAAGCGTCAGCTAAATGACAAAATGTAAATGTAATCCATAAATGTAGTGTAGAACTATTTATACAGAACACAGAGGGTAGGTGTGGAGGAAGTATACAGGCAGTATAATACATTATATTTAGATGTTGGTATGTGGGCTGCAGAATGGGGGCCAATTTGTCGCTAATTTGCTACCAAGACCTAGGCTGGCGTTCTTTCTCACGCATCAACTCACATCGACATTATTGGCCATAGAGGTGAGAAGGGCAGATTCTCTCAGGCAGCTGAAAAGGGTAGACTGTCTACCTCTTTTCACTCTCACCACAAATCAATACATGTTTCATTGTATTTATAACTTTTCTTTTTGAACCTTTATTTACCCAGGGTAGATATGCTGAGCACGTATGCTCTTTTTCAGCAATGCCCTGCTCAGTAGCGGCCCGTACTATCTACTGTTGGGTGGTCGCAGGGGGTTCACGTTGAAAATGTAACGTTAATAAATGCTCTGGAGCAATCTCTCTCTCTGTCTCTCGGATCAATCCAATAAAATAATTAACACATGTATATGTTGTCATTTTAAACAACTCTTAGACAAATAAGCTGCCTCACAACAACACAAGCAGCTACTGTACAACAGAAACTGGCGTCGGCCAATCAGAGAGCGTCTCCGCGAAATGCGGCTACGAAAAAAATACCTGGCGTCGGCCAATCAGAGAGCGTCTCCGCAAAATGCGGCTACGGAAATCATAGATGCTGCTAAGGCTGCTGGCTTAGACCGCTTCAAATCGCGCCCGGCTTCCATCATAAACATCATATTTCAACGCACATCGCGTTACGCACTGATTGGCTGCGACGGATACAGCGATGAAACAATGCACGCCGTGCACGCGCACTCAGAGCGCTATTGCGTCTAGCCCGAGACGAGAGAAATAAGGCTAGGAGAAATGCGGCTACGGTAACGGAACGTGAGTCACTTCCTGTTCAGGAAAACTATTATTTATATTTGATATTATTAACGTTATATTGTGCATTGGAAACACAAACATACTTAAAATGAGTAAATATTATTCATTTTAAACATGTTTATATTATTTATAGGGCTATAAAACAAAAAAAACAAAAAAAGATTTCTTGTTCATCTCTCTTTTAACCAGGGTTAACCAGGGGGGTCGGCGCCCGAGCGCCCCTAGTGGCCAGCCGCCACTGGCCCTGCTTCACACCTGGGAGCTGCCAGTACAACCATAGGCTTTTACTGTTGACTACTGTGCAGCTGCATTGGAGCAGTTGGGGGTTAAGTGCCTTGCTCAAGGGCACTTCAACAGTGGGTATTGAAAGAGGGGTGAGTATTTTTATTTCCTGCCGGTCCGGGGGATCGAACTGGTGACCTTCTGGTCACATGCCCACTTCTCTACATTTACATTTATGACATACCAGATTTGCAAATACAGTACTGTTTGTGATATAGAAAGAGTCTAAAAAAGATTATATATATAAAGATTGTCTAACTGCTGACCACCAATGATATCAATATCATGATGATATCACCCCTTTTATATGGTTTGTTACGCATCTGTGGGTTTTTAGCCTGGCTGTGATCTTTGGTAGCTTGCTGCTTCAAATTCATCCACTTCAATCTCACTTGGTCCATCGTCCTCCAGTGTCCAGATCCTGTGGCATTCACATTGGTCCTCATTCTCGAACATGTTCGTAAGTGCCTTGGTAAATATCTTGGTAAAAATTTCTACCAACCCTGACCCCTGGGTCGTCATTTATCAGTCATGCGTAGAAAGTGTTCTATTTTAGTTCCTAAGCACGGAATTTAGAATGTCTCTATGCACAGAAAAATCTGGATTTATCAACTGTGCGTGCACAGGTCGTACGCATACTCCGTATTGATAAATACCAATTGTTCTACTGTATATGCTTGTGCACGATTGTAAGCATTTGCATACAGAACCGCCCCTAATTAACCAAAAATGGTAATGAAACACCCCCATACCATCCCATGTAATGTGGAATAATGGACTAAGAAAACTAGAAACGAGAAACTTCACTGAGAGCGAGATTGATCACGGAGGTCTAGCCAACAAATTGAACGAATGACCCCTTTGATGATGAATGGTGGTCCTGTTACTAATGATTCCTTTGATAATGAATGGTGGTCCCGTTACTAATGACTCCTTTGATAATGAAGGATGGTCCTGTTACTAATGACCCATTTGATAATGAAGGATGGTCCTGACTCCTGCTACTAATGACATTATTAAAACTGGACTTTGAAGAAGAAGTATTTTATTCATTGCACACATTGATTACAATGTCGTCATGCAGTGACACACACATGCGATTTTATCTTTTTTGGGTCGCCGATGAAATGTTCCTCTCTGCGTTTGACCCATCCCGTCGTCCTTCCCCCCAAGGGCAGCCGGGAGCAGACATGGGCCGCAGCGTGGGGCTGTGCCCGGGGACCAATCCAAGTGCTCCTGTCCGTCTTCGTCAGGGACGTGACAGCCTTAGCGATCTGTTCTGCATGTTTTTCCATTGGGTTTATCTTATCGGGAGGGGACACCCTTGTAAGCACGGGGAGAACATGCAAACTCCACACAGAAAGGCCTGGGAGATACCCCGCCTGGGTAACTGGCAACACGGCAACCTGATCCCCAAGCAGGAATCGAACCCTGGACCTTCTAGCTGTGAGGCGACAGTGTTAACCACTACACCACAATGACTCAGGTGGTAGAGCAGTCGTCTGGTAAAGGTGGTAGAGGCAGTCGTCTGGTAATCGGAAGCTTCTCGGTTTGATTCCCGCTCCTCCTGGGCAGCATGTCGAAGTGTCCTTGAGCAAGACACTTAACCCCTAATTTCTCCCAATGAGGTTGGCACCTTGCATGGTTGCCTCCGCCGTCGGTATGTGAGTGAATGGGTGAATGTAAGGAACAAAATTGTAAAGCGATTTGGATAAAAGTGCTATATAAATGCACCAATTACCATTCAATGACTTTGATAATGACTGGTGGAAAACATATTATCTCTCTAAAAAGAAAAAAGCAGAGCAAAGAAAAATGTTCTCAGTGATCCAATCAAAGCCTTAATAGCTTGAGGCTTAATAGACCCAGTGAGGTGTGAGATGCTAGACTGAGCTTTGCTGTCTTTAAAAGCAGTAGAGGGAACAGGAAAGCCTATCTGATGCTCCGCTGCCAGGTAGAGAAAAGCCCCAGTTCTGCAGCCTCTGGCCAGAGGGAGAAGGAGATAACTGGGATTATACGGGCTGTTTGAGATAATGCTGTTACCAGGGCATTTTTTTTTCAGGGATTATGACTTCGTCAATTCTCTGTGTTCTCTTTTAGTGGTGTCAGTCTTGTTCTCGCCTCAAATACCTTATTCCTCTCTCCTTGCTCTGCTTTGGTGGCTCAGAGAGCTTCACCGGGCTGGTCTCAGAGAGCTTCACCGGGCTGGTCTCAGAGCTTCACCAGGCTGGTCTCAGAGAGCTTCACCAGGCTGGTCTCAGAGAGCTTCACCAGGCTGGTCTCAGAGAGCTTCACCAGGCTGGTCTCAGAGAGCTTCACCAGGCTGGTCTCAGAGAGCTTCACCAGGCTGGTCTCAGAGAGCTTCACCAGGCTGGTCTCAGAGAGCTTCACCAGGCTGGTCTCAGAGAGCTTCACCAGGCTGGTCTCAGAGAGCTTCACCAGGCTGGTCTCAGAGAGCTTCACCAGGCTGGTCTCAGAGAGCTTCACCGGGCTGGTCTCAGAGAGCTTCACCGGGCTGGTCTCAGAGAGCTTCACCGGGCTGGTCTCAGAGAGCTTCACCGGGCTGGTCTCAGAGAGCTTCACCGGGCTGGTCTCAGAGAGCTTCACCAGGCTGGTCTCAGAGAGCTTCACCAGGCTGGTCTCAGAGAGCTTCACCAGGCTGGTCTCAGAGAGCTTCACCAGGCTGGTCTCAGAGAGCTTCACCAGGCTGGTCTCAGAGAGCTTCACCAGGCTGGTCTCAGAGCTTCACCAGGCTGGTCTCAGAGAGCTTCACCAGGCTGGTCTCAGAGAGCTTCACCAGGCTGGTCTCAGAGAGCTTCACCAGGCTGGTCTCAGAGAGCTTCACCAGGCTGGTCTCAGAGCTTCACCAGGCTGGTCTCAGAGAGCTTCACCGGGCTGGTCTCAGAGAGCTTCACCAGGCTGGTCTCAGAGAGCTTCACCAGGCTGGTCTCAGAGAGCTTCACCAGGCTGGTCTCAGAGAGCTTCACCAGGCTGGTCTCAGAGAGCTTCACCAGGCTGGTCTCAGAGAGCTTCACCGGGCTGGTCTCAGAGAGCTTCACCAGGCTGGTCTCAGAGAGCTTCACCGGGCTGGTCTCAGAGAGCTTCACCGGGCTGGTCTCAGAGAGCTTCACCAGGCTGGTCTCAGAGAGCTTCACCAGGCTGGTCTCAGAGCTTCACCAGGCTGGTCTCAGAGAGCTTCACCAGGCTGGTCTCAGAGAGCTTCACCAGGCTGGTCTCAGAGAGCTTCACCAGGCTGGTCTCAGAGAGCTTCACCAGGCTGGTCTCAGAGAGCTTCACCAGGCTGGTCTCAGAGAGCTTCACCGGGCTGGTCTCAGAGCTTCACCAGGCTGGTCTCAGAGAGCTTCACCAGGCTGGTCTCAGAGAGCTTCACCGGGCTGGTCTCAGAGAGCTTCACCGGGCTGGTCTCAGAGAGCTTCACCGGGCTGGTCTCAGAGAGCTTCACCAGGCTGGTCTCAGAGAGCTTCACCAGGCTGGTCTCAGAGAGCTTCACCGGGCTGGTCTCAGAGAGCTTCACCAGGCTGATCTCAGAGAGCTTCACCAGGCTGGTCTCAGAGAGCTTCACCGGGCTGGTCTCAGAGAGCTTCACCAGGCTGGTCTCAGAGAGCTTCAACGGGCTGGTCTCAGAGAGCTTCACCGGGCTGGTCTCAGAGAGCTTCACCAGGCTGGTCTCAGAGAGCTTCACCAGGCTGGTCTCAGAGAGCTTCACCAGGCTGGTCTCAGAGAGCTTCACCAGGCTGGTCTCAGAGAGCTTCACCAGGCTGGTCTCAGAGAGCTTCACCAGGCTGGTCTCAGAGAGCTTCACCGGGCTGGTCTCAGAGAGCTTCACCAGGCTGGTCTCAGAGAGCTTCACCAGGCTGGTCTCAGAAAGCTTCACCGGGCTGGTCTCAGAGAGCTTCACCAGGCTGGTCTCAGAGAGCTTCACCAGGCTGGTCTCAGAGCTTCACCAGGCTGGTCTCAGAGAGCTTCACCAGGCTGGTCTCAGAGAGCTTCACCAGGCTGGTCTCAGAGAGCTTCACCAGGCTGGTCTCAGAGAGCTTCACCAGGCTGGTCTCAGAGCTTCACCAGGCTGGTCTCAGAGAGCTTCACCAGGCTGGTCTCAGAGAGCTTCACCAGGCTGGTCTCAGAGAGCTTCACCAGGCTGGTCTCAGAGAGCTTCACCAGGCTGGTCTCAGAGAGCTTCACCAGGCTGGTCTCAGAGAGCTTCACCAGGCTGGTCTCAGAGAGCTTCACCAGGCTGGTCTCAGAGAGCTTCACCAGGCTGGTCTCAGAGAGCTTCACCAGGCTGGTCTCAGAGAGCTTCACCGGGCTGGTCTCAGAGAGCTTCACCAGGCTGGTCTCAGAGAGCTTCACCAGGCTGGTCTCAGAAAGCTTCACCGGGCTGGTCTCAGAGAGCTTCACCAGGCTGGTCTCAGAGAGCTTCACCAGGCTGGTCTCAGAGCTTCACCAGGCTGGTCTCAGAGAGCTTCACCAGGCTGGTCTCAGAGAGCTTCACCAGGCTGGTCTCAGAGAGCTTCACCAGGCTGGTCTCAGAGAGCTTCACCAGGCTGGTCTCAGAGCTTCACCAGGCTGGTCTCAGAGAGCTTCACCAGGCTGGTCTCAGAGAGCTTCACCAGGCTGGTCTCAGAGAGCTTCACCAGGCTGGTCTCAGAGAGCTTCACCAGGCTGGTCTCAGAGAGCTTCACCAGGCTGGTCTCAGAGAGCTTCACCAGGCTGGTCTCAGAGAGCTTCACCGGGCTGGTCTCAGAGAGCTTCACCAGGCTGGTCTCAGAGCTTCACCAGGCTGGTCTCAGAGAGCTTCACCAGGCTGGTCTCAGAGAGCTTCACCAGGCTGGTCTCAGAGAGCTTCACCAGGCTGGTCTCAGAGAGCTTCACCAGGCTGGTCTCAGAGAGCTTCACCAGGCTGGTCTCAGAGAGCTTCACCGGGCTGGTCTCAGAGCTTCACCAGGCTGGTCTCAGAGCTTCACCAGGCTGGTCTCAGAGAGCTTCACCAGGCTGGTCTCAGAGAGCTTCACCAGGCTGGTCTCAGAGAGCTTCACCGGGCTGGTCTCAGAGAGCTTCACCGGGCTGGTCTCAGAGAGCTTCACCAGGCTGGTCTCAGAGAGCTTCACCAGGCTGGTCTCAGAGAGCTTCACCGGGCTGGTCTCAGAGAGCT